>NC_090944.1:145702182-146061362 GCF_040807025.1 Struthio camelus
ACCCCACTTCTTCCAAAAAAGATTGTCAAGACTGATGTGAAGTCATCTCTTCATTTATTACTTCCAGCAGTTAATAAATGAGCATTACAAATGAGCAAGTCAATTCTGCGAACACCTAAACAGTTGCATGGCTTTGTGTGCGGGGTTCGTTCTGCTGGGCTGGAGTACGGTGAATGAGAATTAAGCAACCTGAGTTATGAGGCAGATGTTACGCTCTGAGCCATGGACTTGGGTGTTCATCTTCATTTTGCCTCTGAACAGCTGCCACCTTGAATAAATGCTTTTTGTTTCCTTTCTCCTCCTTTTCCTTGAGTGTTCGGACTTGAGCCTCTGTGGAGCCTGGTCTGTCTTTCAGGAGTAGTCCACGTTACGCCTTTTGAGATCTCACGTATGGCCTGAAAATCTTGCTGTAGTGCTAACAGCGAACGGAATGGATATTAATGTTGAGGAGAGGTAATTGTGTGAGTAAATTTATGAATATGCTTCAGTATTTGCTGAACACTTAATTATTTTTGATAATTAGTGTTGTTTTCTCCATTTTGATATTTTTACTCTAATATAATTCTTGCTGCAAGAGACAGTTCATGTGGGACAGGGTTTCCTTCATTTTGAAAGTAGCCTTTACCTGTCCTTTTTGTTCTTCCACATTCAGGAAAGCTGTTTGAAGGCCTGCTAACAATTCTTTTGGTTACAGTTGATCTTATTTTTTCTACTGTGGAGGCTTTACTTTAAGTTTTGTTTCCATTAAGCTTAAGAGGAAGATTTTTAAAAGCACAGAGGACAGTAAGGAACCTAATTTCCCTGGAAGGTTAGGTGCCTAATTGCCCTTTGTGCCATTAAAAAATCTCCCCATATGTGTTTTGTTTTGCTTGTGGGCTTTTCCCTCCCCACTTGGGCAAAAATCGATTGATCAGTGTTTGTTACAGTTATGAACAAACGTCTCTGGTCTCATTGATGTCAGCTCAACTGTGTTCTCCTAGCTAACGAAATTAGTTGCAAAGTCAGCAGGAGACTTGCAGGAACAGGAGCGCTGGTTTTGTTTGCATAGCACACAAGACTAGCTCTTACTTAAATAACAAATCATCCATCTATGCTCTTACAAATCTACTGACAGTGACAGTTTTTGTTTTTGTTTTAGGAGTTGTTATTTGAATGAAAGGTCATTTACTGCCTTATGGAGAAAAAAAGCAACAATGCAAATGTACAGTCGTGCTACATTTCTTTGAACAGGCACACTGATGTTTTCCAGCAGCTCCACAAAGAAGGTCATGTGTATGAATTGTAAATACAGCCCCACAATGTGCGCACCAGCCTGCTCCCATCAGCCAGTGGCCTTGACCCTGGCTGCGCATGGGGAGGTGCTCAGCACCTTCGCAGGATCCCGCACATAGGAAGCATGCAAGTAAGGGAAGCTGTCAGTCAGAAGAGACAATAGACATCCCATTGTGTTCCTTTATGGGACCTCCCACATAGCAGTATCCTCGAGAGAAAAGCAAAGCCAGGGAGAGCTAGGGAGGGAGACACTTCAGCAGTAAGCACTACAAAGCAGGACCACAATGTTTTGCTTCTCTGGCATCAGTGGGCTTAATGCTGGCAGGTGCTGAATGCTTTGTGTCTGAGCTAGCAAAGTGCAAATGCTGTATTTTCAGAGGGACGTGGCATACGCCAAGAGCTAAGGATGGGGTTAGCAAATCAGGGCACGAGCAACCTGCAGGACCAGGCTCAAGGCAAGGTAAATGAATTTTGACACTGAACTCTCAAGTAGGGCATGCTGACAAAGACGTTAGTTGTGCTATAACTTACAGAAACATAACGATTTCTAGATGGGGTCAGCTTGGGAATCCACCTCACCCTTGTAAACTCTGTTAAACTTCTAGCAGTTTCAGTGGTAATTAGTCTCTTGAGAGTCTTGGGCTGAAATGGCACACATCCCTGAACATCCTGGTTGGATCAGCTGCCACTGGAGCAAAGGAGCATTAATGCTCTAACCAGATCATTCCTTCATATGCTCTTCCAATATTTCCTAACCTACATGTTTACCAACACTTGTCCTAGCTAAATGCTCAGGCTGAGACTTCCCATTAGTGGCTGCTAAAGCACGTGGCATTTGCCACACTAGATGTTCCCTTTTAGTTCCTACCTTAGTTCCAGCCTGAAGGCTGTGGTCAGCGCCAGAGATGCCCAGTAACAGGGAGTTTCGTGGTCTCCTGCAGCAAGTGAAAAAGTGATTGAGTTTCAGACTGGTTAGATGCTTGGCTGGCTTTAAACTGAAAATGAGCAGACACAGCTCGCAGCTGAATCGCAGTAACTCCAGACCTAAGAGTGGTGTCACGCATGTGCGTTAGAAATCTGCTCCCTGGGGCTCTATTTGACAGCCCAAGTTTTAGATAAAACTCTGCACTTAGGGTTTCCCCATCCACTAGCCGTGGGCAAGTCCCCTCTTAGCACCCTACTTAGGCCGAGTAAATCACCCTGCAGAGACACATGATGAAGCCCACTCACTGGATTCAGAGTTAGGTGGACTATAGGTCATGTGAACATGGCTTCAAACCTGTATTAAGTTTCTGGGCACCAGGAACTCCCTTTGCAGGAGCACATTGCGCCTCCAGCAAGACTGCTGCTTGATGCTAGCAACAGCACTGTTAACGCTGCTTCGATTTGTAACCTATTAAATTTGTAGCAATACAATAAAGCAAAAAGGTTAGATTGTGGCCGCTGAAGACATCTTTGCCTCCCTGCCTGTTTTGCAAGGCAAAGCATGCATGGAAGATGAAAAGATGGCTCACTGGCAATTTTTCATTTTCTATTAGCTTACAGTTCATCATCATTCATGATGAGCCTTTTATCATCTACTGTACTCTTACAGCTTTTATCTTTGCTTTTTTTCCTGCCAAAATTCAATCTTTAAATATGTCATGTAGTAGAGTTAAAGGTTGATTATCTTATGTTTTGCTTCACTTTCTTATGTTCACTATTTAAAGGGTTTTTTAATGTACATAAACAAATATGTACTGTAACGCAACAACAAAATGCAATTATCACTTTCTCCCACCTTTTCCTCAAACATATTTCTCTGTGGTCTCTGCCTTAACAGCAGGAACCAAAAATATGCAAAATAAAGAGATATATTTTTAATTTCTGGGAGTTCTTAAAAGGCTCCTTTAGTTTCAGATTAAACCCTGGTGCAGGTTCAAGGGAAAATTTAAGAAAATCAATTTTCCCAGGCTGAAAAAAAAGAGAGAAAACACTGCAGTTTATATAGTGTCCTTTGTTATTTGAATCAATAGCTCTGTTCCCATGAATAGCTGAATAATCACTTTTTTGTATAATGTTGGTATACATACAGAGTTATCTCCTCCAGACTTTGTTGTTGAACCTGCAGTAACACATTTTTGATCATTAACAGTTTCTTTCTCTTATCCTTGTTTAATTTTTCCTATATCTGTAAGTCTTACTCGGAGCCTGAAATATAGCAATTATTCCCTGCTGTGGCACTGGCATGAAGTATAAAACGATGTTTTTCAAATAAATTAATGTTTTCACAAGAAATCATAAGAAATGTCAAGCATAACAGTAGCTAAATGCAATATTATTAGGTTTTCTCTTTTTTTTTTTGACTGAGAAAATTTTCAAATCATCTGCATGTTGCAGAACCTCTAGCAAGGAGACGAAATGTACCTAGCTTAGGAAAGAACAAAAGTTTCAGAAGAAGATGCCTGGATGAAGCATGTATGAGTAAAAGCTGATTGTTTTTGCCATCCATCCATCATAAGTCAGAGCGTAACCCTCTGTGACGTTGGGCCCAGCAGGAGTTGCATTAGAACGGGAAAGAAATGGGAAACAAGGAGGGGGTGTTCGTGCGCCCCTTGCCACCCTCCAGGACCCCTCAGCTCTATAAGCAAAGAGCCTGTGTCTACGTGACGTGGTCAAGCCAGGCTCTCGCTCCCATTGGAGCCTCGAGCTCCCAACATTTGGGATGGCAGTATTGGTATGGATTAAGGGTGCCGGTCCATAGTGGGATTGGTGTGTAGGTGTCCATGGTGATGGTAGGACTCCACTTGTAGGAAGCTTTTGTTTTTTTGTCTTTAACAGTTCTGCTGTTTTAATTACGTTACTGCAGATCACCTTGCGAGGACATGATCATTTCAAAAACCAAGCGGGACACGCCTCACGAAGGGTAGCTAAAAACAAAAGGTTTTTTTCTGTTTTGTTTCAGTAATTTATACTTATTGCTGCTTTGTATTTTAAGCGTCACCTTTTCCACTTACAAACAGTTACATTATTAAAAAGATATTTTCAGCAGATAGTAACCTTGGCAGTAGTTGTCAAGGCTAATAGTTTGACATTTCAGATCACCCACAACTAATCAGCTGAACATGGCAACACATTTGAAAAACCCATTATAGATGTGTGGCTCAGGCGTAATGTGTCAAAGCTAGCACTAACAGCTGTTATGTAAACTGGCTGATTTTCTTCTGCTGAATAGTCACATGGCAAAAGAAAAAGAGCTTTAGAAGGGCTTGGGAGCATCTAGCCGCAAGGGCCTAAAGGGCATGCTATACTTCTGAATGGCGTATATTTACAGAAAGTTTGCTTCAGCACCGGTAAGCACCTCGTCTTCTCTTTCAGCTTCTGGGAGAGATTTTTCCCATCTCCTCTTGAACTGCTGCGGTCCGAGGCGGTCTTCTCTAAGGTCTTCTGTCTGACAGGTGTCGGTGCTGCCATCTCAAACAATCTTTGGTGCTAATGGTTTCCACAGTTATTGTCTATGTCTTTCTAGAAGATCAGGGAAGTTTGCAGAACCCAGAAGTTATGTCAAATCTGTTTGAAATCCCCAAATCCCCAGGTCTAGCATGCCACAAGATGAGCATCGAGGAACAAATAACTTTTTCTTGCTTTTTAGGTCTTCTAGAAGGCAGAGGTGCTCAAGATTATGTTTCTTAAGGCATTTGCACTTGCTAACTGCCGAGGAAATGAGATTTCTCTCCGGGGGTTTAGCAGCTTGCATGCAAGGCCATGGGGCTTGGTACTCTGTGAAAGCCACCGCCGGGGCAGCTGCTCAGCGCTGCGCCAAGGCTGGGTGAAGGCTGGCAGCCTTATTTAGCAACATTTTGTGATTTCATGGTAACGTACACGGACGGCCTGATCTGATACCTGAAGAACTAATGGGGATGAATAGGAACGCCTACTCGGCTTCATGGCTGAGGCAGAGGTCTGTCAATACCCGGTCAGTCGAGTCCTTACTGCAAGGATTCTGCTCTCTTTCCCGTTACCACAAAACCCCCAATTTACTTGTGTGACAGCTGGATGGAGGAGAGCTAGTAAGGCTCGTAAGCCCACGTTAGGGCTAGTATACCACAGTTAGATGCCCTGTAGGCGGCATGTGGTTAAAGCAGCTGTGATTTAAACACCTAAATGCAAGGCAGTAAGGGCTAGGCAGGTTATAGCACGTTGAAGTGCAGGAGAAACGGATGCCAGGCTAGGCTGCGAACCGGCTCGGGCAGCAAACTTGGCAAGAGCTTTGGACTGAAACATGAAAAAAATCCTATGTTAGCATCTCCCTAGCTGGCCACTGCATAATGGTTTGGATACAGACAGTATAGGCTGTCCTGCCTAGAAAGGAACCCTTTAGTGACTTATAAAAAAGGCAACTAGTAGAACTAATGGGTCTGGACTGGGAAGTCTTAGCCCACCTGCCTTCAATATTCTGAACTTTTTCTCTAGTTCAGAAAGTCCAGCCTTTGCTCCTATTTCTCCTCTTCACCAGGAACGAAGCCTGAACTGGTCCAAGTGATGAGATCTGAGCTCTGCTCCTCTCCTTTCCCACTCCGGGCTCCCAGCACCACTTTTAAAGAGCCTGGGATGTGCAGCTCGTACTGTGTTCCCCAGAAGCTCTTTCCGATGTTTTTGCCCTGTCTTCTCTTGGAAAAGCAGAAGGTCTTTCCCTGACATCTTACCCACTGGTAACCCTTTTCTTCGGTGTGCTGAGAACCTTTGAGTGGCTGCTTTGGTTTCACAAAAGATGCAAACAGCTGTACATCCTTTCTTTTTCTGAACATGGCAAAATTACAAAGACACTACTTTGTGGTTTTGCCTTCCTAAGGAAATTCTCTGCTCAAAATAGGTTTAAAATGCACAGAACGGGCAGGGAAAGAGAGAGGCAGGTTAGGTCTATGCTGATCTCTCTAGTTAATTCTTCAAATGCTTGGTATCCACTCTTAGTGATGGTATGAAGATGTCAACAACGTTGCATTTGGTTCCTGTAGAGCACCCTTAAAGATAATGTATTTTCACAGGTACAGTTCAGCCTACAAAGCCAGATTTCAACCTTGTTACAGCACCTTGGAGTAACTGATGAATTCTAGGACTCTTTTCTCTTTTTTCTTCTTTTTTTTTCCTCTTTCTCTTTTTTTTCTCTTCTGAAGAGAAACTTCAGAAGCAGTAAGAAATAAACTCTTCAATATGGCTACATTTCTGTAACCGGCGATTACTGAGTTTGACATCAAACTAAGATCTTTAAAGAAAAGATGTATATTGTTTGCAAAGCAAACTTAGCGTGTCACAAAACTGCTTTTTTATCTGTGGGTCTTTGTCCTGAATAACAAGGTCACCCGTAAGTTACGCAGAAAAGTGGGTGGCTGTATTTGCCCACAGTAACTGGCAGATCTTGTTTCCAATTATGTTGCATTAGGGACCGGGGGATGAAATTTGTTTGGAATTTTGTGTTCGTTTCTTCCTTTGGATATCAGTAAGAATGTTTCAATGAAATCTTTATGCATTTTAGCTAGGGTTTTGTGAAGCTCTAATAGGAATATAGCACTCCTTGTTTCCCTGGGCTCCTTGTCTGAATAGCTGGAGCTTGGAAGAAAATGTTGATTTTCTGATTCATATGACCACGGGCTTCTGATGCCAGTTTCAGCCTTCTGGGGCTAATCATAACCCCTGTGTTTCAGTACAAAACTACAGCCTTTTCAGACAAGCATTTTAAATCCAAATCCTATTCATTCTCATCTGCGTGTGTTCTCAACAGTAAAATTCAGCTCACTTTCCCAAGCTACTATGACTATTAAATTGTCACAGTGTAGGATTTGGTATTTTATTGGACTTTTAATCTGGCTAGTATAAAAAATATTCTCCATATACCTACCACAATTTGAAAAAAAAAATTGTAATTATGTATTAATTCCTATGTCTTACTTTGCAAGATTTCCCAGGCAACAGGCAGCATGTTGACCATAAGTGATTAAAAATAGTCGACTGATTTTAATGTGGAGGACACTTTAAAAAGAATATGCCTGCTATTTTTGTATGACTGGAGGATGGAAAGAAACACCAATGAGCCAAAACTGTTTTTTTTGTTTTGTCTTATTAAAAAGATGCTTATTCTCTAGAGCAAATTAACATCTGGGTTTTCTCTGGAAAAGTTGGTAGTGTCAAATGTTGGTTGAGATATGGTTGCCAATACCAAACAGGGACTTAAGAAGAAGATGCTCTAATTGCATCCAGTCTTTCTCAGTTATGCAGTGAGAGGTAGAGACAGCCAGCCCCACTCGGACAGCAAGAAAAGATTTGTTCTACCATTTGTAAAGTGATGTTTACATATTGTGTAATATAAGTATTGGTGCCAGTCCGTTCATCGAGCTTTATTTTCTTTTACTTTTCAGAGCATCAATATTCTCTCTGGTTTGCTCCCTCAATGTTATTTCAAATACCAGCATTAAGGACCGTTATCTGGAGTAGTCAAGGAAGGGCAGTTCACAGCAAGAGGTGGAGCTCTGCGCGGAGTGAGCCAAAGGCAGGTGTAGGCAACAGGCTGGGGGGCAAAAAAGGTGAATGATGGTCACATTGGGCAGGGACACATCTGAGCCGATGCAGAAGGAGGTTCACCGCAGGTTTCTGCACTGTACTGCTTCCCACCATCAGGTGGCATCTGTTCCTCTTGTCACTGGTGAGAGTGACTTTTTCAGTGACTGGAACAGGCTAAAGCTCCCAGGAAAACACAGCTGCAGTTTATTGCGGTTGGGTAGATATACAGATAGCGTATTTTAAGTTAGATTTTATGATTTTACCCACCCTCATCCTGCACCTCCAGCCCAACCAGGCACCTCTGCAGGTGCAGTCTCGTTTCCTTATAAGTCTACTTGGGGATAGAGTACACGAGTTTTGCTGCTGCTTATATGGTGGAAACTAAAAGCATCAATCAGAAGGCCAGCCCTGATGAACCTGTGAGACTCTGAGCCTGGGTATATATGTAGAGTCTTCCCGTATTGTCTGTGTTATTGCTTTGTTTCTTTTCCCTCCCAACGATTTGCAGAGATATGCTGCTGCTGCTGTGCCTAGTGTTTTCTGCGGATTCACCAAGAGGCTAAGGGACTTTGATCTAAGGGAATGCAACCAACAGGAGAAAGGTTCAACACCTTTCTAAGAGAATCCCTTATAACTTTGCAAATGGAAATGAAGCATCCCCTAAAGAAAGGGGGGAAGGGGAGAAAAAGGCTGGTATTTGAGAAATAGTATAAAAATGTGTGACATAAAATAACAGATGCAGGCACGACTGTATGGCTTCTGCATATTTTTGGCTCTTGAGGTAAGTTTTTTTGGTATTATCTGCCAGGATTTCTCCCCTTACGTTTATTTACCTCTTCCTCCATCTTTCCCACTAAAAATGCATTTTATAATCAAGAGACAGTTGTCTCAATGTTACCTATGTGATGTTTGCACATACCTTTTTTAATGTCACAAAAACGTACCAAATTTTACATTACGGTTCCTTAAGACTCATTTAAGCAGCACTTGAAGAGTACATGTTCCCTTTGCTACTGGTAGACGTGGCATGGCATATAATGGTAAAAAAACACTAAAATATCTTAGCAAGCTAAGACTCTAGGGAAAAACTAGTATCTCAAGGTTGTACAGCTAGCATGTAATCCACCAAGAAAAACATCTCACACCTGAAACATGCAGTCTGGTAATGTTTGAAAAATATGGCAAGATAATAATGCTCCATGTGGATGTGCTGCTTCATCTATAATCTTCCAAGCCTGTTGTTATGAGCTATTGTGTGTGTTAACAAAGCAATTATCAAACCTAATCAGTCTAGGACAGCACTGAGCTTGGTAATGTGCAAGATTCATAGAAATACAGGTGGAATAAAGTAGTTAGTATATTTTATGTTGATCTAGTGTAGAAATTGGTAGGAGAGGCAATGGGTTGTTGTGATTTAGGCCAGTGATGAAGTCCCCAGTCTTGCCTGTAACTTCCATAGTGATTTTTGGCAAGTTACATGAACTTTCTGTTCCTCACTTATTCCATCTGGAGAATATGTTTAGAAGGAAGTTCGTTGTATCTTTGCTAAATTGTGGAGGGCATAGCAATTTAATAAGGCTTTTCAGGGGAAGAGCAGTTCCCTAAGTGCATCCTTTCAGTACCGTGGTGTTCGGTCTCAGGGTTGTAGAGCTCCAGATAACCATGGACTATTTCTGAGGGGTTTTGGAAAATGAATGAAGAAAAAAGAAGGTACTTGTTGGTAAGTTTAAGTTCCAAATATAGAGGTCCATTTCTCTGGCGGAAATTTGAGATGGTAAATACAGACCTTGTGATTTAATTTCACATTTGGTAAGTCTCAGATTAAGATTTGACAATAAAAATATTCCCCATTTCTAAAACTATGCTTTTTACTTCATAGAAGGAAATAAAAGATACGGTCTCTCCCCTAGGTAGTGCTTCATTTATAAAAATGATTATGAGAGAATGAGAGCCCATGGTAAAGTAGTAACATGCAATTGCCTAAGTTTGTGTTCTTCTCTTGATAGACTGTTTGCAAAAAGAAACAACATGGAAATGTTCCCCCTGCTCTGCCTTGTGTGGTGACTGCTGTTTGAATTTGCTTTTTGCACACATACATATCCCGCTGCTCCTGCTTCCCTGCTTCTGTAACAGTGATGGGGAGAGGTTACTGTGCTCAGAGTTAGTGGTGATCAGTGGAAGAATAAAATCTTAAAATGCGCAATGTACCAAGGATTTGAAGCTGCGGCTGGAAAAAGGAATCTTTAGATGGATGCCCGAAAAGCAAGAGAAAAGTGACAGCTTCCCCCTTGAGGAGTTCCAGTAAGTCAGTGGGGAAAGTCCCTGGGATTGTGTGGGTTGGCCCTGACTGTGTTGGGATACAAGTTGCACAGAAGGGAGCTAGAGGAAGGAACAGGGGGGATCCGCACGGCAAACGCCGGGCGTTAAGTGAACAGTGAGATGCGGAGAAACTCAATTGCTGAACTAACTTGGAAATGTCACCCCGGCAATGTAGAACAAGAGGCAACAGTGGTACCAAGATTACAGCTGCTCTATTTCATTGTCAGACAGGATTCCTGGGTATTTGAAACATTTTAGACTATATTTTATTATTCACATAAGGTTTGTTCTCACTGATGTATGCCTTAGGCAAATAGCCCTTTGGTTTAAAACTCCGAACTAGCTAACATGTCAGCTAAGTTTTTTGTGTATTGGTTCCGAGTTCCTGCTATTGGCAGGAATATTGTAGTAATATAAATTCAGCTTTCCCTGTTAATATTGTCCTAATGTAAATTCAGCTTTCTCTTTTCTACTGTTTGATGACTGCATGAGTTTTGAGGAAAGAATAAGGAGAAAATACGAACAAAACATCTTCATGTTTTGTGGGGTTTTTCCTCATTGGCTTAATTGCAATAACATTTATATCACATAATATAGTGCACCAAGGTTGTAATTTTCCTATCATCTAAATTGCAGGCTGAAAATTGTGTTAAGAAAGGACTGTAGAGAATGAATTGCTGCTTTCAAAATGACTACTGTTAACTGACAATGTGACCGGCAGATGATTACCAAAGACAGGATGATGTTTTTGTGTATAATGTTAGTGAACTCTAGCATGGTGTTTTTAAACACATCTCAGCATACACTGTGTGAATAATACATTTTTAACTAAAAGCAATTGCTTCCCTTCAGACAGATGTCTACATTTCTTACAGACACTTCAAAAAAAATGGAAGGGACGCATTCAATACACCTAATTCTAAATCTTTTTTATTACTGAAGCAAATAATAGAATTAAAAGGAACTTTTTAAAGTCAGAATTTCCACTCTTACTTGTAAATGTTGTTATACCGCTTTGAGACTGAAAGGAGATTGATGAGCTTCACATGTGTTTCTCACCAGTTTTTTTCCCAGGGCTCGTGCAGTTCATTGACCGATATCTGGGAGTGTGGTCGGAGCTGTGGGAGATACAGACGTGGCCTGCTCCTTCCTGCAGGTGTTCACATAGACGTGCACAAGAAGGGAGTTTCTAGCATAACTACTATGAGGTCTTCACAAAAGGGGATAGCAGTTAGATAGATAGTCCCGCGGGGTTGTTTTTGCCAACACTCAGGAAGCGTAGAAGAAGGGATGAAGGGGACAACAGGGAAGAAATAACAAGTGGGAAGCCTGACACAGGCTGGATCACACAGGAATGCCATGAAACACAAGGTCAGGTGGCATTTGTCGGTGAAAACTGGTACAAAGGAGGGAGGACTGTAACATGAGAAAGCCGGAGAAGCTATGAGAGAAGGAAGGAGCGGGAAAAGATGCTTTTAGCTGTGAAAGTTGTTGCGCTGTTGCGTGAAGAGCAGTAGGTTTCCACCTATACCAAACGTTTCCACTGTTGAGAGAGCGCGTCACTGCAGGTGGCAGTCAAAGAAAATTATGGGGTGCAGGTTTCGGGAAATCATTTTGGAAAGCAGTCTTGTTCTTTGGGTTCATCATCAGTGCCAATATCCTTCCCATATTTTAATTTAAAAGGTTATTTCAGCCACTGGATACAATGGAAACCAAGGTGCAGTCCGCCACGCCTCCTTGGGTCCCAAGAAAGAGTGTTTATAAATTTGGTAGCAGGAAAAATATTGTCCCAGAATTGTAGTTTATTGATAACGAAAATAGTTGCTAAGTATTTATTTAATACTCACGAAAATTTCAGTCTATCACAAAATTCCTCAGGTCTGGCCATGAAACTCAGAAAATCAGAACATGAGCTGGGTAGTCCCAGGTGATCAACAACTTCAGGTCCACAAAATAGGAGACTCCTGTCCCAGTGATTTCAGCAATATTCGTATTTGTCATAAATAGCTGCTTCCCAGTTGCTGAGCTATCAGTTGGACAAGTTACAGAAACTCATTTAGATAATTTTAGGTCCTTTATGAAGCGTCAGCGCTTCAGCTCTGACCTCTGACATGTCTGTCTGCTTTGGTACAAGTGAGAGATGGGCTGGAGACACCACCTTGATGTTTCATTGAGTTTTCTTCCACAGAAGTCAAAATGCTAGCAATTTTAAAACAAGCTGGGAAAATTTCTGAATATAGTGCTTTCAAAATTCACCGGTACGGTCCACGCTCATAGAAAAACCTTTTGGTGACATTTTTTAAAGTCAATAGCTTCTAGGAGGATTTGGGGATTTTTTTTTTTTCCTTTTAGCCAGTGGTAGAGCTTTTTTGCTTATTTTTTTATTATTTAAAACTGGAAAAAAAAATGTTGTGAAGTTGGGTGTTCCAACAAAAAAAAAAGGAATTGCAAATCTTTTCTCATAGGTTTTGGCACCCTGTGGGTAATAGCCTGATGTTATCAGAGACCTTGACCCAGCAACTTGTTGCTTTTGGCTGTGCGGGTGCCAAACCTGCCGAAATTGGCAGCACTATGCACGTGGGCCGGTGCGGGGGAGTTAACTGCGGGGGTGAGGCCTTGATTTGCAACGCGCTCCGTGTGCACCGTCTGCATCTGGATTTTCAAGTCAGCCCGAGTTTTGGGCTTGGAGGATTTGTCTGAACACGTCGAGCACGGTCGTCCCATTGGTTCTTGGTTTTGCACCTTGATCCCCTGATGTCTGTTAGTGCTTTGGTTCAGGCCCATATTTAATGTTAATGGGAGGGGATTTTATTTGTTGAATGAATGGGAGTACTGTATGAACACGGAGAACAAAAAGCGGACTGTCTCACTGCTGTACATTCTGATTTGCTTTCAGGCTTTTCTGATTCAGTCAACTGCAATGCTTTGCTGGACATGTTAAAAGGCACTAAAGTGCTCGGCACATCAGACACCCTTAAAATGCTGCGGAATAGATTTCTGAAATGTTGCAGCAAGCATATTCAGAGCTATTTGCAATGTGCCTTATCAGAAGGCATAATGGAGTATTTTTCATGTTAACACAAAAGGTAGGGGTTGTTAGTGAGTAGTAAGTGACGAGTTAATTTAACATATGATGGATGGCTTTCATATATATTAGAATTATTTTCGTTAATTGTTTCCATACGCACCAATGTGGTCACATTCAGCCTGTGAAATGGCCATTTTGATTAATGAATGGGTATTGTAAAGGTGCCAAAAATAGTTATGTTACTAAATTTACTTGTCTTCTCATTAGAAGAGCCCAGCTCTGTGTGTATATGTGAATATACCATCAGGCTGTCTTTTTTTTTTCTAAAGACGGCAGGCTCTTATTTTAGAAAAATACATACTGTGGATCTCTTGCTCATAATCTGGTTGGTCTGTAAATTACAGCTTTGTAAATGTTACTTAAAGCAAATATTATGGCCCTCTTACACTGCCAGAGCACGGATAAAGGACGTAAATGTGATGGGAATAAGGCCTGCTTTATATCCTTTTGATTCCGCCACAAAGTCGTCCCCAAAGGCTTTTGGTTATTTAAATCTTTATTTTGTTTTTTTTCCTTACATGACTTCTTGCGGGAAGAATTTTTTGTGCATCACCACAGCAGACGCCTTGAAGTTTTGAAGCACCAGGTGAAGAAAGCAATTTCATGGTTCATGCCAGCAGTAATGTTTTGTTGTAATCTTGAGAGAGCAAGCCCCTTTTGTTTAGGTTTGGGATAATGAAGGGTTTAACTTTTCGGTTGTGTCAAATTAGTCATCAGAGTGAAACCAGAGGCCCCTTTCTCTTTTGGTTTTGTGTAGATCGCCAGCACAGATAAATAAGTGAGCATTACAGGTGATTCTTTCTTTGCGCTAAGGTAGAGAGCTTCCATTTATTGCCATCAAATGCATTAAGCTGGAAGTCAGAGCCCTGAGCTTTCTGCTTGCTGCTAGTCTGGACCAGAAGACAATCAAACCATAAGGGTCATTTTCTGCATGAGCTAACCTTTTCCTCTCTTATGGTTTGAAGCCTTTGTTGACAATGAGATGCTCAGTGGGAACATTAAATTAACACTTCATATTCGTGGCTGTAAATTTACTGGCAAGCTGAGGAAAAGTCAAGGAAAACAAACACTCCATCATTTCTGCTTCATTTAGCCTGTGAATGGGGACACTCTCACCTGCAGAGAAAAGAGGTCAGGGCAAACAGGGATAATTTTAATCTGACTCTCAGCCTAGTCTTTAGTTGTAGTGGATTGTGTTGCCTTCTGTGCTGAAAGTAAAGGTGAGAGCGAGGTGAGAGCAAGAAAATAGATAAGTACTATGTGAAATGCTTAAGAGACCTTGTCATGGGCACGGAGGAATGGATGGGTTGTTGTACCGGTTACTACGGAAACTAGCAGGCTAAATACTATTAATTTTGCAAACTACAAAATTGGCTCGCTCTAGGATAGTAGTTGCATTAAGGTTTTCTTAAGTTGCTTCACCAATAACACTATCACAGCTGAAGGTTTTAAAACCAGCTGGTTTTCTCTCATTCCAAGATAACGATGCTTGATGATTACTTTGTATTTCTTAGTCGTGTGTTAAATGCCTCCTGTCTGTTTTCCAGGTCAGGGTAGCTATTGGCGATGGTTTTCCGTGGCTGATGAGCAAAGAGTGCTTGTTTCTGTGTCGGGGCTGAGTAATGTGACAGCACTAGCTTGTCACCTCCCACTAATATACGTGATGCTGGCACCAGCAAAACTCAGGGTGTCTTAAAGATGACCGTTCCGGATATTTTTGCTTTATTCCATCAGCACAGTTTATGAAAGTTATAGATTTAATAGTGAGAGAAGGGAAACATTAATTACAGAAAGGTGTTTGACGATAAGGAGGAAGACAGTTGAAACAATGTGCGTTGGAGCCGCAAAATTTCTGTTGGCTTTCGTTGCTTTGTGTCCACCTTTCTTTCAGAAAATCGCTGTTAAAAGGTTTCGGATATTTGAATTTTTTTTTTTTTTTTTCCGAAGGCCTTGCTCACCTCTGGCAGAATTTGAGCCCATGATTAAGGAATAAAACTTCCCACTCCTCGTTGTAGAGCAACGAGGTGCGGCTGACGTGGGAGCCGGATTACATTTCTGGAAAATTAGGTTTCTCTCAGGCCAGGTGGACGTTGTGAACACCAGACTGCTTTGAAATGGGGCATTAGCTAGTTCCGAAACGGAAACATTTCATTTTCTTCCAGTTTCAAAAGCACCTCCTCGTCTTTCCGTCTGCCAGAGCCACCTCCCTTCACACACACAAGCAGCAGCGCTTCTCCCACGGAGAAACGACCGGAAAATTTGCTGTTGCCTCAACCCTGTTTGTATTAATTCGAGTTTCAGATCGGCTTGCTGCTGGTTCAAGGGGCTTTGGTAGAGGGGTTTTTTTTTTTGGTTAAACGTAATTTCTTCTGAAACAGGAACATGGAGGCAAACACATTCCTCGGGCTGTTTATCCCTTTCTAAGCGGGCCAGAAAAGTCTGATTTGTCACGCGGCTTTGGGTAAAATCGTCACGCTCGGGTCAGGGCAGATTAGCTGATTACTGTGAACGGGCAAGGTGCGCGGAGAGCGCCAGAAGGGATAATTATTTTTGGCGACGTTTTGCCTCGCAGGTGCCACCCGACCGGAGCCAAATCGGGTAATCCTTCATTGCCCAGCCGCGGCGGGTGGTTTTGAATTTGGGGGGGGGGCGTTTGCGGAGGGCCTGGGTGGATTAAGGGCGATTCCGGCTCGTCGGTCGGCCGTGTGGGAGAACAGGGGACAAAGTGGGAGCGCCGAGCCGGCGTCGTGCTGAAATTGGCCTCCCAGGTGGTCCCAGAGAGCGGCCGCAACGTGTCAAGGCAGCTGAAAGGCTGGGGGCTCGCTGCCATTCGGTGGCTGCCGGGGAAGCTGGCAGAGGGGGCAGGACCGGGCCTGGCACCGCTGGAGCTGTTGAGGCCTCGGGGACCCGGTGTCAGGCTCGGTTTACTACAGTCACAGCAGCGATTAGACTCCTTTTGATGGCAGGTTTGGTTTCCAGCGAAAGCCAGGGAGTGGGGCCGGGAGGGGGGCTGAGGATGGGATACATATTAATGTCTTGCGCGGGGCCCACATAATTTCCCAGAGGGTCGCGGGGTCAGGTTTGTATTTAGTTAGCGGTAATGATCTCGTTAGGGATCTGAATGGACCACCGTCCAAGCCCTTTCAGGGCTACGAGCGTGCCTCGCCTTCACCCTTCTTTCCCTTCGTTGTGTGGGCTTACACAGGACGTGAACTGTGATTGATGGACTTCCAGTGCTTAATAATTTGCAAAACAGTATTAAACAAGGAAAGTTGAGGACAATTGGAGTTGGACACAGGAGGGGCAGGAGGTTGTTGTAAACAGAACCGGGACAATCCGAGCGCGCAGAATTAACGAAGATGGACGCAAAGAACATCGCAGCTGGGAACTGGCGGGGCGCCAGGCCTGGGAGAAAGCCCCATTGCTGTGCCCAGGTGGTCAGGCTGAGCTGGCCTTTTAACTTCGTGAGTATTAAAAAAAAAAAAAAAGGAGGGGGTGGAGAGAAAAAAAAAAAAAAGACTACTTCTGCAGTGGGAAAGAAAGTAAGAGGAAGCCATTGAGCAACAGAAAGAAAGAGATTAAGAAGCTGAGAAAGTGACAAGTTGATAATAGAAAACACTTTCAATAGTAGTAATCCTTGACATGCAAGGACAAATATGAATACTTTTGTTCTTGAATTTAGATTAACTTTCAGTTCAGGAGTAAAACTTCAAGTAACTTCATGTGTTTGCATCTCCTGGCATACCGTGCAAAATGAAAGTTTGTAGTTCATTGCCACTGACCTCATAAAAGTACTTCTTTAAAAAGCGTTTGAGGAAAACAATGCAGGCCTGGTAGCAAACAGATTAAAAACACGAATATGAAATATGAACTAGAGAATGATTTTAAAAAATTGCCTGTTCTTTTTCTCCAATTATATGTTGGCATAGGCCTACTGTGCGGGTCTGACATCTGCAACATCCCCCGCCCGTCTGTTTACACAAAGCAGACCTGGAAGCATCTTATTTTTTAACAAATTTCTTAGTGCACTTATGAGAAAACAGGTTTCAACAAGAGGGCATTCCAAATCAGGCAGTTTATACGGGCACACGATTCTCCAAGAAGATGTGAGGCAACGAGAAAGGAGAACTGTGTGAAGCAGTGATATTTTTGTTATAATTAGAGCATGTTATCAGGGGGAGTAAAAGGGACTGCATAAAATTAAAATAAAATAAACAAATTCAAATACAAATAGAAGTTATTTTTAGCCAAGCATGAAGACATCGTTTGCTGATCCAGTTGCAGAGAACTGCAGCCCCGTAGGGCAGCGCTAGAGGTATTTTAATTAGCTTTTTCTGCCTGTTGGCCGGCCATCATAAATTTCTGTTCACCTGTGTACTTGGGAATTTGGTGGGCTTCTCAGAAGAACAGCGAGCAAGGGCCTGGAAAACTGGCTGAGAGGAAAGGATGCTCCCCTGATGGCAAAAAGGAGTAGGTTTTAAGCTCCTTAAAGCAAGCTAGTACGGAGAGGAGGGTCAATTAACTAAAAATTGCTCCTAATGTGATAAAGCGTTGCTGGGAATTTGGCAGATAGATTCTCCCCACTGCCATGAAAAAGGCGGCGGTGAAATAAACAGCAAAAGAAATGAGCTACATTAGCCAGACTAATGAATTCACAAATTGTTAGCAGACTAAGAGTGCCTGACATCCTTACTGAGGAGGGCAGAGGCATCAAAACACATCTCCCCCTCCCTCGCGGGGATTCTTGCTGGTGGTCAAGGAGATGAGATGAGGTTCCCTTGAAAGACTGGTGCCGAGGGAGGGGAGAAAAATGCACACAGAGGCTGTCCAAACTCAATGTGGCAGGCCAGCTCATGTTATGTTATCAGCCTGATAGACAATGGTGTTTCACTGATGTAGTACTTTTTAGCCCATGTTTTATCCGGTAAGGATGACTGACAGCCTTATTTCGCGATTTCCTAGCTCCCGAGGATTTTCCTTTGATAGGCATCCTCAGAAGTCCCTTTTGGGGAATGGCAGGCTGTGCTGGAGGAGGGGAAAGGGGAGCTTGGGAGGTATGCTCTTCTCCTTTCTTTTCTCTTTTTTTCCTGTATGTCTGGCATGAGCGTTTACTGTAGGCATTTCTGGAGATGGTGTCTTTTTATCTGGTCTTTGCTTAGCCTCTAGCACACCAGAGCGCTACTCCACAGTTAGGGGTCCATTAGGTGCTGTGGCAACATGTTACCTACTGGGAAGGGGCAGCTGGCACACCAGGTCTTTGCTTTCCCCCCTGCTTCACTTCCCCATGCAGTGTTGCTCTAATGTGGGGGTCTCTCGAAGGCTGCTGGCGTGGTCTCAGCCAGCCAGTGTCACAGGGCATTCTGCTTTAGAAATCTGTAACGTATACAGAATAAGCGAATTGGGGCTTGAATTTCTTGAGCCAAGTCCAACCTCAAAGACCCTCAAAGACCCTCAAAGAAATTTTGGAAAGTTTGAGAAGGGCAGGTGCTCCTTTTTAAGCCTCGATAGCCAATAGTAACCTGTGTTTAGGTTTCACTACTGATATTTACTACTTAGCCTCTTGGAGGGCTCAGCATGAGCTCAGAGTTGCTGGGCTTGCAGTCCTCAAACAGACATGGTCATGCTGTGGCTGTGAGGAAATGTGCTTTGCTCTGTGAGTAGGCAGGGGTTAAAATAATGCTGTTGGAGCAGTTCAGAACTCCTTTTTTGGCAAATATTCACTTGAACTTATTTTTTAATGGAGGTCAGTTTGGGTACATTCACTCCTCTTTTTGCTTGGTTTTCACCCATCCGGATTAGCGAGCAGAAGGGTAGATATGAGTATGGCATACTAAGCTGTTAGTGGGTATTCTGAATAGAGTAAACTGTGGGGTGGCAAATGGGATCTCTGTGGTAAATCCAAATGGACAATTCACTGCTTATCCTTTGCAAAAATAGAAATGGGACTATTTCTGACTTCTGTCTCCGATCGAGATGACCTGACGTAGCTTGAATTTTGAATACCACATTGGATTGTCACAGTTGACTATTCCTGGTGATCTGTAAGTGCTCCCAAGCCACTCACAGAAATTGTGGGTGTTCAAATGCAAGCTCGTGCAGATATGCAACATTTAATTTTCAAAGAAGCTTGAATAAAACAGTATATGCCTGCCTCATGGGCATTTTGCCTTTGGAGAATTTGTTTCAAGCACCAGGAAAATCTGCAAAGCTCAAGTCTATAGGAGTTTCAAATTGATGGCACTGAAGGCATCTCGTGTTGATAGCAAGATGCCAGAGGTAAAAGTGGTCCAGGATTTCCTAGGGGACCTTTTTCGTATAGTAGAAGGAGAGATGTATAATCCTCATTGACCAAGGTGCTCTTTTGGTATCTCTCTACTCTCTTGCGGGAAAGCATGTGTGTGTATTTGCGAGGAAGGAGGGGAGGAGATGATTAATTCAAAGGAAAGCTGGGTCTTAAGGACTGGCTGAGGAGAATCTAGTCTGGGGTTTTGGTCGGATGGAGTCAGAATGGAATCACATTTGGAGCTCTCTGGTCTCACACTGGACCTGATTAAATTTGAGACGTAAGAAGTTATAAGCCTGCGATATAAGAAGAGCGAAGGAAAGCCAACCTTAGCACGTCTTCCCTGGCTTAAATCTCTGTACTTGCAGCTTATTGCCTATCTCCATTCCTCTAGCAGTTTTCATTCACCTGTGCCTCCTTTGAGCAAGGTAGAACCTATATTGATGGATACCTGTGTCCGGTTCAAAGAGAAAAAAAAAAAAAGCAGTGGGCTGTACAGTCAGCTTCTAATGTCCAGAGGTTGTACTCCAGGAGAGAAAGGTAGTGTGCAGACTGCTGGGAGCTGGTCTAGAGTTATTGTTTTCACAGAGGGGGACTGCTGTAGCAGAAAGAGACATAAGGGCTCCAGCGGAAAACCACCCAAGCTTATACTGTGTGTGCCACAGTATGTTCAACATGGCAAAGAAGCTGGACAGAGGTGTGCAGAGCAGCCAGGCAGATTACAGGGTAAAACGGGCATCCGTGTAGTCCTGGCCTCAGCAAAGCATAGAGCACCTGCTTTGCTTTAAGCGGGCAAGTAATCTCCTCTGAGTCAATGGAGCAGATTTATACCAGCTAGTGATCTAGCCTTGGGTACAGAGCATGAGACTCAGTCATTTTGCATCTGTGAAAATATTCCCATTTATTTTACTGACCTCTTAAAAGATAAGGTTGAAACATGCAGTCCAGCCATTGAGAAGAGAAAATAAAGAGGATCAGACATATAACCCCCATGTACATATGATAATTTCTAGTCTTGGCTTATCTTGTAGGAATTATAAGATATTGAGTAGGAAATAAATCATAATGTCAGAACCAAATGCCATTTTCCTTCTCGGTATGATTTGCAGCATCCCAGTCAAACAGACAGATTTCATTCCCTCTCATAGGGTTCTCCCCTTTAATTGAATTATGCCCCTGACTAGCAAATGGAATTCATTCTTGGGTGAGATACAGGGAAATTACCATTTGATGAAACAATGCTTTACTCCTTTCTCACCTGCACAAACATCCTTCAGGAAAACTATTATGCAGATACCCTTGATTACAGTCTATTGTTCCTTTTGATCTCCAACTTCATTTATCATAATCAACAACAGAATGTAATACCACACGAATATTGTATGTTGAATGCACAGATGCATTTGAACTATCATCGACAACTGTTTGCTGGCTATTTTCTTTAGAACTTCAAAAGAATTTATTGATTCCATTTAATTAAAATGCTCCCTGCTGCAGATAGTTAATTGACAGGCAGATATTGTATCAGTGAATCACTTGCTATCTCCAGGTACCTTTATTCACTTCTTCCTTGGGGTGGGGCATTTCAGAATAATTCATGCTAACAACCCTCCAGTAACCTGATTTCCTGATATAAATCATAAACTTCAATAATCTGAAGTGATACAATATTTCAACACTAAAATTTATGTATTGCTACTGGAACAGAAACAGAGCAAGTATTATTACAAGTCAAGATTCAGGGTTATTAAGTCTTGTAACTACTATCATAGGTCTTTCGAGGTATATTTTTCAGATTCTTAGTGTGTGAAGTTATCTTGGTCTTCTCAAATTTTAGCTTTCATTTAAATCATCCCTGATTCTCATAGTTGTGAAGGAAATTAAAGCTTCAAGTTCAAAGCCCAGAAGGCAAGCAGAAGAAACCAACCTGTATATATAATCCTCATTAATTTTCAGTTAATGTGATGATTTGGGTGGGGGAAGGAGGCTAATCCATGAGCTTCACGTTCTTGGGGTCAGCAATACTGAAACGTATCTCTGTAGACATCTTGTTGTCAGCTGGTTTGTGAAGGATTTATATAAGGCAAAGGGAACGGGTACTGGAATATGAGACGAATCAGCCTAGGGAATCGTATAAATGTGAGTTGTGGCTAAAAGAGCAGGAACTGGAAGCACAGTGCTCAATTTGGGAGTGATAGTTTTGCAAATACAACTTTTTAACTTGCTGCAGTAGCAGGTTTAATCTTGCAGCTGGCGTACGGTGACGTGGATAAAATGACATACGGCAGCAGAGCATCATGTTCAGGGCTTGGACACGAACGCTCTGTGGACAAAATCTTATCTCTGCTGAAGTCAGAATATCCATTTGAGATCAGTGCTGCCAGAATTTCACTTAGTCTACTGGAGACTTATTCTTTTTTTTTTTATAATTAAACCATGTAAGTGCAACTGGTTTAAAAAATACTCCCACCAGTGGTCTCCAAGAGGTTCATCTCCCATGTGTGTTTCAACAGTTGGCACAGCAGAGAAGGGAGGTAGCAACATGCAGCCAGGGAAGAGAAACCTTCTAAAATTAAAGTGTCCCATGGAGAAAGTTTCTGGGACAGCCACTGCAGCTCACCTCTGAAGGCAGCGCTTCCCCACGTTCCCGCTCCAGAGAGCTCGTTGTTGTCCTGCCCCTCCACCACGCTGATCATGGATTCAGTCTGATGTGTCAGCGGAGGGAGGATGCAAGCTCTTAAAATGACAGTAAAAATATAATTACAAGGTGTAAGCTGTCCTTGGTAAGCTTGCTGAGATTTAAAAACAGTTTTCTCCTGGTCCTGAATTTGTAGCTAGCATTGCAGATCTTTGTTGTTTATGAATGCTTAGAACACGTTTCTAAGAACGTCTTAAAAATGAACTGGCAAACTGGGCAAGGTTAGTAACCAAATCTGTTGCAATCTATTAGGTGGAGGAACGGCAACTAATCTGATTATAGTGCTGACATTTCTAATCGATTTACTTGGAGCACTGACTGCAGATCTGCGCCACTGTTAGCGAGCTTATGCTGTTTGCAGGAGTTGTGGTAGATATTCACAAAGCGCTCTGTGCGGTGCGAGCACTACAGCACCCTGCTAAAGAGCAGCGTCTCTGCGCGCTCTCTTCACGTGCAGTCTCATCCGTCGGCTCTGTCAAAAGCCCCGGCCGCTCATTGCTGTTTGTGTAACCCCTCCTCACACCTTTGTTTTTCTTCCCCCCTCCATTTCATAAGCCTGTGGGAAATAATTTTGGTGGCGTCAGATGGCTGGTGTGCAGCTACCTTGACTAAGAAGCTATAGGGGCTGCCTGCTTCACATGCCTGATTAGTTGGTTCACCTACCTCATAATTATTGCATTTGTAATTGGTAAGAAGGATTAGTTCTTTAACACGTTCAGGCAGTAACTTTATCAGCTGAGTGCAAAATATTATAAGGAGCTTTGAATCTACAAGCTTAAGTTCATTTCTGAGGTGGGGCCATTCATCAAGTGTAAATGTTACAGTGCTGCCTAACCTGGCTACCAAGGATGCCTCTGGAAACGTCTCTTCTCTGCATACGTTCTTGCAGGCTGCTTGCTCACACTGCCACATTGTAGTAAGGCATATGTATGCAATTTCGTTCCAAGCATAAAATCGATGCTTACTCCAGCAATATGAGAACCAAAAGGAAGGAAGCATAAAAATAATTATTTACTGATTCAGCAGCTAGTTTCATTTATTAGAGTTTCACATCTCTTACTGAGCTAATTATGGTGAATCTCATTAACTGTATGGAGTGGTTTGGAGAGTGGGTTTGCTGAGGCTGGCTGCCGAGGTAGGCTCTTAGTACCACTGCACTGGTAGCGATCATGAAGAAATCTTGATTTCCCAAGGTGATAGGCTTGGTGCTAATTTACAGTTTCATTTTTAACACATGTGGGTCTACAGAGAAGACCTAAAACTCCACTCATCCTACCAGGTGAATTCCATTCAATCTTACGTGATCCTGAAGAGCAAGAAAAAACTATAAAGCTAAACACCCTCCGGTAACGTGTTACATCTGGAACGAATTCGGCTCCAAGATTATTTTGCAGCCACTGCCTGCAGAACCCACTAGTATTGCTCACAGCCACTCAAAATCACCTTTCCTAGAGTTCTGGCCAATGCAGAGACCCAAGCAGGTTGTTGCTCAGGTCTGCTGTCCAAGTGCTCTCAGGAGCATAACTGTCCACAAAGCTGCGTGAAGCTGCAGAAGAAGTCACTTCTTGTATTTCCTTGGAAGAGACTAACGCTGATCTGTGGCAACTCCTAGGACAGTATTGCCAAGGATAGACTGTGAGCCCTCCCCTAAACGGGTCATGAAAAGGTTTCCACGGAGCTTGCAAAGGCTAGCAACGAGGGGGTTGCTTTGACCAGAAAAAGAAAGCAAGAAGGTTTGAGTGCTTGTCATAGGAGGAAGGAGGTAAGTGGTTCTCCAGCTGTATAACGAAAGAGTATATGCACATCACCAGTAATTACAGCTGCTTTTTATTCCTGGGGAGCAGCTGGTAGCAATTAAGGTAGCTAGCAGCTACCTAGCTACTGTCAGCACTTGCAGTTGGTATTTACAGGCATTTCCTCTTCTGTGGTTTTGAAGAAGTGGTGGTGTTGCTGAGCTGGGGGTTGCACAGAGATAGAGGAATTGAACAGAGGATGTGCATTTTGAAAGTCTGGAAACTCTGCTCTAGACTCCAATGCAAGGAAAGTCCTGTACTACTTAGACCTTTAAATAGGTGACAGAGTCTTAGGATGTTTTACCGTAATGAATTAAATACAAAAACAGTTTGATGAGTTTTTTTACGTGCTGATCTCATGAGGCAAGCAAAGTTGGGCTGTTTTACATTTTGCTGATATAAGCCTCGTTAGTTTTTGGCCAAAGCAAGGGTTATTAGCACACTGGGTATAATGCTTTCTATTCTTGCTTTGTGCATTGCTTTTAGGGAAAGGAACAGGGCTGTGTGTTTTACTAGAGGACCTTGAGTATGTGCAGAATGAGCAGACTATGTTGCTCATAGGCTGCAGTCGGTGTTTCTGCATGCTTTTCCAAAGCTCTGGAAAACAGTGGTACCTCCAAACGAAAAAGTCATCAACACTTCTGGAGTTGCTTTCCTTTCCATAATACGGTGACTATGTTAACCATATAGGAGGGAAAGAGAGTAAATCCAGCATCTAAATATTAATTTTAGTTGAAATAATTATTTGTTCTGTGTCCCCCAACGTAGAGGAGCCTTGCCTACGTGTCCAGTGAGAGGCCACGAGCCCTATTAACATATTGGTTCCTCAGGTGAGTATTTTATTTTGTTTAAATTTAATTATTGGCTTACTGGAGTCAGAATCTAGTATCTACCCTTGCCTCGATCTGGCCACTTTGTGCAGTGCCCATATTGTAAATATCAATAAACTTCCTAGTGTTGAAAACGGGATGGACAGCAAAGCAGAGGCTCAGAGGGCACTTTCTGAGTCTTGTTCATCTTGAACACTCAGAAAATTGTGAATTTTATCATTCCCAAAACATGAGGGGGTTTGAAAGTCATTTTCTTCCCAGCAGCTGCAAAAACTAGTTTGTTTGTTTTTTTTAACTAAAACCAAAATACTCAATCATAGGACTCCAAGCATCACAAAGTTCAGAAAAGGTTAAGTATTCTTTAATTAAATATTCTTTAATTAATTTCTTAAATTAAAGTAATCTTTATTAAACAGAGGGAACTGGCAATACTAGTGGTCGAGCAGAAGGCTGGAGTTTTGAAACTTTTTCTCCTTCTTTCGGATGCTAGCATGGAGGGGTGAAGAGGACTGTGTTTAATCTGTAAGGTGCAATAGACTAAGTCGTGGGACTTCACTACAGTTGATTAGACTATCAGACTTCTGAGTTGGTTCATGTTTTGATTCAAACAAATTTTGTGGTTCTTTCCTTTTAAGACTTCATGGCTGGTGTGAGATAGCGCAAAGCCGCAGGAAAGCTTTGATTGTGGCAACTTTTAGCATGTGCCTGTGATTCCATTTGATTCACTACAATAAAAACAGTGTTTTGACTTCCAGTCTAGAAACTGCCTTTAGCTAAAGATCTGGCTTAGACTGGGGGGGTTGAAACATGAATAGCAGCTCTAACCGACCTTCGAAGTGAGAAAATTACATTTTTAGGTTGGATAGGATTATGGTAACAGCCTCTCTGCAGCCTGTTTTTTCACAGAAGTCAAGTAAACTTCTTCATTTATGCTCCTTGCGTTGGCTAGAGCTTAAGGGCTTGTAGCTGCTTGCCCCTCTAGTGCCTTTTCGTGCTGATAGTGAAAGGAGACCAATTCAGACGGGCTGCTGTTTCTTTCCTACGGTACAGTGAGAACATAATTTACAGTGGATAGTTTAATTTCGTATTTTTATCTTAGTTATAAATAAAGAATAAATCTTGCCTAGATGCATTTGTCCTGCAATTAATCTTTCAAGCCTGACCTTCTTTTCTCATCTGAGATTAGTAAGGGCTCAACAGAGCTAAAAATGTGGCTACTAGTTTTAATTGCAGAAACTAGGTCCGGACTCTTGAAGATATTTAGGTGCGTGATTCCCATCAACGCATGCCGAGCGTGAAAACGTCCTTGAGGGTCTGGGTCACAAGCGGTTAGCAAAGGATTTAGCGAGTCTTTTATCATACGGCAGCAAGAAACATACATCATTGTTAGTCCGAGCCCTGCCAGGAACCAGGCTCTCTCTTGAACCGCTGTGGCTAAAATTCTGTAGCCAAGGGCCTACAAAGGTTGATGTAGCTGGCACGACAACCCCTTCTTCCTAGCATATGTTTTTCTGTCAAAGGCTTCTGATGGCCATGGCATAACCTAGCGCGTAGAAGAGTCTGTGGCTCAAGGTGCTCTTCGGATTTGCTTGGATGCTGTTGCTGTCATATTCATTCACGCTTTGTGATGACTCCCAGGACTTTGGGCACACTTCAGACAAGCGGTAGAAGAAGCAGCAGTTCCAAAAACAAGGCCTATTCAGCAACCACTAGGTTTCAGAAGGAATACAAATTGTTCTGCTGCCAATTTTTTTTCTCAACCATACAGTGACTTTGTTAGCTGGTTGCCAATTAACAAGCAAAATTGTGTCAGTTGCTAAACGCTTTCCCACTCCCAATGTATTCCCTTTTTCTCTCCAGTCTTTCATCTCTGCAGTCAGTCGGATACCACTGCTAAAGCCATCTGCCCCTTCATTCTGGGAGCTGGTGTCGTAGCTTCCAGTCTCTCACTGCATCCAATCCAACCCTCTTTAGGCTTGGCTTACATGGCCCTTCACAGTTTTCTTCCCTGTTTCCTCTTTGTTGATTCCCTTTTTCTTCACTCTTGGCTGCTTGCCTAGCTCTCTGCTGTTTGGGACCCTTCTCCTTCACTTCAGTCACCAATAGCCTGTTCTGTGTCCCTGTCCCAAACTTTTCCCTTACCTACCTTTCCAGCAATCTCACTTGTTTTCATTTCACTGGTGGACTCGAGACAGGTACCTGTCTTGTGCATTCCCCTTGCTTCATCGGCATGGCTAGCTTTTGGGGGATGCGTTCTTTTCCAGCGTACCTAATGGTGACTGCCTCTTTTGCATGTTTGTTAGGGAGGAGATGGTGAGGGGAACAGACGACTGAACTCTCACACTGCTGGCCATAAGGGCTGGTTAGGTTTGCTGAGATGTGCAGGGGGATCAGGCAGGTTAACCTTTTTTTGCCTCTACAAGGCTGCATGTTGATCTGGAGATGAGAAAGCCCAATCTACAGCCCAGACTGCATAATAACTTTCCTGAGGCTTTGGACCGACCCTTGGGAAAGACTCAAAGATGGGTAAGGCTATGTCCTTCTGCCCTCCCATAGCTTCCTGGGTGGTGGACGGCTCTGTGGGAGCTGCCTGCCCTGTGCTGGGTCTAGGACACGAGTTGGCCTAACAAAGAGGATTTGCACAAGTCCTGCATGCTGGTCTCTCCCTACGCTTTTCACATCTGCAGTAAAGCGCCATTTCACGTCAGAGGCAGAACACGTCATATTGTGGTGGTGCTCCTCACTGAGACATGCCCTGACCCACAGGGGACCGCAGCGGACAGAGCTGGGGGATCACAGCACTCACGTTGGACGCTTGGAGCAGGACGTGTCTATCCAAGTGAAGACGTCTATAGTGCAGGTTGCCACACTTGATTAGCCACCTTTATTTCCCTTTACAGTGAAAGGATGGAAATATGTACTTCTAGGGCATGGTTCAGCTTAGCCCCAGAAAACAGAGATCTAAAGTAGATCAGGTGAGGTATGCTCTAGAAACACTCTTCACTGACTGCAGACACACTCTAGACGGCTGGCATGGATGTCGATCTCTCCAGCCAGCACCAAACTGGGATGCATTTAAATCTGCGCGCTGGAACGTCAAGGCTGAGAGTGTCTGAGAGCAGTGCTTGGAGCCACCCTGCCCTCTCAACAGTTAGACCTTTCCCAGGGTGTAAGGGACACCCCTGAGCCCTCTGGTTCTGCTCGCATGGTTTATTGCAATGTTAACACAATCCTCCAACATATCTAATTCACAGTTACCTATTATTTATTCCCTCCACATGTGTTGTGTGTGTCTGTGTTGGACATGTATATTTATATAAATTCTTATTTATCAGCTTCATAAAATATCTGTTAGGAGTGGGGCTGTGTGAGGATGACCCAGATGCACAAGAGGAAATGTTTCATATCTCAAGGAGTGCCGTATGTGCACCCTAGACAGCCCCTCCCTCTTGTGTATCAGATGTAGGGCTTAATGGTTTTAAGAATTAGAGCATCTGCTTGGTGTAGAATTTATTGACGGACTGTGCATAACAAGTGGAATTAAAAATGTAATTGGCTGAGCTGCTCCTTGTCAATTTAAGAATTTTTGCTTTTCTCAAGGCATATCTTCGACCTGGCATTTTTATCGAGGTTTCTGGACTCTTCGCTCCCTCCCCCCTCATTTTTCTACTTCTCTTTCTTTTCGGGTCTGAGATTTAAATAAATGGACAGCCTACCTGTTTCCGCAGGGTGAAGCTAGCCTCTTTACTGGTACTCTGAAGAAAAAGGCTGAAGTGAGGAGGACAGGAACTTTTTCTTTTTTTAAAGTATAAGGATGAACTGGTCATTACCAATGTGAGTATCAAAGTCCGGCTCCAGTGCAGACTTCCTGGATTTCATGTGGCTTTTGCTACCAACATAATTCTGGAGTTCTGGGTGTTTATCTCACTGTGCCCAGCTCCCCATCTATAACACAGACCTGTAGTGCTTCCTTTCTCCCTCTCTCAGGCAGCCTTGTCCATTTAGACTATAAATTCCTTGGAATTCAGGATGTTTGTACAGCGCCAAGCACAATAAAGCTGCCAGTATAGCTGCAAAGCCAAAATCTGTGTATTTTTTACATGGAAATCATTATCAATATGTTGGATTCTAGTGGAGACAAGACAATTGATTTTTACTTCAGTTTAGCTTGTTGTGGTCAACTCCATATCTTCAGTCCTTTATTCCTAACTACACTGTGGTACAAATAAAAGCAATCTACAATAAATGTTTCTTAGGCACCTATTTCATGGTTAAAAACATGCCTCTGTGCTGTGAAAATAAAGTGTTAGTGAGTCTTGGTGGTGTCTTTAAAGAGGGTAGTGTCACTTGAATTAATTTTAAGTCCTCTCCAGCAATCCTCAACGTGATTTGGAGAAAGCAAGAAACCAGAGGGAGAAATGGTAGCTTTGACAGTTTCTTCTTGCAGGCATCACCATTTGGGACTGAATTAGACCCATATGATTATTCATGTTCCTGCTATAGAAGAAGCAAAAGATATAACAGGACTGAGAGGTCCTCCTATTTTACATTTAAAAAAACCCCACTTTTTACTAACATCCCAGTAACCCTTTGCAAATACAAAAGCAGAAGCTGAAATCTGTTTTTGCTGTGGATGAAAGGCTATTGAAAGCCCCAGAAGCCCCAAGTTTAACATAGGAAGTCATGGTGAAGGAAGAGAAGAGCATGGGAATTTACATGCAAGAGGGAGGAAAATGAGGGATTTGGGCAAAGAATAACTGATAGGTGCTGTGAATTCATTAAAAATAGGTTATAAAAGATACACTACAAGGTTCTGGTGACAGACCAACAAAGCTTTTTTCTCCTTCATTGTTTATATTGTCACAGGATCCTCACAATAGAGTGATAGTTTAGCCTTGTACTCCATGGTTCATTATCTGTTATTCTATTTATTAATGCATTCTTGGGTCTTAGTGATGAGATAAACCATCCATGCTTTTCTTTTATGGTTTAATAGGATTTTTCTAAAACCCCCTCCATGTTTACATAACCTTGCAATTCACAGTTATCTATCATTTATTTCCTACTTTACACGCACTCGATAAAGCTAATACAGTTAAGGTTCTTTCACCTTGCATGATCTGGCAGTAGCATATTGCAGATTAATGTTCTTTATAATGAATGTTTCCATGAAATCAAATTCAGTGAGCCTTTGGAGGGGCACCTGCACCTCAGTAAATGTGAGATGAAATGTACAGTACATAAATCCCAAGGCGGAGCGGGATCTGATGAGCTGTTCAGCAGGGAGCTGAACTGAATTCTGCAGTTTTCGCCTCTTCTTGAGCTTTAAAAATTGGCACCTCAGAGCCTTAGCTGGGGTAGATCAGCGTAATCTCCAGCGCTTCCCACACAAGCCAAGAAACAAGTTCAAGAGGTCCGTGGTGATTACGTGGCAGTGAAGTGACTGACGTTTGACTTCAGAATAAGTATTGTAGAGCCCTGCTGACGTTTGGCGATAGGTCTGTGTCCCCTCGGATCCTATTTCTTCTGTCCATGTGGTTTTGATAGTAATGGTAATGGTCTCTTTCCCCAGCTTTACAAGAGGGGTGATCTGCAGGGCCTCCCTATTTCAGATTCTAGACACACACTCATGGACGTAATTATTGTAAGTTTTCTTCAGCCAAAGTAGCCAGCCGTGGAAGGCCCAGACCCCACCGAAGCACTGAGGTTGAATTTGCTAGAAACTAAACATAGAAATACGTCCTCTGAAAAATCAGAGAATCACAGAATAGGTGAGGCTGGCGGGGACCTCTGGAGATCCTCTGGCCCGACCCCCCTGCTCAAGCAGGATCAGCTAGGGCAGGTGGCCCAGGAGCATCATACCGAGTACCAAACACTGAGATCCCTTTTGAGGAGCTTGGCCGACGCAACTTGAAATCCATAGAAGTGCCAAATAGCAAAGCCTGGACTGAAACGCATGTTTTCGGGCTGCTTTTGCCATACCTAGAGTCCCACACCTGCTTTTCGTCACACCTAGAGTCATTTGAGCCAGGGTAGAGTATTATTAAGAACTTTTTTGCATTAAATAGCCTTTGGAGACTAGATGACCAGAATGTCACTGTGGAGCTGCTCTCTCCTACTTATCACAGAGGCAGAAAATCATCTAAATATGACACCAGACCTTTATTTACAATACCCGTGAACTGAATGGAAGACCTCATTTATGATTTCATTCATAATCCCTTCAAAATGAGTTGGTACCAGTATGTGATAAGTGGATTATGTGTTAGGCCCAAGTAAAGCCAGACACAATTAGTGCTTTAATAAACCGGTTGTATGCATTACTAACAACTAAGTCATAAGGGAATTGGTGTATTTACAAACCCTAATTAGTAGTTTGTTACTGTGATACCAAATTTAAACAAATCTGTAGCATTGCTGACCATCTGGGTTAGAAATCTCTGTTTTGAATTTAATTAGGAAATAGTTGTGACAGAAAATTGGTCCTTATTAGTTAGCTAATGATCAGCATTCCTCTAATTGAAATGAAGAACTCTGCCTGTCAGGTCTGTGAAATGTTTTAGATATGAGCAGAGACAATCAAAAAATGTTTTATCACTTAGGACTTGGTAAACTGCGGCAATTGATTGAACACCAGCCCCCCCCCCCACCCCAATATTTTAATAAATAAAATGCAAATGACATAGTTATAAATGTGCATGTTAAAAGTCTGGCAATTAAAGAGAGATTCATCCATTTCTCTGTTTCTGCTTTTAAAAAATCACTCGGTCGGGCTGAGGCCATTGCGGTGTGGAAGCTGTGCTGTTTTGTTTTAAGAGGCCACTGTCTGCTAACCTGCTTACAGTGAAGGCAAAGACTTTGCCTTTACACCTTACTCTTTAATCTCCCCACGCAGCCTAGAGTCCTGGGACAGGCGTTTTTCCTTGCACTGCGGAGACGGGGCGCTAGACGGTGGATAGGAGGAGACTGTAGGTCATCGTTGCTCTCTCCAAGACGTACGGCTGCCGATCATGAGTCACTGTGAGGCATAAATACCCTACTAGCCGTTGGACAAAGTTTGAAGGAGACCTCTACGTAACTACAGTGGCTGTTAGTTACAGCGCTGCACTTTAATTCGCAGGCGTAGGGATGCATCATAACTTTTTACGTACAAAACACATGTGCATGGATTACATGTCATAATCCCAGCAGTGTTCAGGCTTCCCGGGTTACACTTTGTTTCTAAGCTTTGCTATTTTGCCAGTGGCGGTTGAAGACCCATCGGTCTGCCTCAGGTGCATGGTGGGACATATAGCTGCGTGTGATGAGTGTGCCAGTGCTCTACATTTGGCACCGTGCTCTAATGGCAGGAGTTAGGGCATACGATTTTTGGAGATTCGTTCTGGTATGGGGTAGGGAAGTGCTCTCCCGTGTCACATAGAGACTGACAGTAGAAAGAGAGAGAGCACACCCTTGAGAGAGCTGAGTATTGGATGCTAGACCTACTCAGTGCTGTTGTATCATCCTAAACTGTAACCGGAGCCATTTCGTGTCTCAAAGGGCAGCATGCATGACTTTGTGCTTGGAAATATTTGTCTTGACCAACCGCTTGTAACACGGTTTTCCTTAAAAGCATTTCAGCCAAGGATGGTATTTTTAAGGAAAGAGCAAGATGAATTTTCATTTCCAGTTGTATCACTCTTGAATCCCAGCAAATAAAAGCAGGCAGGATTTAAGGGATCTTTGTTTTCTCCCTGCATAATGGCACCAAAATGGCCTAATTCTGCGCTCCTTTGAGATTAAGAGAAAGATGCCCGTTTATTTCAGTGCTCATTGGATCTGTCCAAAGACTGCAAGGTCTGCTGGGCTCAAAGATTTTTTTGCTCTGTGTATGTGGGTGTTGTATGTGCCTTGTACAGCACTGAGCAGATTGTTAGTATTTAATAGCTGATCATAATGGGGGATAAGATATGTATCATTTTCTGCAAACACACTCACAGCCCAAGTGAGCATCTCAACCTTACAATCAAAATACAGATAGTTCTTTTAAAACATAGGCTGCAATTCTTAATTAATTTTCACTTTGTCCCTTTGTAGTTCTCCACAGGACTCTAGATATTAGGATTCCTGGTAAGCTTTCCAGATTAAAGAAAACATACACCCTGGAAATAATAAACAACCTGATTGCTGCTGTTTTAGCATTACTTGATATTGAGAAACTCTTTATATATTGCAACAGACAATGAAGTTTCTGTAGGGGTTTTAAATCACTTAATGTTGAAAGGAATTCCCAGACGGCTTTATCAGTCACTGTGTAAAATTGTTAGAGATCTCCACCAGCTAATAAATTTGATTTGGGGTTTGTTTTGCTGGCATTTGCACAAACCCTCTGAGAACTATAGTTACTGTATTCTTATACAGTATTTGAATTCAAAATTGAAATGCCTGTTTTGCTCTCCTCTGGGAGCGGAAATAAAACTTTGCAATAGAATATGAATGCTGGTTGTTTTTCTTTTTAAGTCGGTGCGTTATTATTTGAGGAGATATAGTGTTTGACAAAACCATTTATTTTGTTTCAAATATTTTATTGAGCAATAAAACTAGTTTACATTGCTGCCGCATATGGGGATTTGTGCCTGTTAATATGTGAGGGAGATGAGTAAAGAAATCAGTATCCTGGCCTTGCCATTTTTCACTTTATGACTCTGGCCTGCCTGCCCCTCGTCTTTAATGTCATGCAAAACATAGGAGATAAAAAGGCTGGTTGAGGGGGGCTATACAGAGCCCTTTCCAGAGCCCAAAGCCAGAGCTGGCGTAAAAGGTGCACCGTCCTCAGAGGAGCTCTCGGTCGCTCAGAATAGTCGGCGCCTAAAAAAGGACTAAAAAAAAAGACAATTTTGCCTTCTGAGCTGAATTTTTTTCTATCCAGCGCTCACAAATTTATCACGAACAGCACCTTTTCAGGGATGTCCCATTTCCATTTTGAATCAGAGAAAACTAGCCTTTTCAATTAAAAAAAAGAATCAACTGAAAATAAAACCAACATCAAACAAAAACAGACCATCAGCTATGCTGCGAGCAGCCTTGCGAGGAGCTCTTCTCTCCACCTCTGCTGCTGCTCTGCTTTCCGGCATGAGGAAACCCAAATTCCTCCTTTTTACTGATGGGACCCCAAATCTGATGTTCTCCAGCAGGGCTGAGCTCCGGGGTTTCCTCCTTTGTGCAAGTTGCCGGCCACCCTCGGTCGCTGCCAAGACAAACAGAAGTGGGAAAATACCTCCCAAATAAAGAAGTGGCTGCAACGTGGGGGTTCACGGTCCCAGCCAGTGGGCTGGGATGGGGAGGAGACTGTGGGAGGAACGTGACCACACTCGCCCTGCCTGTCACTGCACGTGCAGCTCTGCCATCACCCCAGCCCTGAAGAAGCGAGTGGGGGCAACCCGAGGCTGCTCCTAGCAGTGCCAAAATGCCTAGCACTGGCAAGTCCTATCAGCATGCAAACTCGGTCTTTTTTTGCTTGGAAGAACTGGGCTCCCATTCCAGAAGTCTTACTTCAAGTCCGGTTTTGTTTTGCTTTTTTCCTAGGCTCCCTCTTCTGCCTTTGCGAGTGCTTAATCTCTTCAGTTCAGAGTTTCTCCTCTGCTAGCTAGGGCCAACAGTAATTCCTTTCTCCCAGCCTTTGCCTACTGTGGCTTTTTGGACATCGAGCCCTTGAGGGGCTATCTTGTTACCTGGGTCTGGACAGTGCAAGCCATGCTGAAGTTCCTTGATGATGCAAAATAACATTTATTTCAAAATGAGAGAGAATTTTTACCAAAAAAGTGCTGTTCTTCTAACCATGCAATGCAAGTGGGTTTAGTAAGACATCCTGATACACTCTCTCAACAAAATGAATTCAACTGTAGAGGATAGATTTGTTAAAGAAGTCAAGTATGTGCTGTTGCCATTGTAAACCTCTCTTCTACACAGGCTGGACCCAGTGCCCTTTCGGTTTGTGGCCTCCCTTTGGGACCTGGAGAGGAAATCGGCACCTCTTTGTTAAAATTTGTGGACGATAAGAAGCTAAAAGCTCCGTTTGTCATGCCTTGCGTGGGCAGCATCACCAAAGCGACGCTGGGGCTGGCAAATGCCACTGCTTCGAATACAAATGAGGTACCTGGTGCATCTTGTGATGTGTTAGCAGTGCAGGCGGATAAAATGGTGCGTGCACAGAGCATCCGAGGGACGGGCTCCCTTCTCATCATCGACTGCAAAATTTACAGGACGACTCTTCAGCTGGAGTAAATTGGCATGGGTCTCCTGACGTTCACAGAGGGACACCGATTTTTACACTGGCTGTGCGTTTGATCCCCAATACGGAAATGGGGACAAGTTCTCCTGTAAGGAGCAAATCTCTATTTTCTCAGAAAGGGCTTCATCATCTTTATTTAAGCACTGTGATAAATTCGATAATGCTAAAGCAGCATTTGAGAGCTTTTCTTAGACTATGGCAACTGTCCTGAACCTGAGTTCAGGTCCACTGACAGGCTTGCGCGAATAATAAATGCCCCCTCCTGGAGTAAGTGTAGACGTGAAGTGTGCTCGTGGCCAGGATTGCTGGCAGCTCTCTGCCCAACAAGCGAGCCAAGTCCCTGGCAGAGCTGTGAACAGAGGGACTTGTCAGAAAACCTACAACCAGCAGCGGCTGTCCAGAATAGGCCCTTTCTTTCCCCATTCTGGTTGCCCGAAGGCTGAAGGGAGATGCCTTCTGTGGTGGGAGCCCGAGAGACGTTTCCTGAAAGGAATCTTAGGGCATTGTATTTACCCATATAATGTACTGCTTTCTCTTTCACCTTAGGGCCTGATCCACGGTCCTCGAAATCAGTGCAAAGCTGTTGTGGCTCTTGTTGTTGTTACAACAACCCCTACCACCCCAACCCCTACCGTTGGAGCCAGCCAACGGAAAATAGAGTCCCATAGTAAGGGACATTCATGGCTTTGAAGAGCTTCCAACCTAAGTAGAAAGATAGAGAGGAAGGGAATAAAAGCACCAAGAGGGGGAACTGATTTGCCCAGGTTATGAACTGGGCGCATGGGGTGGGAGGGATCCAGGAAATCTTTGCTTTTATTTACGCAATGCTCTGCTGCTTTTTTTGTTTCTTTCTTTGTTTAATTTATAAATAAAGGATATTCACTTCAAGGGATCATAGTGAGCAGGACACTAGGCAGGTTGGGTTTGTTTATTTTAAACCAACCTGAATTTTCCTTTCCTTGACTCTTTCCATGATTATGAACCCGCCCCAGGACTGCGGCACTGAAAATATTGTAGACTGTGTGAAAATACGAACAAGGTTTGGGGAAAAAGGTACAGATCTTAATGAGATCTGAGGCCCGTATGAGTATGTACGGGCATGTTTCTGCCAGGGGGTAGCCAGATGCGCTGCTCCACGCATGCATAGGAGCAACAAGCTGCTCGAAGCCTCCACTCCGTGCAAGCAATGATTGAAAAGGTGGTGTTTGCACAGGCTAGCAGTGCAGCCTGGTTCCTACCAGAGCTGTCTGCAGCGGCATTGCAGGCTGACAGCTTGTTGTTTAAGCGATGGCTCTCTCCCGTGCCGCTGTTCCTGAACGATGAGCTATGCGGCAGGGGCTGCTGGGCCAGGAGGGTGTCCGCTGTCCTTCAGCTGCCAGCCCTCTCCATGGAGAGTGAGTGACACTGATGGTCTCCAGCGAGCAGCCCATCCACCCCTCTCAGAAAAGCTGACAGCTGCAGGGAGGCTTTTTGAGAGGGGATAGGGTTTAATGCCCTGGAAAATCCAGGAGCCTGCGGAGCATGTAGAGGAGTTGCAAATGGGGTGCATTGCAGATTGTTTCGCTACCACTTTCCATGCACCAAAACATTGGGAAATTAAAGATGATGGCAAAGAGAAACACACCTCTGAGAAAGAGCAACTTCATTAAAATATAGCACAGGACCCACTGCTCAGCTCCTCCATCATCCTGTCACGGTGCCAGATGAGTTGCAACCTCCGGCTGCCTGGATTTTCCTATGCATGAAGTGGGGATCGTGGCATTTCTGTACCTCATAGTGGAGGTATGAGGCTTTCGTGTCATTTGTGAGGCATCGTTTCAGCATTTTCAGCCCTTTGGAGAGCCCCATGAAAAAGGTGGCACATCATTGTAACGCAAAGTTTTCCTCATGCCATTCATTTCCAGGAGCTGGATCCTGGTGCTCCGGGGAATATATTTATCTTTCTGCTAATGATGAGTCCAACCACAAGTGGAATTCAAGTAATTTCAGTGTTCCCGTTCTACAAATTCAGCCTTGTTTTTAATCCCCCTCCATCCCCAGACTAGTGTTTACCTCAAGACTTTTAGCTTAAAACCTAAGGGACACGTCTGCAAAGAAAGCCAACAGCTATGCTTGCATGCTGGCTGTCTTCCTGCCCCAAATTCATTTGTGTCTCACTTGCATCAGCAAGCAGGTACCTGACTTAACAGCTGATCCAGTAACAGAGCCGTAGCTCTCTTCTGGGAGAGTCATTTCATATGATCTTTAATGCTGGTGTGCTGTCCTGGTTTTCCAGACAGACATTTCAACTTTTGGATACCTGATATGAGTTGTTTCAGGGCTATCTTGGTAAAGATTTCTGAAGGTTCTCATTCTGCCTCGGGAATTTGTCGCGAACAGAGTGAGCAGGATGCTTACCCTATCTGTGCATGCAGTGGCTGCAGGGGCTTTCTTTTTTTCCCTAGATTTTGCTGCCATAAAATAGCGTGGAAGGCTGTTGCTTGCTTACAGTCCAGAGGCTGCTGCCGTTATATGTGGCCGGCAGATATTTGCAAATGTGGCAAACACTTTGATCTTGGAAATCTAGATCTGATTGGAAATCAATAGGACTCATACCCCTGAGGGTCAGGTTGTCAAGGCAGTTAAGCATGTAATGATATAGCTAGGTGCTTAATGGAATTTGTAAAAGGCACCTTAGACCCATTAAACCTAGTAGATTTAATGAGAACTTTTTCCTGTCTTTCTCTCACGCTGCATTTCTAGTAAGAAAGGCTGACTTGCCTCGAGCATCAGTTGTGCAGCCAAATATCCAAGCAGACACAGGTGCCCTTCTCCTAGCCCAGACTCAGGAGCTTGGCTGTCCTTAGGGAATGAGATGTAGATGCCTAAGTGCCACAGGAATTGGATGATTACATTCCTTTAAGTTTCTGAGCCAAGGCACCTCTGTCACTACGAGAAATGAGTCCTAAGTTTCTAGGTCGCATAGGTGGGTTTTGGTTATCTGTTTTGTGCTTTAGTAGCCAGGAGTGAACATTTGTCTACAGGCCACATTATCTGTAGAAAAATATCTGTGATGCCTCAATATGAGTAAACTGGGGAACGCCACACTGGCAGCCAGTCTTCCTTTTTGATGTTTAACTTCTTTTTTTTTTAAGATTATTCATCTAAATGAGGGGTTTGAAATTGTGTCCTTGGTTGGAATCCTGAAAAGTGTCCCTCATCGTCACGTCTGTCTGTCTGATAAGGGCGGTAAGACGGTCGGAGGGCTTGTTCTGGAGGGCCTTGGCAGGCTTCGCCACGGCTGAGATAGCGATCGGTGAGTGCAGAGACCTGCGGTTCACCCGGGAGATGGATGAACGCACAGATTTCCCAGAACTTGTCATTAGTCCCTGCTCTGCAAAAGCTTAGCAATTCCCACCCAGTAAATTATGTGCCATTCCTCAAAAAAGCGGATTAAATAAATGGGGCTAGAGCATGTCTTTTTTGCTCTTAGCTTTAGTTTATTGATTCGGACATATTTTCACGCTGAGGGTAATCAATTCTTCGGTAGATGGCCAGAATAAAATAATTTCAGACAAACTCTTCAAACGACTTGTCATTAATTTGCCTTTTGCCAGCACTTGTTCACGCCAAACAAGACGCGTTTGGCTCCCTCCAAGTATTAACTGAGTTGTGCTCTGGGGATTTCCTGGGACTGATTGGCCGGGAAGGAGGAGGGGACGCGGGGGGGCTGCCGCGGGCTAATGAATGCACTATGTTTGCTCATCTTTGCAGAGTCACTTATTACCACTAATTGGGAGGGACAGTTCAAACAAGCACAGAGGAGCAGTTGTCGCACGAGCGTGACATGGTTTTAAAGAAGCAGTCGGGGCCGACTGCTCTGCCTGGCCCCGGCCCCCGCGCTCCCGCGGCATCCTGGCTGGCAGCCGAGCACACATCCTCCTCGGGGCCCAGCCTTTGTCCAGGCGCCCTCGCAGGAGTCAGCCGTCTTAAGAAATCTGGGCAAGACAAGTCATTTCAGGGAGCTATAGACAGACATGCAGCTGTCTGGGACACTTAGAAAGTCAACAGCTGACGGAAGGGGTGGACTTCTGCCTTGGCTGTAAATGGATTGAAAGATGTGAGCGGAATTAATTTGCGGTGCATAGTTTTGACTTGTTTTTCCTAAAGAGTCCCTTTGATTTAAGAATACTTGCCGGCATTATGAATAGCATATTAATAGTTGGGGAACGTTTTATGCATTCTTTTGGAGTTGCTCGGCAGTAAGTTTTTTAATGGCATGCAAAATGTTAATTTCTGCCTTTCTGGAATGACATTTCCCCTGCAAACACAAATGTATCTAATGTTTCCAAGTTATTTTTACTTTCAAGTATTCTCTTCCAAGCTGGTGTCCTTTTATTCATTGTTGCTTTCCCTAATTAAAACCTTTTGGATTGCTCTCATGCAAGCCAAGCGGTTCTGGCAGCTCTATATAACAAGTATACAAATTTACTTTCTATACCAGGATCAACATGCTACATGCATTTTTGCGAATTTTTTTAAATTTTGCTTGGGGAAAACAAATAACCGTATGTATTTTAGAAATAAGAACAATATGAGCTTTGTTTCTCCATCACGCTTTTGATTTATTGTTTGGAATAGGAAAATTCCAGTAAGTTCAAAATAGCAGGTGCGTTGTGATGCTAGAGGGGTGTGCGCAAGAGCGTGACCCAGTGGGGCTATTCGTAATCGCAGGAGCCAGGCCAGCCTGAAGGTGAAGATCTGACTCTCCTTCACCTTGCTGCCCTCTCCGTTGCCCTGCATGCTGCTTTGGTGAGAAGGGCAGCTTTTGTTTTTCGCGTCACTGGGCTGGGGGCCGTGCAAACCCCACTCTGTGGCCTCTGTGCCATGTTAAAGGCAGCCCGCGTTTAGGACGAACTGTGCTAAGGTCGGGGGGATGGAGGAGACTGAAGTGCACATCTGCCGTTGGTTTCCTGGGGCATTAGACACCTAAAAGTCATTATGGATTGGCCTAGGGCAACTGCAGGATCAAACATTTAATCAGTAAGAGCTTTAATAGACTATGTCCCTATGTCAAAGGTAATCCTTTGATGCCATGAATGAATTCTGACTAGGCTAATTTAATTGCCCAGGATAATTTGGTGCCAGTGTGGAGTCTTACCTCTTGAGGTCCCGTCTTTCTCCATCTCCAAACAAACCCTCCTGTGGGAATAGCTTCGTTGGCTGCAACAGCACTTGGCATGGTAGGGGGGAGAACTGCATCCGCACGTCGTGTAACTTTAGCATTTGGTTCAGCTATATCCGCTTACGTAAAAATAGCAGATGCTGCATCAATAGGAACGGCAGCTTCTCTGTACTTCTCAGGACCAGACCCCGGGAACTAAAGGGCCGACTGAGTTACATGCGCGCCTGATTACAGTACGGAGCAGTTATGATGCATCAGACTGCTTCACCAAGGAGTGTGCAGCATGCCCCTGGGACCGTCTCCCCGCGGTCAGGTCGGGGCGAGCTGAGAACGAGCGGAGCTAGGAAGGAGCGTTTTGCCCCATTGTGCATCGGGGAAGGGGCACCTCTGAGAGCGCAGCTCCTGGCAGACGTTTCAGAGGAAGACAAGAGAGGGGACAGAGGCCAGAGGAGCGGCTGTCCCTGGTTCATGATGGATTTGGGGAGCTATGTAGGTTTTCAGAGAAAGTCCCAGGGCTTCTTCCCTGGACAGGCCAGCCCCAGCGCAGGGAAGGACGGTGCGTAGGTGGTCATGGAGATGTCTTTGTCTTCTGTGCTACGGGGCAGGAGCCCGGTCCCTCTGTTTGTTCCTCTTTACTGTCTTATTTTGAAAAATCGATTCTAGTTAAGAGTTTAAATCCGTATTCCTGGCTTAGGTTTCAGTTTTTTTCTTTTTTTTCTTTTTTCAATCAAAAAGAAAATTCCCAAAGTGAAAATGAGAGGATCTGTTTTTCTTTAAAAGAGTAATTCCTCTTCCTTTTACGAGGTTCTCCATGTCCTCTGTTTATAACGCAGGAAGACAGAGATTATGTGCATCTGCAGCCTGATTTTAAATATGTTCTGAAGACGCATTGTACACACATTGTCACCGAAGAGGATAAACCTAGGGAAACAATCTTAATCTAAGAAGTTAGCAGCAACCGCTAAAGCATCAGCAAAACGTTCTCAATGTGTGGCTTGAATTTGAAACATTATTAAAGAGGCGTTTGAGCCAAAATTGCAAGTCAAAGAATTCTGCAGTCAGAAGAGCTAATACAAAAAATTTTTTCGCATGTGCGGTGAAGATAAATTGAGTTTGTTTTGCAGTCTATTCTGTTTTAGATTTCCTGTGTCATAACAGAATGAATTTGTTGTTCATTGATACCTTAATATATAGGTTGTTGGGGATTTTTTCAAGGAGGAAAACAATGTCCCCTTCACTTTGGCATGAATGAATTCATTTATTTTTCTTAACATCCGGAAGTCATTTATTTTGCCCTGAGACATCTGCAGGGTCTGTTTATGTATGATGGTTGCAGGGCACTTGGCAGGAACGGGAGGACCATGGGCCTTCATTGTTCCCCGTAAAGCCCGGCTTTGTGGCGCTCCTGCATAATGCTGGTGTCACAAGCGTGGGCAGATCAGTTGAGGAGGTTGGAGGAGCTTGCCTTGACAGATATTTTTTAAAGCGTCACTTAAGCAAATGGTAGTTTGCATATCAAAAATGAATTTGCTATGCTTTGCCTGGGCGCAAGAATACCCGCTGCCAACCGCTGCATGGTTTGGCTTTGATATCCTGGGTAATGTGTCTAACCGTTTATTTCGATTGGTCTCTTAACACCGTGAATCACTGAAGTTTCCTAATCAAAAGCAATTTAATGAATATAGTTGCTTTTACCGATGTTGTTCTTTCTCATAACTTAGCAGTAGCTAATGCCAGTATGATGGGTAACTTAGAGGTTTCCCCTCTACTAAAAAAAGGCTGAAAATACCCTCCAGGGACACTACAGTATTGGCCTACAGTAAAGTTTAGACTGACTTTAGTGAAGCCAAAAATTCACCCCAAGAGTCTAAATATTGAAGCTGGGAAAATAGTCAAAACAAACAAACATGCACACCCCTTTCCAAAAACTCAGAAGCGGTTTATTAAATTCCGTATTTGCAGATTTGTACGATTGCATTTCCTAGGGGTTATCCTCCATGAGCTTTTAAACTACTGTCGGATTTCTGTGTAGAAATGGGAAAGGAAAAAATTTCTACTACCATTATTTTTATGTGCCACAGTGTTTTCTGATTTCTTTAGACATTTTCAAAATCTCTCTTCTGTGACTTCAGGTTTTTAACGTATGAAACGCTAAAATAGTCTTACTAAAACTTAGACATGAAGAAGAAAACCTTCAATAGATTTAAGGGACTTAAAAATGTAGATCTGTGGTCTACAAAGTGCATAATATATACTTAGTTTTAAATGCCTATCTTTGGCTCTCTCATCTTAGCAATATACTTCAGCATGTGTTTAACTTCCCCTAAATCAGTGTTTAAGTCAAGCGTGTGCTTAAGTGTCTAGCTGAATTGAGACTTAATTCCTCCCTAAGTGAAAGACTGCAGATCACCCATAATCTAACCAAAAAAAGTCTTCCTTTCAACCAGTCTCTCTCCTCTAAAATCTGTGAGAAAACACAGAATGCTGAGATTTTAGTTTCCAGCCTACAGGCAACTAAAAATAAATCTATCTCCTATTTTTCCTTTTCCATCTGCATCTCAGGCAAAGCCCCCATGAACTCTGCCAAAGCAGAAGCTCCGGCGCTTTGGCTCAACGCTGTTGCGCGGCCAAAGCGAAGATGGTTTTTCCCATGTAGAAGCCCGCCCTGCTCAGCCCAGGTTTGGCAGCTGCCCGGACCTAGACACCTCGAGCTGCTCCCCGCGCTGTGCTGAGGCCGGAGGTGAGGTTTGGGCAGGTGCTTCTCTCAGATACACCGACAAACTCCTTTTTCGTGCTGGGGGCGGCCCTTCACGGGTAGCCCACGTGCCACAAGACCACCCGCAGCAGGGAGGTGGAGGTGGAGCAGAGTTAATGGTTTCGACATTGGAGTGCTTTAGGACGGGACTAATGCAGGCAACTATTGCTTCTCACCGTGGCTCAGCGCTGTGTTTAATTTTCCATGCATGTGAAGTATCCTAGGAGTGTAATGCAAAGTTTATTGCTCTGTCTCTGAATGAGACAGTGCGGGACTCGATTGTTGCTTTTATCATCCTTCAGTACCCAGGTTATAAATGCAGCAGCACTTACCGGATGTGCTAATCGGGAATAATGTGCTGCTTAATAGAACTTCTCCATTAAAAGGTTTTGGAAATAATATATAAAATGAATGGTTTACAAGACTAGTTTTAAACAGTTGGGGAGGGGAGGGGAACCCCAGCTAACCTGCAGACCTTCTCTGCACTGTGAATAAATTCACTCTGGGCCTAAAACTGAAGCTGAAAATTGGTTTTGATTTTTATTTAAAATTCAAATGTCTGATGTTCTTAAACTGAACAAATGATATTTTAAAAAAATATATCAGGCTCCAACATCTGCAGATTATGATTTGCATTTTGAAATTGGCTGCTTGAATTGAACAAGGATGAATACTGTCACTCTTCTTTTATTCACTCAGTTTATTTAATGAAATGCTAGAGGTCAACCCTTTGTCCTTAAATTAGTTGCTATAAAAATCTTTTTGTACTTTTCTGCTTGTTATGATGTCTTCTAAGCAGAAGAAAAGGTTGCCATTAATTATGTCTTTGTTGAATATGGATATCTATTCATAGTTAGTTAAACAGTTTCAAACAAAATTAGCATTGAGCAACTCTAAGGCCAGCTTTAGGTTGGTTATCAAGAATTTTTTGCTAAGAGAATGCTCTTCTGCAAGTGTGCATTATCTAATATATTCAGCTTTCAGTTGCTAATTTTTTTTCCAGATGAAGATGGGCTTAATTGAGGTTGTGCTTTTAAGTTTGTAGAGCTCTTCAGCATCTCATACAAAAGCATCTAGAGGCTTTTCATTTGTCTTGAGTATGTTTTAGATGTACAAATATTATTTACTTTAAACTCTAAATCAAAAGGCGCACTGTAACTATTTTAAATAAAACACTATTCTCTGCTGAAATATATATAAATTCAAAGCAGGACTTTTTTTCATTATCACTTAATAGTTTATTTGAAAAAGCTGCTATTAACAAATTTTAGGATAAAATTGAAATGGCAGTTTAGTAACTCGTCTCAAGCAGGCATTTAATAATGTAATTTGCGTGTCAAAGAGAGAGGATGTATATTAACAATAAGATATAGCTACAGTTTCATGTCTAACTCTTAGCTAAGCGTCAGTTTGAATAGGACTTGGAAGATTAATCTATGTTCGTTTTTAGAAAGGTCTAAATATAACGATAAAGCTAAACTTTTGAACATTATCCACACGCAGTGGGTATATCTTTTGCTGTGCACTTTGCTTTATTTCATTTTGTGCTATTTCATTTCATGTTATTGTATTTTACGTTCCTTCACGTTATTGTGCTTTACGTTCTTTTATTTGATTTTTATTTCGGTCAGGAGTGCCATCTGCAGTTATTTTCCCCGTGCAATTGCCAGGGTTACTCAAAGGAGCCTGGAGGTAGGCGGCGAGTGAATTTTCCCTGGGCATTGCCCAGGTGCCGGATGTGCGCTGTCCCCCCATCCCCAAGGGAGATGCTAGATGCCTCGGCATCCTCCCGGCCGGGAGGAGCGTTGCCAGCGGGCCCCGGCGTCCCCGGTCGGGCAGGATGTGCAGTGGCGCGGCAGAGGGAAAGGCTGGTGCTGTGCTTCCTATTGCCGGGAGCATGCTCAAACACCCTACGCAGATCTCAGTAAAAATAAGCTACACCTCGCAAAAAATTTAATTCTTGACCTCAGGAATATTTCTTAATAGAGCCTAATAAAAACTGAAGCACCCTGACGCTGTAATAGGAAACCTGCGCTCAGCGACGCGTCTGAAAGCCCTGGCTGCCTGGAGTGTTAGGATCAGTCTTTTGGATAGCGAGTACAGTACGAATGCATAAGCACTCATTTCTTTATTTTGAACGCATTATATAGAACAGCGCAGGCTGGTCGTCATTAGCTATTGGTTGTCTGGCCTTAAGTCAGACAATAAAGTGCTTGGTATTTTGAAATGGGGAGGAACAGGGAATCGAGAAAGGAGGAAAAGCTACTAGCAAATGAGAGGATAATTAGGAAAAGTAATAAGAAAATACAAATGTGGTACCAGAGGATTAGTCCTAGTCATTGGAAATGCAAATGAACTTAATGTTCACTTCCAACATTTTTTTAAGCTTGCATTTCAGAAAGGATTTTTCTCTCATTTTTCCCCCCCTTTACCTTCTCTTCAATGCAACAGTGCTGCTTTTCCACCAGCATTAAATATTGTATGAGATGAGACTGTAACCTTGTAATGCTTTTAGGTATAATATACATATTTCTTTCATTTTAAATGCTAGCTCATAATGACATTGTAAAGTAGGGATCCCAAGTCAGCCTTATTATCATGGTGTCTCCTTGAGCTGAACCTCTGAGAAATGCGAAGGGGAGACCTTTTGGAATGAACAAATCCTTTAGCTGCCTATAATTATTTATTAAAATAGGCTAGTGGGAGAAAGAATGGGGGGGGGGGGGAGGGAGGAGGAGAATGGCATGCTATGCATGCCCCTCCATACAGACGTACATATATATGCATAGCCCGTGATTAAATGAAGTGATTGCAACGTTCAAGCCCTATATTTTATATATATAAAATAATGAATACCCAGAAAGAGAAGATTAAACGTGATCAGCGTGCATGGATTTGTTACGAACTGAAAGAAAAATACTGCATCCTAGCCACTTAGAGAGCATCCTGACCATTTAATTTAACTGCTGGATATTTTTGCATAAATGCCCAAGTTGGGATCAATGTGGTTGTGGATCTGGACTTAGGACTCCATATGAAAGAAGAAATAAAAAGGATTGGAGCAATGTTTTTCCCACTGTGTGTATAAATAGTGAAAGAGAAAACATCCTACTTGGTTTTCGGGTGTGCATTGGGTAAAAAAAGAAGCACGCACTGTCATTTTATTTAATGAATTGCATTGATTGCTGCACGTTTGTTTAACTTCATTGATCAACCAAAAAAACACGTGTTAGCATTGTGCTACTGTGTATAATAGAAGTAAGGCAATGAAACCTTCTCTCTGCATCTCGAGAAATTTTATAAACTTAGCAGGCTATTAAAAAAATCTTTGGGGTCAACTTTCCACTTGTGCCTTTAGCTCTTGAACAAGTACTTTTATGGTTTCTTCTAATATATAGGATTTATCTTCAGTTCTGTGAAGAGCTTTTAAATTTAATCCAGCGTTGAAGTAGTAATTTGTTGCTACTGCTTTATAACAGGCTTTTCTTTTAACTTTCTCAGGATGCAGGCTCTTTGTATGGGCTAATCTTTAATACACAATGTGAATCTGTTTTCTGTGCGTCTCAGTTTTGGACCTCAGATGTCCTTAAAATATGAGGAATGAAAGTTGGTAAGTATGTTATGATCAGAATGATAAAATAGGAATTGCCTAGAAGTGATACTCCAGAGACAATGAGCTGCTTCTTGGTGGTAGCATTATTTCCAGAGTGAGTATTCTTAACTTACTGTCAACTTTGAAAAACGTTGCACTCTAATTATTTGTATTCCACAGACATTAAATTAATACCTTTCTCAGGGGTTGATCTCTTTTATGTGTACGCACTGATCTGCCTGTAATTTATGGAATCTATCGAACCTTTTCTGGAAAGTCTGTAATTTTTTTTTTTTCCAATTTGTTTAGGTAATCATTTTTTATGTTCACCTTGTGTTAAAATTCATGTTATACTGGCACTAACTTTTTTTTTTTTTCCTAGAGGATGCAATGCTATAGGCTGTCAATATTTTTTTTTTAGAGAGAGGAAAAATCATGATAATCGAAAAGAATCTTTTAGTAACTGCTTACTGTAATCAAAGCATAAATAATTCATTAAATAATTAAGCATTTTTGGAGAAAGAAATTCCCCATGCTGCCTTACAGATGCACTTGTTTCTCTTTTTTATTAAAAGTAGCATTTTTGATCCCATATGATTAAGGAATATTTTATTCCTGATATAAAATCGTATTGGGAACATATTTAAACATATTATAAACATTTGGAAATAATGCAGCACTAATATGAGATAGTCTCTCATAAATAAAGATACTGAAACCACAATATTAAAAATGGGAATAGCTCAGTCTGCCTTTCTTTTATCAGGAACATTTCTAAACTAGACTGTTATTACATGAGACTTTTTGGCAGCTATGGCTTGGACAAGAAATGTTGATGCACTTACATGTATTATGTCTGTATTTTATATTTTTATGTCTGGCAAAAAGGATACCTTTTGCAATTTACCTTGTGTAAATTTATTCTTGAGGCACAATATATATCATATTCTGCTTCCATTTACATTACTGTTAAAAATCTACATTTGGGAGCACCATATATCTAACCCTTCTCGTGCTCTATATTTTCCATAATCTTTAGCCAGTTTGTACTTCTACTTTTTTTCTGCCAGCTACCACTGTCCAGAAGATAATTAATTACAGATCTAACCACATATTTGGAAAAGAACAGCACACAACCTAGAAATATTTTAAGCCATAAACATGGGAACTTTCAGATATAAGCATAATAGCATATATTGAATTTCCATAGGAATGATTTAGTGAATATTAGAACATATTTTGCCCTGTGTTGTTTAGACTCAAGAAGGCATAAAATCTTTAACATCTATTTATCATGTAGTTATTTTAATGTAAACATTTGTCTATTTACATGAAGTGTTTTCATTATTAAGCTAATTTCAGCATGTTTCAGATAGACTGATGAGTTAGAAGCAGAGCACTTGCTGATGAGAAACGAAATTCTGTCTCAGCTCAGCCTGCTGTCAGATACATCTTCATTAGTTTTTGTCATTCACCGATGGCAAATGCTCTATAAATGAGATGACGATCAGGTCCGCCTTGATAACTTGCCTTATCTCATTAGTTTTCACATCAAAGTTAATCAGCAATGTGAATTGTAATTGCTGGAAGAGACAATGCAATAGATCACTAGGCCTTTTTTTTCTGTATGGCATCTTGAAACATCAGCAGGCTGGTGTGAGTAGATAGGCTCAGAAAGAAAATGATGTGGAAAGCATAATAAGCAAGCTGCTCAGAATTAATGAGCTTACCCAATAAGAAAAGAATAACCAATCAATGTGAGTTGGGCAAATATAATTTAGGAATAATTGCGTGATTGGTTGTCTATAGTAGACTGATTTGACCACACACAAGGATTAAGAATTAAGATGTCAAGGCAAAAAATAATTTGGCAACTGAGGGCATGTAATTTTTTGTTTCCTTTCCTTTATGACTGAAAGAGATTGCTGCTTGATATGTTATTTCCCGAGAAGGAAAACATCAGATAGAACACACCGTTTTTTCCCTTTATGCTTCCCTTACAATACAAGCTCTTTCAAACCTCAGTGGTGATATTTCAGTACGGGATGTTAAAAATGAATAGAGTTAAAAAAAAAAAATCCGAGTGTCTTCATTTGTAAGCGTTGCATTGGAAAGACATGTAAGTTTGAAGGTGCTGTGCACAAAACGTTTGTTTCCTGCTAAATTATGCGCTTGGTGTTTGCAAAACGCAGCAATTATTTGGTCCAAATCTGAAAAGCAGTTCTTGCAGTATACATGCTTTTAATATAATTTTCCCCACAGCCATTCACCAATTAGTAAAGAACCCTTATATTCTTCTATCTAAACTGTTGGGAAGGTTCAGCCAGAAGGTAAATTTGCTTTGATCTACATTACACCTAATTGAGTCACCACCAATGTCTCTATCCCAACATCAAGAAATGTGAAAATGTTAGATTATTTCACTGGGGATTAAACCTAATTTTCGCGTGTTCTGCATTAACCTATTAGGCTGACTCATCTGCATTGCTAATATGGCTCAGGCAGCTGTCACTGCTAAAGAAAAACATGATCATGCAATCCTTGAATGAATGATTCCAGCTCTGATTAGTGTTAGTGAAGTTAGCTGAGCCCTAGTGATAAGGAAGGAAAATTCCCAGGTTGCCAATAGCTTTGAAAATTATCAGACTGTAGGCAAAAATGTACCTCATGACTCATAGGCCTCATTCCAAATGTAGTGCTGAGTGACATTATTTAAGGCTAACTAAAATTGTCGCTTGTATAAATGTGTTTGTTTCTTTTAAGAGGCGAATGCAGCGGATCCATATTAAAATGCTAATAGAAAACAACCTGAAAACAACCCAAAATAGAAAGCATAACGTTTTTACCTTTCCTGATTGATTAGCGTTTATTTTTAAATCGCATTTCTGCAAACGAGCACAGAGGCGCGCCGTCATGAAAGACGCTAGACAGAGCCTTGGATGTTGCCTTTAAAAGGTGTTTCCGTATTATTTATACTTTTGCTCCTCTCTGCCGCTCTGCCTCTCTCGATGCGCGGTTGCCACTAACAAATTCCAGTCATGAAAACAGGATTCAAGGAACTGTACAGACCCTGTGCCTGTCCCTCAAGTGAGTTTTAACTGCGATGTTATATTTGTGCGTTTCTACTCATCCTTGCTCTTTGTTCGCATTGTAGCAGGCGTCGCTGTAATCTCAAGCCTTTACTTATTTCTTTCTATCCATCAGATTTAAATAGTCAAAAAAGCAACAATGACACATCCCCTTGAGATGTGAAATATTTTGGAATGAGTTGGCCTCCTAGCAATAAAGCCAGGAGCCAATTTAATCCGATTAGTGCCTCCCAACAATAGATGTTCCTAACCCATTGTGGACAGAAGCTTTTAGTTTATTTGTTTCTATTAGCCAAGAATCCGAGATACCCGAAAAGTGGAATTTCCACCCCCCCCCCCCCCCGCCCCAATCAGATTGCTCAGACAATCAACAAAAAACAAATTGAGGAAAATAGTCTAATGGGTCAATATTTATCTTTTGGCCCTAATTGTCTGCAAAGAGGACTTGTTGAGTGCACCAAGTTTGCAGCACTGGTTTATCTATGTGCTCTTGATTCTTCCTATTGTATGGATATAGTGGCAGCTACTCACAATGTAATGATGTTTAAGAAGGGCAGTAACTGCAGGGACATAATAGAGACATTTTAATGGAAAAAGACTTGTATTTGTAGACCAAGCGGCAATACTTGATAGCAAATAATATTAAAAGGCTTTAAACTGATATATATATTTATATAAATTTACAATTTGTTTGTGAATACACTTACTGCAGGTTTAGGTAGAGGCTTACTCCAGTAGAATTTGATAGCAAGAAACTCATTTTCAAAAGCTTTGGAATGCATTCTTCTCTGTTTCAGACCGAAGCCCGTCTCCGTACTGATATAATTTACTATTAGCAGTATAATTTGGTATCACTGGTGACTTCCCTCCCTAGGTATATTTTTGTGGCATCATTACGATAAGCAAATCCCATATCTGAACTAAGCATGACTCCTGTCGGAGGGACCTCTTTTGCTGTCTAGATCAAAGGAAAGCCTGCAGATTGGTATGTTTGCAAAGCTCAGGATCTGGTTGGGAGAACAGAATTATTGGACACCGTGCGGAGGTGCTGCCTGAAGTACTCGCATGGGAAGGCACTTCATCATGCAGAGGGAACAGTAGCTTGTTGTCTACATAAAGTTAGCAGGGCAATTTCTGGCTACATCCTAAAATGAACTAAGAGATGAACAGAATAAGAAAGCCATGGAACGGACAAAAATGAAGCACTACATGCGTCTTCAGAGTTACGATCTTTGGTTGCAATTTTTAATAATTGAAAGCTCTCAGGTCAAGGCAGTGAAACAGTTGTAGTCTTTGAGACAGCGCCTGTCCTTTTATTCTCTGCCTGCTCTGCTCCTCTGTGTAGGTCCCTCCACTATCCTTGCAAACAGGGTCCTCAGTCTGGAAGTCTCTCTCCCGTGCATATTCCTTAGGTGAATGGGGCATTTTGATAGGGTGAGCACTGATATGGCACCCATTAACAAACACTTACCCTGACAAGCAAAGTCACCCAGATCTGTCAAACCCGCCTTAGTTTGTCCAGGGGGTTTAGAAGCAATGGATAAATGTCTTTAACTCCCAGAGATGCCTCTAACAAAGCTGTGATATGACCCTACTGAACCCTCAGGAGATGATAGTAAGACTACTGATACACGGACTGCAACGGCAAGAAGGGATTACTGCGGTCATACAGTCTTGATCTCCATGATAGCATGGGCCACATATTACACCCAGTAATTCCTGTATAGTGCGTAATACCTTGTGGGCAAGCTAGAGTGCCTTTGAGAAAGAAATTTCTTATATGGAGAAGCCTCATTGTCTCTTCAAGTAAAGCCAGTGATGGTTGCAGTTTCAGATTTGTGCCAGCTTCCCTCATCTCATGCATTTGCCATGCTGGGGGCTGCACGCAGACTGCTCTAGATGTGAAATATTTTTCTGCTTCCTCAAGACACCATTGCTTTGTGGGGCTCCGGCTTCCTCCAGTAGCTTTCTGCCGCCCTTAGCCTGTAGGCTGAGCATGTACTTAGCCTGGCTAGCTCTGTCATTGTTTCTACCCACGGGCTCACCATCCCAACTGAAGTCAGGGTGCTACACTCTCAGCCTCACATTTTAAGGTAAGCTATTAGTAATTTTAGTTTGCAGACATAAGCAGGCTACGTATGTAGGGTAATAAACACTACATCAGTCTAACTATCAAACTGTCAAGGTGTAAGGTAGCTAGCAAAAAGAGCTATTCATCCCTTTAGCGTCACTATCCTGGCACTCCTACGAGCGTTTCTGTGTCTCCGGCCTGGGGGCACACTTCACTAACCCCTCTATCTCCTGTTATGCCTTTTTGCCACAAAAACTGAGGCGAGACCTCTATTTCTGTTCACGTAGACAGCCCTCCTACTGCAAAGTGAGGTGCTGTAGACGCCAGCCTGGTGCACTCCCAAGCCATGAATTGCGTTTGGGGGTAAGGAGTCGCTGCAGAGTCCTTCACCGCAGGCCGTGTCTAACAAAGCCGTGCTACGGTACCTTGCAGTAATGACCCCCGAAAACTCTCCAGGAGATCTAGGATGTCTCACAATGTGACCTAGGAGAGAAGTGCTATGGCACTGTGGGATGTGCAGTTGGGTCCGAGGTGATCTGGTGGCCTTGGCCTCAGCAGCCTCCGATCACTTTTCAACAGCCTTTGTCCAGTGCAGTCCCACTGCTGGTCGTGCTGGCCTTACACCGTCAGCTGCACTTAAACTGCAGGTGAACAGCATATGGTCTAGCAGGCCGGCCCTTGTTCTGTACCTGTGGTCCTCATTCCTCAGTACGTGTCTAGTGGTGGGTGACTTTAAACAACCAACAAACTGCCTTTAACTGGGTAGCATACCGGATGCTCCAGATCCCTCTCTGCGTATACTGTCCTTATCAAAATGAACTGCACTGCCACTGTCAGTACTAAACTTAGATTTACTGCCAATCTGGGTGAAAATATCCCCTAGTATCAGACTTAATGCCAGTCTCTGAGGACCCCTAGAAAGCACTGGCCCACTAACAATTTCCTCCTGACAACTACTCTTCAAGTTCTGTTAGATATCCAGTTTTTAATCAATACAGCGTATGATGTATTGGCTCTTTATAGCACAAATGTTTCCCTAAGGCTATTGTGAAATGCTTAACAGAAATCTGCTACATGTTTGCAGCGTGGATTTTGTCTTTTTAATTAACTACACTTGTAGCATCATCAAAATATGAAATCAGGTTCGTTTGACAAGAGCTGTTTAACTATAAAACTACATTGGCCTGCGCAAATTATATTGCTTCCCTGTAAATCTTTACAAATTGAAGCCTGAGTCAGCTTTTCCCTTATTTTGTCTGGGATGGGCTCTAGGCTAACCCGGCTGGCTTGTCTTGCTTGATCTTTCTGAGCAACCTTGAGCACTGTTCTGGGGTCCTGGAATTTGCACATGTGCAATGCTTGCACATGTGAAATGAGCAGGCTTGAAATCTCCTTAGCTCCCTTTTCATGAGCTGGTGGGTGCACGTTGTGCAGGAATGTTGAATTTAAAATACTGAACCCTTGTAGGTGCTGTCTGGCAGTGAAGGACAGGGTTCACTTCAGCTGTTGCAAGCTAACCCCAGGGTTTAGTTTGCATCTGCAGTCCCTGGAGTCGGAGGGCTCAACATCTGCAGAACGTGATTTGTCCCATCTTAAGCCAGGTAGGTTGAATTGCTTTCAGCTAGTGCCTTTCTCCCGGTGACTGTGGAAGGATGAGCTGATGACTGCTGCGGGTTAGGCGGTGAGATGAACTCCATGCTAACAGACTGGAAAGAGTTTTGTCATCCCCATCCGACATGAGTATGGAGTAGAGATGTTTAATAAACTCTACTGCTTCTTCATTGCTGACATTTTTACCATCTCCGTACTGTTGTGGGGTTGCTGTGATTCTTTGGAGCCAACCCAATGAGCTCCTGCTGATGTCAGAGAAGTATATGCATTCCTGCTGCAAAAAATAACAACTGATGTATTAAACGAAAAGCCATAGCTTACGAGGATTTAAAGGAAAATACTTTTCTGTACAATGATGATTGATTTGTGATACTCATATGAAGTATCACTGAAGCAGAGTTTTGTCAGATCTGAAAAAAGGATGAGATTGTAATATTAGATGTGGTTAAAAATGTTAAAAGAGATACAAAACCTCTTTTTTTCTAGGAGTACACCAAATATAGACTTCCACGATTAGTCAGAAATCTCCTCCTTCAGCTATGTTATTTGATAATTGTACTCTATAAAACCTATTACATCTTCCTCTGAGAGCGTGTTCTACAAGCCTCTTTCGAAGATGGACCATTGCTCCTGATATCCAAAGATTACAGTTGTACTTCTAGGTCTTCTGAGGGTATGCACTGAGGGTATCAGTAGTGCTACTATCAGTTTTATAATAACAACCCTCAGAGTGAGCGTAGTAGCAACAAATGTACGCAGCAAAACTTCAGAGAAGATTGCCAGATCCGCAACGTGGGACAGAGAAATAATAACTGGGGAATGCGGAATACCAAAAAATACCTATATATTAGGAGGTATTGAGTAAAACCAAGGGCCACCGGCTCAAGGAACTAACTGTTTTTTTATAGTGAGATTTTTCTACGTTTCTTTATATTTTTCTATTGATCCATTGGCTTGTTTTGAGTCATGTCTTCTGTGACTCTGCTGCAGCTGGTGAGGGGTTTTAATTTGAGGTAACAGCTGATTAGAAAGGTGCAGCCACAGCAGAAAGCATTCAGAAAGGAGAAGGAAAACAACTAGAAGGATGGTATTATTAAATTTGACTTAAGAGCCCTAAATACAAAGAAACTGGTTAAATGCCAGCATTATTCTACTCTCTTTTACTTTGGTGGAAATAGGCAATGCATAAATGTGAAGGGCAGATTGGGATTATTCGGTGTGGAGCGTAGGTGTTGAGGTGGCATTTCAAGGTAGGAAGGGAAATATGAGGCGAGGAACTTCCCACCCATAAAATTTCACTGTCAGGCCCCAATGGTGCCGCTCAGCCTCACCTGCCCTGCTGGGCCCCCACAGGGACCCCCACCTACGCACCTCTTTCTGTGGGCCAGGAACATCAGGTCAGTTTGGCCCAGGAGAAGCTGGTCAGGGTAACCATGACCTAGTGGTGCCCTCAGGATCCTGGTGCCAGCTGGGGAGCAGTCTTCCAGAAGATGTGTTGCAGACCTCTGCGCTGTGGGTTTTTTCCTCAGACAGAACTATTTGCTATCCCATGGAAAAGTAATGGTCACCTCAGAAGATGCGTGCCCCAGCACTAATGGCAGTTAATTGGTAAAGCTGCTTAATTCCCATTTGAGAGAGGTTGTATTTAACATCATGGAATCCTTAAATAACCATGGACTAGAATTTAATTCTTGATGCCACAAATTAAGAGTTATTTATGTTAAAAGGCTCGGGTCCTTGTGTCTTACTTCACCACCTGCGAAGACGGGTTAGCACAATTCCCTCTCCCCTCATGATAGATACTGCCTCCAAAAAACAGCAGCGCTGTCGGGCTCACCCGCATGGGAAATGGGTCGCAGTGAATTATTCCTCAGTAGCTATCCTGAAAAAGCTCTGTAGATAGCTGCTCTTATTCTAAAATGGGAATTTTCCTCCCTCTTACTGTGATCGGCTTCACACATGGATCAAGCAAAATGAGGAAGAGACGCTGTTATTCCAGAATAAGCGTCCACATGCAGAATTCTCTGGAACAGGTATTTCACTTTAAATTCATGCCCTATCTTATTCCAGAATAATTTTCCTGTGTAGAGGAGCACTTAGCTGGGGTCTGTGCTTGCTATCGTGCTAGTGATAAAATGGATTGGCTGATCTAATAGGTCTTTTCAATCTCTGATTTTGAAAGCTGAGATTGGGAAATTAATTTCAGAAAGGTCAAAACAGAGCAAGGCTATCCTCCTGCTGTGTGATGGATCCTATTTTTTTTAAATCTGTCTATTGAAGAAGAGGTTAGTTATTCAGCATCCTGTAAAAAAAGAAATAAATAAACCAAGCAGAGGGAATACAAAAAGTGTATAGATCTGCTGACCCATTCGCAATCTTCAGTTAATGAAAACGCCATGGAACGGGGACGGTAAGAGCCTGCCGTGCTGGAAGGAGCTGACCCCGACGGCTGGCGGGAGCTCAGCTCCATCAGCCTTCACAATCGCTCTCTGATCACAATGTGGCCGTTCACCAAAAGTGCCAAAGTGACTTAGGAGCAGGGACCCTGCTGCTCTTCGTCAAGTGCCTGGCACAGCAGATGCCAACAAGCAGGTGGGCAGAAACGCTCCTGTCCTGTCCTGCCCTTGTATTTTCAAACACTGCCTCCAGAAAGCTTGGTGTCTCAAATACGTGAGGTCTGTTTCCACTTTTATTTGGTGTGTGTTTTTTGTTTGGGTTTGTTTTTCTTTTTTTTTTTTTTTTTTGAGGGCAGTTTCCAGAAACGCTGAGCAAATACCAATGGCATGAACTAAAAATCAAGCTTGAAGCACAGGGTTGTCAAAACCGTTCAGTCAGTGGCTTCACTCTGGGTTTATTTCAAGTCAGTGAGAGCTTTTGAAAGTCCTGTTATGTATCAGTAGAAAGCTGGTCATATTTTCCTCATTGAGAAACTATGTTTCACAGAAGGAAAAAATACTCAAAGAGTTTGGGAGGATTTTTTCCTTTTTGTCTGTTTTTCCTCCAATGTGCAAGCCAAAGAGTAAAATTCAAACTAACTTGCTTCAGTTTTCTTTTTTTAACAGGAAATTATGGGGGGGAGAGAATGGGGCACTCAAAAAAAAAACTCAATTAAAAAGGAAAAAAAATTTTTTTCCACTCAACCTGTTATATTGGCATAAGTAAGATAACTTGCATCTATAACTATCAGTTGGTAACTCATGAATCTTAAAAACCAATATTTTGGTACATCCCTTCATCCTAGTGCTCCATTCTAGTGAACGCTTCTCTCTCACTTTTGCAGACATTAAATTCACTTATGGACAAAGGCAATAGCAGAGTTCAGGCCTTTTTCAAGGTAATATATGAGAACAGCAGCTTGTAAATGATTAGTGATCTTCACAATTTATCAAACAATTGCTGTTACAGTTGAATTCTATCAAGGAACCGTTTTGTTAGTGAAGCCCAAGACAGTTTCCGGTAGAAGTATCCGAACATAAGGTATGATATGCTGATATCGTGGTGAGCAGTGTATGACCTCTCAGCAGTGTTGAAGAGAAGAAAGAGAGATTTGAAAATATGTATTTATTTGGTGTGAAGTAAGATACAATGACAACTCTTCCTCAGGTGTAAATCAGTCCTCCAACAGGAGCCACATTGATGTGCCTAGGAGCCGATGATCTAGCTTAGATGTTATTAAGTACACTTACGCAGTCTCTTACAGATAATTTGCAATTGGGCTGAAGGTTTGGGGGGGATGTTTTTTTTCTTTGCTTTTTTGCTTTCTTCGTTTGGGAATTCTTTTTTAATATTTTTTTTTCAGGGCTTTAAAACTATGTTGTTTTTGAAGAATTTATTTGTACTGACTTATATTTGTGTGGCCTTTGCATGGTTTTCTCCATCTTCTGTATGTTCAGATACTAGCTACTTGCTAGTGTAGAAACCAAATTTCGAAGCAGATTTGGAAACAAATTCATGGAGCACTGCATTCTTTGTGGAAAAATTCTTACGTTTTGTTATTGGCTCTTGGGTAATTCAGTAAATTGCTGTATTGTCCCTTCCTCTCGGTACATTTTTCTTTTGGTTGGTGAATGTATGATATTGCAGTTTTTGAGAGCAGGGAAAAATTAATGCTTTTCAGTAATACTGATTAAAATCTTGCCCTATCCTAACTGTACTTTGCACATTATGCAGTTTCTTGAGGCTAGGGTCCTGGTGCTAAATGAGGCAATTGTGATTATTTTATTTTAGTGTAAAACTCCAGGTTCCTTTCCAAAGGAGACCAGTGCTGAGGGTCTTTAAGCAGTATTTTATGAACAACGTTTGAAAATGATTGTCTGCTGACAAATATCAACCGTTTAAGCACTAGACAATGTGAGAGTAGTGGAAAAAGCTCCTGCCTTGATGTAAAACAATTTCAAGATGACAAGGCTTAAGTTAAACGGAAGAAGTCAATTTAAGTTGAAGCAATTCTCTATCCTGCGGTTTGCACTGGCTTACTGAAACCAGTAAATACCAGCATGAGTTTATTTCTGCTCAAGATTTACATGCCTCTTTAAACAGGAAATCCATCATTCCTGTTATCTTAAATTGCATCGCTAGGGTATAGAGTGGGCAAAATCACAAAACAGCTGCCCAGCTGTGAAAATATTCTTCATTCATGTGATATAAAAAAACAAGGAGTAGTAAGGAACACCTGTCTAAATATTGCAGGATGCTTTCAAACTATGTAAATTTTAGCATCAGGAGAAAATTAGGTGCAGGAGGGTCCAGAAGAAGGTATTTGGGAAGCTGACGCGAAAAGTGGGAGGATATTGCAGTTTAGATAGCGGAGGTTACCATGTTGAGGTAGCTGATAGCTGAAGAAGTGCAACGCAGTGCTCCTAGGAGCATTGAGCTGGAAATGATAGCAAGAGGGATGGTTTCTGAAACAGAAATGAGTTTCCATCCTTTGTAGTAATCCTTGCAGCATCTTACAGCAATCCTGCTGTCTGGCCTCCTTGGCGTGCTTAGTGGTAATCGTATCCTTTGGCTCCTGTTGAGTTGTTCATTGTTGCTTTTGGGGTGCTGCTCCCTCCTGCTGGGCCGTGGGCTGCTAACCGAAGGCGACAGGTCACCGGCCTGTTCACTCCAGGAATGTGCGTGGTATCTAACTATGTGTGTTCTTATTTTCCAAACGGTCGCTGGAACAGGGTAATATCCAAGGAGACAACTTCAGACAATAGAAGTTTTATCCTGTTATGCCCAGTTGAATATAGCCCACCAGGCTTGCTGCCACGACAGCTGGAGTCAGGAGGAAGGTGGAAGAGAAGAGAAACTGGGCTTTTTTTTTTTTTCCTGCTGGACACGGGAGCTGGTGCTGGGCTTAGACTGTGCAGTATTTTGCTTCATGATTAAATACTTGAATTACAAACTTCTCTACTAACTTCTCTTACTTCCTTTTCTTTATTTCCACCTTTGTTCCCCTCTTGTGTGGCTTACATCCTACCTACTGCCCTGAAAATACACTTGCCGGGTATGTTAATGACTCCTTCTCCCTGAGGTGTAAAATATTCTCATGCTCCTTCCCTTCAAACTTTCTGTTGAATATGGCAATCATCTTCCCGTCCTTTGTTCCTCTTCACTCGAGGCTTCTTCAGCCTGGAGAATCTTCTAGGATTTATTTTATTCCTAAATGAAACAGGAGGCTGTTTTAGTCCCCCACCTACTGGTGGCAGACCATCCTGACCAAGCCACCGTCATTTCGGGCAGTAGTAGGATTTTTGTATGGCAGGTTGAGCATAAATAACTGTGCATGCCCTGTAAAATGCAGACCTTAACACTCATACGCCTTGATTTCTGGGTTAGGAATTTCTGGGGAAATACTACTTAAGGGGGCTAGTTGTCTCGCGCTGATTTAATTTTTCATCAGTCCCATTGGCTAATCTCATTAGGCAAAAACATCTTGACACTTAGGAGGAAAACATATTTACCAATAATGTGCTGACCGTACTTGAAGACCCGTTGCTGTCTGTGCTGCCAACCTTTAATCCCTTTGTAACATGTTGACGTGTCTGTTTAAACCATTATGCAACAGGGACTCGTTCATGGGATGTCTTCTGAAGCGCAGATCTTACTCAACCCTTCACCCACTTTAGCTGTGGGTTAACCATTCTAGCATGTTCCGTGCTGTATATGAAAAATACAACAAACTGCAATTTAAGTGTTATTTGATACTGAATATAACTCTCTTTTCCATGTTGAGAACCTCAATGGACTTTACCAGCTCCAGAGGGTGAGGGTGCCTAGAAAGATCACTGCTGCTATCTTGACATAGATAAAATATACCTTTAAGTAAAGTAAACCTGTAGATAAAGTATAGCTTTAAAGGGGCAGAGATGGAGTCACAGATGATATATTAACCAGAGCATGGAGGAAAGGAGGTGGCGCTCTTGGGTTACTCACACGCACCCTCTACCACGGTAGTTTTGCTACTTAAACTGATTGTATTCCGTCATAGCTCAATCTATAGAAAGTGATTTAAGAGCTCCATTTTTGCTTTGCAGACAGCCCCACATCTTGCACATTTACCATTACTGTTGAGGAAGGAGCTTTCTTGAATACCTAAACGTAGTAATGTGATCTAATAATACACTCATCGTCTCAGATTTATTTCATTCAGCCTCAAACCCATATGGGCCAATCTCACATTTAAGTTTACTCTTTACAGACAAATACTAAAAACATATGGGTGTAAAACTGAATATATATGGTAGCATGTTTTATATCCGTTATTAAAGCTCTCCATTTCCTGTTTGTGCATTTTTCTCCTGCTTTCTGCGATCAGTTATATGAAAACAATTAAGCAATACATGGAAAAACAAACAAATGTCTCCAGTTGAGGGTTATCTTAACAAGTTCAGTACTAAATGACAATTATCAGTCCATATATACAAATGAGCTGATTCTTTTAACAAGCTAGGCAGCACTGGAGATAAAGCATAACTCGGAAAATCGGTTGCATATTTCATTCTGAACAGAAGATGTGAAGAAAAATGTCAGAACAAGCAAACACATCTGGCTCATTAACACTGTTTTTTTTCTGGTAAAGAATATCAAGCAGATTTGAATGGACACCAGAACATCTCCATAAATCAGGTTTAGCTCCCCACAGTAAATGCTGGGGAAGCTGCCAAACATCAGTTAACCTGTCCTTTGCAACATTTCTCTTGCTGCTAATTCTAAAAACATTGGAGCAATTCGTATGTAAAGATGTTTCCATAGTCCCAAATACGTGCTACTTCCCAAACCTGATAATGGAATTAAGCGTGAGTTAATCTTCTGGTGTCCAGTGAGAAATAGGAACTTAAGTCTCTGTAAGCAGGAAAATACTGAATCTAACTCAGAAGACAGACGTTTTATTGATGTCAGAGGGCTTAAATGGAGGAATCTTTTCACTGGAGAAAAACGAGGGGCCATATGATATACTGGAGTGGCACATAAATGCATTAATGTATGTGATGTGACATGGGTCGTATTTGATTGACATGTGATATAGGTAGTTGCCTAGGGAAGATTTCTCTTAAGTCATGCTGTAGGTTTATGTGTGTGGTCCAGGAAGCCCCCACTTAATTTTTTTCCATCTGTTAATATGTACGCGCATAGATACAGCTCAGCAGGCTTTTCAAAAGCCTTTTGTAGCAATGTCTGTGTCGTCTCTTGACATGGAGAAGGCCGTGAAGAGCTGCCGACTCTGAGAGCCCTCTCCAGAGAGCATCTATCCAGCCGGCTGGGATTCGCCATGCAGCCACTTTTCCTGCAGAACTTCTCGGGTGAGGAGAGTTGCGGTTGTTCCCCTGTTGCTGCAGAGGCATGCTTCAGGCAAGGGAAGGGAAGACACCTAACACAAGAAGAGGCTGAAATATAACACGGGTATTAACTTCCACTGTCAACAAATAGCCATGGAAGTCACAAGTAAGATGATGGTCAGTGTGTTGGGGACTGAATCAAAACCACTCAGAGCTTAAAAATGCCCAGCTTGAACTGAAGCTAGACAAACATCTAGGCTTGTCTAGCTGGACCTGTGAGGGGCTTGCGTGCTCCAAGGATCAGATGCAGCACGTGAACCCACAATGTGTGCTTACCTGTTAATTACGATACCGTCCTATTGCTGACGTGGCACCATCCACCTCAACGGACAGCCTCACTCCCAGGGTTGGCCGTGGCATGGACGCTTGCAGCCCAGCTGGTCGTGCCAGGAGCAACTTGGCGTCTTCTACTTTGTGTCCCCTGGCAGAAGCTGCAGTGAGTGTGTGGACTGCACTGATAAAGAGAGGTGTAGGCTGGTGGAGGAGAGGGATGGACGGCTGTGGAAAGCCACTGCCACTCGCCCTGCGTGAAGTCTTAGCAGCAGCAGAGTTGGCTGCAGTCAAAGCACAACAGCAGGGAGGTACTGGCTGCGGCAGATGCTCTGAGCGGGATCCAGCCAAATTATGTCAATTCTCCAGGTCTACACACAACACCAAAGGAAGGCACTCGTTTGGATCATGAATAATAAAAAAGGAATTCAGTTCCATGCTGTGGCTTAGGGCGGCATCTCTCTGAATGATGCTGAAACTGGGAAAAGTGCTGGAAATGTGCGATATGAAGCAGCTGAGGACCGGTGCCCCAAGACCCTGTCTGTGCATGCACACGCGCCCCTGAAGCTCTGAAGAGCCGGGGCTGCTTGGATGCTTCAATGTGCTCTTTCATGCTTTAATATATATTTTCTTTTAACACTATCAGCCCTTCTCAGCTTCCTCACTTTTAGTTTATTGCAATGTCTCCGAAATATTTGTTTCCAATCCTAAAATCCTGAGTCTTTTTCTTAACCTTAAGTCTAGCTTAGCATATTTTTTTGGTCTGCAATTTTCTTGGCCTTTAAAAATTACTTTAAAAAGTTGAGTGATACAGGCACAAAAACTGACACACAAAGATACGTGATATGACATGAGTTTTTTCCCAAGACAAGTAGCATCAACCTCAAGCCCTTTTCAGGACTATCTGTGCACCCAAAACCTATAAGGAGCCATAAGGTTTGGATCAAGTGAAGCAACCATGAGAACTCGCAGTCACTAAAGCACGAGAACAACTGCATGGCAATTACGGGTAGAGGGAGGAGGGTGATTGATGGAATAGCTTGAGATGTTAGTCTGATGTTGTCGGCACCATATATAATCATAGCAATTCCACTGATTATAACTGGATATTTGGTAGGATACGTGTCAACACCTTGACTTAACTAGAACATGTCCTTTAAATACAGCCTACTTGCAAGATTTCACTGAACCTTGGCTGTTTGGAAAAATCTCTAGTTTTCTGCTGGTAAGATTATTTTTGCATAAAGAAAGAATGACTTGGCTACTTTTTGAGGCATATAGCTTGAGTTCGTCTCATTTAACTGAAAATATTCAAACGGAAGCATTAACCCAAAACTAAGAGCAAGTGCTGCCAGGTTGGAGGAAGGAAATCTATTTTTCGTAGAAATTAAAGGTGTTGAGTCTTTTTTGATGTACCACATGGAACTGTATTCCTCCTTTACGAGGGAGACACGGCCGGGATTGCCACAATTCAGAATCTTTCCAATATTTTCTGTCATTACACAAGGAAAAAAAAAAAAACCCTTATGTGATAAGGAAGCTAAGCAGCGTTCTCATATCTTGGAATTTGTATTCTATAACTTCCAGGAGCGTTTCGCCTCAGTCCTGCTTTTCTTCTCTTATTAAAGTGAACCCTTACCTGAGGGATGATCTAGGCCTTTGATATTTAGGCTTAGCTTCACGAAAGCATTTAGGATTTCACATCCCTCTGATTTATTTTTCCAGATGTCTTAGACTTCTGTGCATTGAACCCCTGCTTAAAAATAACATTTGTAGAGTAATCTGGCATTAAATACGCATTTGTAGCGAGTCCGCATGGAAAAATGTAGTTCTTCTCAGCCCAGAGCCCGGGCTTGCCCTGCCAGCTCGCTCCCCCCGTGCAGCTGCGGACTTGGGCCCCCGGCGCGTGCTGGGCAGCCTTATGGAAGTTGGGGGCTTTGGTGTTGCTGAGGGAGCCGCACACCACGGCACAGGCATGCCAGGTCCCTGGGCAGATCTCGCCGACCGCCGGCTTTCGTTTCTCGCAGGGACGCATGCCGGAGGAAGCCACCGTGCCCCCAACCCAACACCTCTGCCCTTGTTCTACCCCTCTTCTTCATCCTCCTCTGTAATGCAGAGAGGAGGAGGAAGGCTGGAGGGAGGGAGATGGTCAGGGAAAATAATCGGTATTTCTAAAAAGAAAAAAAAGTAGGAACTGTTGGAATTCTGTTTAAAGCGAAAAAAAAAAAAAAAAAACACGCTGTTCTTTCCCTGCACCGCAGAATAAATGCTAAAATATCACCGCTGCACATTCTCGCCGGTTACGGAGAAATCTGTGAAGTCACAGCCTGCAAACGCCTTTAATCTGACCGCTCTGGCGAGGACGGTGCAGCGGCTTCCCCTTCGCAGAAACGCGAGCGAAGCCGTCAACTGGCCTCTGCGAGGTTTTATCCCGCGTAGGCGCCAAAGAGAGCGCTGGATTCGGTCAGTCCCCCCCAAAGGCTGCTGCTCTGCCTTGCGCTCAGACTCCAGGTAACGGCTCTGACTAAGGGGCTGTGTTTTGTAAACCATGTGTCTTTAACCTTCAGCGGATCAGGAAAACACCAGGGGGAATAGCTTAAAAACCAATTTAAATAGGGAACTGGGGGAGGGAAGGGGAGAGAGAGAGCCGAACATTTATTAACATCTAATCCTGTTAAGATTTTCTGCACCATATGTCTGAGCAGCAGAACATGTGAAATGTGTACTAATTACTACCGCTTGTGTCATGTGTGTATATTTTATATGCAGTCCCTGACCTTTTTGCTAATAACTTCACATTATATTCATTGACCTGAAACAAATTGAATTCGGTGGCACTCACTCAAGAATTGAATTACATAGTCGTCTTAATTGGTCTCTTATTTAAATGTGGAAAAGTAACAGTTTACCACCTGTAATTTTTTTTTTTTTTCCTGAAGAAATTCCTTTGGAGAGTGTGTTTGTGTGTCTGTGTGCGTGCGTGTGTGTGTCCACGCGTGTGCACACACACACACGTGCAGGGGGGGAGAGATTTTTTTTTTTTTTTGCATGCAAGGGAATTGTCCCGGAAAACTAGGAGGCGGCAGGCACTGCAAGGCGGGAAAAAAAATAAATAAATTAAAAAAAAAAACCAAAAGTTTTGCCCCTCCCCAGCTAAAGCTCTTGCAAACGTTTGGAAAAGCGCCTGAATAATCTCCTGTTCGTTTTGTTCCCTTTGGAAAAAGGGCAGCGGGAGCTTTGCCCCTGCGCTGGAGCACGGGTGGCAGCCACCGGCGCTTGGGGCTGGTCCGCGCAGGGTGCAGGGTGTGCTGCCTCCGTGGCGTGGCAGGTTTCGGCTTTTGTGGCTCCCTCGGCTCCTCAGAGCCTTCTGATGTGCTTTAAATACCTCTTTTTAAAACAGAGGGCTTTTGCTGAGCTATTTTTTTCCCTGCCTCGCCAGGTCCCAAGCCCTTGTCTCTCGTCGCCTGCTTCCCAAATATAAAAATCTAATTGCAGGAGTCTAGTGGCGCCTTCGTGGTCGGTGGTTATCCCGGGCAACGTTGTTCTTACGCAGTGTCCGTTCAGCCCTTGGAGGAGTCTCGCCTACAGGAGAGGAGACAGAAGCTGCTTGAAATTTCTGCTTTGCTTTTATTATGCCAATGCAAAGTTAATTGCCAAAGCTGCGAAGAAGAGACTTACTCTTTACTTACTATATTTAACTTAAAAATGCAAATGTTATTAGTGTCCTGATCATTGATAAGAGTGCCTTTGTGCCATGCTTTAACCTCTATTAGGGAGGATTATGAGAACGTATCCACATTGGCATTTTATAAGTGTCACTATGACAGCACTTGCTGCACAAATGCCTGGCTGTCACAGTGAGGTTTATCACCAGGTTTTTTCCTCCGAATGCAGACTAATAAGCCCAGAAATTACAATTGCCTCCCTGCCGAATCTGTGATAGGCGGAAATAATGATATCAGTGCCCTGCTAATCTCCTTGCCTCTGCGCTTGGCACCATCCTATTGAGTCACCTGTCATACTCCGCTTTGATGAGGCGAATTCAATCTCTCAGCTATAATGACAATGGAGCCATTTTAATGTTTGGAAATGATTATGTGAAGGTTTCTCTTTGCTCTGCCTTGGCAAGCAAACCGGGTCAACGTTCAGTCCGCGTCTTCTGCAGCCGCTAACGACTCGGAAGGAGCCGTCTGTATTAAGTGAATATGCCAAGTTGTAAGAAAGGAGACGCTGAAGGCGGCTTCGCCGGGGAGGCTTTCTTCCAGTTCTCTTTTTCGCAGCAAACCAGAAACATACTCTGGGCACCCGAGCATCTCGCACGCCTGCATAGCCGCAAAGGTCCCCGTGCGTTTCGCAGCCCAGCGCCCCGAGGTGCCGCACGCGAACGCGCCGTTTGCACCCAGCGAGGATGCACGCGCGCGCGCCCACACACGCCCGCCCGCGCTTGCAGGATATAACTCGCTCTCGGCGGAGGCCCTGCAATCGTTGCCTTATGCTGGGCGCTCGGTGTGTTTTTCCCAGCACCGGTACAGGAGTCGCACAGCGAGCGCCGCGGACGCAGCCCGCTCCAAGGAGCGACCGTGCAGAATAGGCGCCCGTTGCAGCTCAGCGCTATACGCGTATGTCCCTGCTGCCTTTTCGGATGACACGGCCTGCGACAACGATGCTGTCGCGCGGGCACCGGCGTGGCAAAGCCCGGCGCGTGCTGGCGTTGTTCGGCCTCGCTGCTTGCCCGCGCGGTCAATGCAGTGCATTTGATAGCGTTAGTTAAGCTGCGTGTAACAGGCAATGGGGTTGACTGCTGAATTGACCTTCAGAAAAATCCCTCTGAATTTATCCTCAGAAAAATTCAGAAATGCATGAGCTGCATGCTCAGCAGCCGTGCAAGCCTCAGTGCTTGCAGACGGGAACGGAAGCGAGGGAGAAGGCGGCTGACTTCGATGACCCCTGGAAGCCCGGACTGAGGCAGCAGGAGAACCCGGCTACACCTCGCCTCTTACTCAGCATGCTGTAATTCAGAAGTAGATGCCTTCAAAGCACACGTGTCTAGAGCCTGGAGTCAATCGTGGTACTGCGTTAGAAAGAAATGTTTTATTATGCTTTGTGAGTTTTTAGGGAGCTTTTTCTCGCGCGTGCCCTCCCTTCATGCCTCTCAGACGATGTTACCACTTAAAGGGATAATTCAGCTCTGCCATCAAGGATTCATCGCTGCCGCTGGCCGTCCTGTTCAGAATGACATCTGTGTTCTTTGAAGCAGACAAACTAGTATTTCTTGAAAGAAATGCTGGGCAGCTCGGAGGGGGCCTGGTTGTGCACACGTCCTCTGCCTGCTGCAGTTCAGAGGAGAACCTCGAGCCCTTCCAGAGTCCTCTACCTGGACATGCTGCTCTGGGAACGACGCAACGTGAGGGATACGCGGTTATCTCAGTTAATCACATCCTTGGGGACCTGCCATGGGCAGAACATATCCCGAGGTCTCCCTAATCCCCCAAGGAAAGGACGGCTCCTAAAAGTTGCTTTAGCTCTAGCAGGAAAGCAAATCCTGTCTTGTGGGGCTGGGGAGGGAGAAGAGATGGTCAAAGGCGCTCTTAGAGACCAAGAGCGGTTTTGCCACCAGACAAACGCTGCTCAGAGATTTTTAGGTGGTGGGAGCAGAAGAGAAACAGGCGTTTGGAGAAGACATACGGCTTCTCCCAGCACTGCATCTCATGCCAGATATACCTCCTCATCTTGCTTCCCATCAGTCTGTTGGCAGGCCATTGATGCTTTATGTACGTGAGCAATTGGAGGCCCCTTTGCCACTGTAGCTGCTTGCTTGGAGCAGCCTCCAAGCATGGCCTGGATGAGGGATTTGCTCCCTCGTCTGCCCCCTTCCCTGCCTCAGAAATTCCCCAAGCTGCAAAGCTGTGGCCGCTCCTCTTGCTAGGGCAAAACAAAAAGCAGTAGCATAATTAATCCCTGGGTAAAGGCATCATGGATTCATGTTTGAGGCAATTCCATTTCCTATATTATACCGGAGAGCAGTGAGGCTTAACACAACAGTCCTTGGCGACTGTAAGCGAAGGAGAGGCTGTGGCAGGAAGGTCTGCAGCAAATGCACCTATTTATTATTGTCGTCAATCTCACAAACAAAAATGCGGCCAGGTAAAAGACAGCTTTTCTGCCTGCCCCAGCCCCATGTGGTCAAACCTGCACTTGCTAATCATGGCTTTGCACAACAGGCTGCAGGACCTGTGAAGTCTATCTTTGTCTTTAAAAAACTTGTTAGGAGACTGGGTTATTCCCTCCTGTCTGCTACTGTGTCGGGTTAATAACACAGAAAGTTTATTGGTCTGATGCCAGCGTGTGATACCATGGAGAAGCGCACCGGAAGCTGCTTAGACAGTGAGCGAAAACAGGTCCCTGAAGGGGCATGGTGTCATGTCTCTGGTTCTTACTTGGTGTATTTATTCAAATTCATTTTGTGGTAAAGCAACTAATATTCTTTCTTGCTGAAACGGGTGCCTTTCTGCGGACTTCAGGGCTCTCTGAAACCAGGGCTGGTCCTTGGTGCACAACAGGGTTCCATTCAATGTGAGCTGAAAAGCCGTTTTCTTTTTTTTCTTTTTTTTCTTTTTTAAGTAAAAGGAAAATAAGTGCATTTCTAGAAGCGGCTGGAGATCCCAAACTCGTAGTGGAAGGCATGCTTAGACTTAATGAGGGTTTAAACTCATCTTGGAGAAATGCAGGGTCTGTTAGGGCCTTAAGGATGGAATTTCATTCGTTCAGAATAAAATTTTAGGGCTCTCCACACTGATTCGAATGCATCAATCCGTCAGGTCTCTCTCTCAGCTATTGACCTGCCCCAAACCCACCTCTCTCTTCTTCATCCTTTCCCTTTAATTTGTGGAGGTCTGCAAATTTATGTGACCCCAGGCCACCTGTAGCTTTGCTCAAAATTGCAAGCAAATGCATAATGTATGTTTAAGGTGTATTTCCACCAGCATAGCGCTTGCCAGTTTTGAGACAGAAAATCTACAAAATTGAGGGTGAAGCAAAAAGTTCATTTATCCCTGACCTTTCGCTCCTCTGGCTCTCTGCAGCAGTTCATGCCATTTCTCGCAGCGCAGCGCAGCAGAAATGGCTGCACTTTGCATTTCTGTGGGTGTTAATAATGTCGTCAACGCTAATGGGAGACACAGAAGCTTGAACTTCGGGCTTGGCAGATAAGTAAAGGGGGCAGAGATGTTTCAATTGTTTTTGTTTTTAAAGTCGATCTGCTTGTAAGTGCTCAGGATGCACTTATTGCTTTGCCAAGAGCCCAAAACCCCGGGAGGAGCCCTGGCTGCAGACTTAAATTCCCGGAATAATCCGCCTCCCGTGCTTTCACTGGGGAAGTTAAGACATCCTTTGAAGAGTGGTGTTTGAGCGTATTGATGCATATTTTCCTTTCAGGTGGCTGGAGCGGGTGACGATGTTATCGGTTCCTTGGGTGCCCACCGCTGCGGCCTCACCACGGCGATTCCCAAAGTGCTCTTGATCCGTTCCAGCGCCGAGTTAGCTGCTTTCGCTAACCCGGGAGACAGGGCTGGTTTGCCCAAACCCGGCAGCTTTTTCACCGAAGCGAGTGAAGGATGCTTATATTTTCTCCTCCTCCAGGTGAATGGGGAGATGAGGGTGGGACGAAACCCAGCTGGCTGGGGATGACAAGCAGTTGGGATTTCACTGCCCCACGCAGACAGAAGGACAAAGGTCAGGCCACTTGCTGAGGCACTACACGCCCTCCACTGCTCCCCACGTCCGTAGCAGTGCTACTTCCCTGCGACGGTGGAAGAGATGCAGTGGGGACCCTGCTGTATCCCTTCGGCCCTATCTGGAAGGTTGGAGACTTCCAGGCCCCAGCTGGGTGCAGCTGGGCCCTCTGTAGACTTGGTAGGTTTGCTCCAGGATCTTACTGCCATGGGCAGTGCCACCTCTTTGTGATCTGGTATGGCAGCTGAGGTTTACGGAGTGGAAAAAAGATCAGAACATTGTGGTTTCTGGGAACGGGAGCAAGGAATATTTTACGCTCTAGAACTGTCTAAATTACAGTAAAGAGATAGACATTTTTGGAGAGAACCCCACTTTGTCAAAGAAAGCACTTTCTGCTGCAGATGTCTGACCACTTCCCATGAGTTGCCCTTTTCCCCTTTCAGACCAGGGGAAGGTGCAGGTAACTGTTACAGAAAATTTAGCACCTCCCTCTCCTCTCCTCTCCATATTTACCAGCTCCTATCTCTGTTAAGGCCACCAGTGCTACTCTTAAGCCCCACAACACAATTCCTGCATCAACTGCTCTGCCCATCTACTTCTTCTCCAGGGCACAGAGGAGGTGGCATCCCTTTTTTTTAACGCGGCACAGATGAACAACAAACAATTCCCTGAAAAAAAAGTTGGCGTGGTGAATCATTTACCGGAGAGCTAATCAGAAAAGCCCGATAATTCTCAGAGAAATTTGTCATCGCACCTTTTCCATGTGGCGTCATGTGGGAAATTTTCCACCATCTGGTTGGCCTTTTGGTGCTCAAGTCTTTGTACATGGTGCTTGGAAACTCTTGTCCTCTTCACCTAAAACCAGCCAGCTATCTGGTCTGAGCAGCTCTGTCCTTAGCGCATGACGTTTGAAAAAGATAAGCTGTTTGAAAATGGAAAAGAGCTAGGGCACGTGCCCCGTCGTTACTTTTAAAACATCTTCAGTGCTCTCGAGGTTTGATCCTGCTTTTGCTTGCTCAACTATAACATGGGATTAGCTATCCTGCAATCAGGGACGCTGCAGCAGAAGGAAAACCACCTCAGAACCGCTGCCCTGTTATGTCCCATTCTGCAGGGCTTCTGGGGAGGCCGGAAGATTTACAGCCCCAACTCCTTGTTGAATGGCAAAGCCTACAACTACTAGACCCATAAGCTGCAGCTGCATTTAACATCCAGGAAACCTGTGCATTGCAGCCGAGAGTCACCCACCTTTGGCGGCTTTATTACGTTGTGCAATTTGGAAAGCGTTGCAGTGTCTGAAAAGGGATTTTCTAGTGCTAATAAAGCAGTTGAGGTGTCCTTCCCGCTGTCTGGAAGGCATCCTTACTTTCCTGTGCCCTGAGGTGGTGCTCACAGCTTTGCATATTTGCCAAACTGATGGCTGGATCTTGCTCCCTCTCCTCTGCCTTCCTCAGGTTTCTGTCCGGGCTCCTCATCAGGCTCTGTATGTGGCCTTACACAAGCATCTGCTTGCGCAGGCTGGTGTCTACCACATCTTCTTGCTGCCCAACTCAGAAAGCTACAGATGAGACCTGTGGTTCATCCAAACCAGCTTCCTAAGCCTCCCATCGACTTGCAATCGATCTTCCAAATTGATCCTCTGTGCTACACAGTTATCTGATCATTTACAACATGGCTGTACTTATGGCCAAAACACAAGGTTTTATTGACTCTTTAGGGGTCTAACTCTTTCCTGAATCCCACTAGACTGTTGCTGTCCACAATATCTGCTGGCATGAAGTCCCACAGATTCATTGTGTGCTTGGTGAACGAGCACATCTCCTTTCTTTGGCCTGAAATGAGTTGCTCTCATATTCTCTGGAGGTCTGACTGTGCTGCAAACACATGTAAAGGGGAAGCCGTAACTCTTCCCTGTATTAGCTATTGTTTTGCATACCCTGGTGATATATCTTCTCCCCACTCCTGCTTTCCCTCCCTTCGCTGTGACAGAAGCAACATTTGCTTTGATTATGTCGCTTGTGGCATGGGATTCTAGTAAGAACTAGTATAAATATATTAAATCTAGGGAGGATAGATGGAAATCCGCATGCTAGTTTATGGACTTGACGTTCAAGTAGAAAGACTATTCATCCCAGAGCCAAGATTCGCAGATATGACTCAACAGCTGGCTTTTGGCTTGGATGTAGAGCATCCAGGGTGGAAGCACCTGGTCCCTCCTCAAGACGATTTGCTGTATTGGAAAGGTGCTTATGCTGCTTTCAGACTTTTTGGCGACTGCTTCTGCCTCCCAAGACAAGAGGAGCCCCACATGGCCCTCTGTCCCTCAGGGAAGCCGGTGATGTAGGTGCCTCGCAGAGCTGGCAGCAGCCTTCCCACAGCCTGCTCTGTGCTTTGGCTAAGTCCAACAGAGCATTTCCGTAAAGTGCTGCAGGGAGAGCAGGTCTTGGCTTAGGCATGGCATGTAAAAACCTGCCATTTCTCATCAGTAATGCTTCTATCCACTAGACCCAGAAAAGCAAAAACCTGAGGACAGACTGCAAAAACAGCTCTGTGGCAATCTCCGGTTTTAAACGGAAGGGATCGCCTGGGGGTTGCTCCGTCGCCCTGCCTGGGATTGCAGCCACAGCCCTGTTGCAGGGTGAGGCCACGGCCGAGCAATCCTGCCTGCGGTGAACTGAGCGACAGCAGCAAGGTGGCATCGCACCTGCATCTTCCCAGCTGCAATAGCTTTGGCTAAGCAGTGCCCACCGGTCGGCTGCGCTAAGTGCAAAAGCTGTGCTTTAATCAGCTCTATGGGCAGCACTGCACTGTATTCAGTCCTTGGTCCTCCCCGGCTTTTCTTGAGGCCGGGGAGAGGCCAGATCTTGCAGCACTGAGCTCACGGATGTGGCCCAATCCTGAGAGATCTGGACGAGCCCAGCTTGGAAATGGTGGATCTCATGTGTGTATCCTGCAGTCTCACTCAGAGCCATTGCACGAGTGGGTTTCTTGAGCTTTTAGACCATCCTCTGGCAACTGAGGTCCTGTGTCGTCCGTGTGTAGATGTACTAGCAGAAGTGGATGCCGCACCTGACATTCTTAAAATTTTTCTTCGTCATGTTTCTGATGGCATTCACTGCTGGATTATTAGTATTTATTAATATGACATTAATTTTCTGAAATCTTGACCAACTCTTTGATAAGGGGGGAATAAAGAAGTAGAATTTCAGATGTCAAGCTTTTATTAATGAAAGTGTTCAAGGCCATCTCTGGATGGATATTACAGGCTGCTTTCACTGTGCTCTTCAGTTTATGAAAAGCAATTGTTTAGCTGTATAGAGAGTATAGAGCAGAATCAAATTGACCTGCGTGATACAGAAAGTAGCACTGAGCCCATTTAACTAAGAGTCTTTTGAAAGAAATCTTTTTTATTATAGATGAGTGCTGAAATTATTTCAAGGAAGTGATTATCTGTCTAATAATTTTAAATGCATGAATGATTTCAATGTATAAAATTAAGCCAGACTGAGACAGCATATTTGGAGAAATGCTTAATATATGACAAGTAGTGCGGTTATATTTAGGACTGCCCCTCCACCCCTATTTATTTTTAGGAGCCACTCCTGGGCCCTGGTAAGAACCCTAAACTATGTAGTCAATCTTGTAGAGGTGAAATTGGTATGGAAAGGTATTTGCATGTGGGTGGTTGGGGTTGTGGGGGGGTCCTTAGGTTTTAATTGCACCCTTGTGAGCCCTGTTCAGTGCAAATGCAATCGTGCCTCTTCTGTAGACAAGAGGCCACAGGGAGCCATTGGATTGCTCTTTGCACAAGTGGGTCGAAAGGGATCTCTGTCTCCCTGGGTCTCCGAGTGGGCAGTGTAAGAGCAGGGAGCCGTGGCGCAGGGCTTTACAGTTCCCACCCCTGACTTGGCCCAACTGTGGGAGGGTTCGAGAGGCGTCTCCAAGTGCCTCTGAGACCAGCCAAAGCGACATGTCAGCTGGTCCAGATCTGAGCCCAGCTGGATCTACATCTTCTGCAGGCTCCGGATGAGCTCGGCGCTTGGAAGCGGGGATCAACCCCAAACACAGGTGTTTTACAGCACCGTCCTTCCCCACCAAGTGGCTCGCGAGATGCCCTTATAGTCTGGTCTCCCATTGCTTGGAAAGCCTCCTTCTCGGAGGAGAGGTTGCACATCTGCTTGGATAAACCAGTTGTTTCCCGAGAACAATCTGTATTAGGCAGGCGAAGTCTCCGCGTCGTCTGTCTGTGGAGCGAGGCGCTGCTGACGCACATTTATGAAGAGCCCGAAACAATTGCCCGGCTCAGCAGGCTGGGGGAGAGCAAGCCTGGGCCCAAAGGCCGCTATTCACACTTCCTCTCCAACAAAGCCGCATTGAGGGCCCGACGCGCCGTAAACAGCCCCGCTGCAGTCTCGTGGTGTTTTTCAGAGGGGGGCTTTAGAGAGGCAGTAAATAGATGCCTGATGAAGGGCCGGTCACACCAGACCTGCTTCTGCCCATGCAAGGTGTCACCTTCTGCAAGCGCAAGGAGCCTCCAGCCCCTGCAACCCCGGGCGCCGCAGAGGACACAGCTCCGCGTGGGGCCCCCACGCATGGCAAGGAGGGGGCTTTGCACCCCCCCCAACTCCCCCACGCACCCTCCCTCCATTCCTCTTAATTAAGGCGGCCAATTTAATTAGGGTAGCCCCCTGCTGCGGCCGCCCCGTGGGGGCGCATCAAAGTGTGCGTGGGGCGCGCGTGGGGGGTGGTGCGCGCGGGAAGTGCAATTACCCAAGTTAAGAAAACATCCCTGTAATTAGCGAGGCAACTCTAAGCACAAGGAATGGAAATTAGTCACAGCGCAATAAATTAGTTGGTGCATATATTACGTGCCGTGAGCACCCCGGGGGCCTCCTGTTTGCAAGGCTTTGGTTTGCAACCCCATGCCTCTCAATAAAGCATTCATCCCTAGGTGATTATGTTCCAGCAAAAGGAGTTTTTAACTGAATCACAAATTTTCTTTTCTAATTCTTTTGTAGGCAGAATTGGGATCCCTCACGGGTTTTTGGGGGTTTTTTTTTTGTTTGTTTGTTTTTTGAAGGTGCAGGGAGCAAAGCCACTTCCCTCCCACCTTCAGCTAATAATTAATTCTCAGCTTTTCAGGGTGCTTCAAGACCCTGCATTGTTTGCTTTAATTAGGAGCAGTAGTTAAGGAACTATTTAAAAATTCCCTCCCCAGTTTTGAACTATTTTAGCTGTCATTTCTTTACTGGGAGGAGGAAAGGGGGGGCAAAGCAGGAAATTGGACTGTAGCAGCACATAACATTTGCATCAAAATAATACAGCCGGCAACAGAAAATCACAATCACATCACTCAGAAGGAAGGAACAGAATACAAATTAAAGGAATAATGTAAATTTTTTGCCATTAAGCTTCAATGACCATTTGAAATGGTGCAAGGCACAAAGGTTTTGATGAGCATCATCCAGTTTGATTATTCATACTTGTGCTTCTGCTTGAATTAAAGTAGGAGTGCTAGAGCCTGTTAAAGCAAAATATTTGAATTGGTAGTGAACTCTCACCTTTACTTGCATCCATTTACTTTTCAAATGAATACCAGATAAGTTAGTGCATTTTATAATCGGCCTGTTTTCCAGTGAGTGCTGTCATTACATACCAATTTCTTTTAGAAGTGCTTCCTAAGAAACATTAAATACTTACAAATAAGGATCTGTCCATCACCAGCAGCACTCCTATTTGACTAGTATTAGAAGACTCGGGCAGGTTTCATATCCTCCCTGCCATCTCCTTTGATAGTCGTATGCCTGACGTCTCTGGCCGCAGCAAGCCATCGTGGGCGTCACTCAGTCTCACTCATCATTAGCTTGCCCGGCTCCAGCTCACACGTAGTTGCACCCACACGCATTGCCAGTTTGCAAACATTTTTGCCCAGCGGCTGCTGGCGGGGGGGGAGCCCGAGCTTTGAGCTGCTCTCGCTCTGAGGAGTGATTTTGCAGGCAGTAATGCTGCTGGCACCAAAAAGCGGAGCCCGAGTTGCAGCCGGCGTGAGGAAACCAATTTCTGAGAAAAACTGCCACAGCTTTGGGGATCCCCTATGGCTAGGACCAAGCCAATTAAGTCTCACCTACGAAGGTGGCCCAGGTGGACCTTCATTGCAGAGTTATACGCCAGCACATCCTGATCTTTAATTAGTCAACTGCTTGGTCACTAGGTATGAGAAGATATAGGATTTTGTAATTCAGAGGCACAGCTGTCCCCAGGGCAGGACTCATCCTTTGCGTCTTGACCTGTGGTGGGATGTGGTCACAAGCTCCCGATTGCTGCGTGACAGGAGCTTGTAGGATAAAACTGGTGGCGTGAACTCATTTACCGCCCCCACAGGATCCTTTCGGGCCACACCAGCGTCCCGTGGTACTGCATGTTGGGTAGCCTTTGTGAGCGACTGCAGTTTCTAGCGCCGAACATCAGCCAAGATAGAATTCTTGCGGAGAGGAAAGATGATAGGGAAGAGCAGCAGTTAATCCGATTTTCACACACTATTTTGCAAATGATGAGCCGTTCAGAGGAAAAGCAAGGAACATTAAGAAAAGACTATATAAGCAATAATTATCCCCAAGAAACTTTGATAGGGACCTATTTGAAGACGTTGGGAATTTTGCTGTTGACCTAAGTGAGAGCAAGATTGGCCAGATGTTTGTTACGCAAATTAAGAAGGTATATCAAGATTACAAGTTTGAACCTTTTGTAAAATAAACATATTTTAAATTAACTCAGGCTTCCTTCTTTAAAAAAATATCCACGTATTTCAGGGGTCAGACTCCAGATTTTTTATCTTCAGATACTGGATTAGACTTAAAAAACAAAGCCAAATCGGCCCTGGAAGTTTATCAATTGTATGCGGGTTTATGTGCATGCAAAGATCTGAAAGATTATATGTTATTAACAGTGTAGCTCATTCCTTAATAGAAAGTTTGCAATGCAACCTTAGAATGGGTGACAGAGGCAGCTTTCTCAGAGGAGTTGCAGACAAGGTGTAAGAAACACTTCCAAAGGAATTCTAGCATGTACTATTACTTTCCATTGTTTTCAACCTAAAATATGAGTCTACAGAATACTGCAAAGGGCTCTGGAGGAAACATAAATACAGCCTTTTAATTTACTGTAGGGAGGCTGAAAATAATATCATGGAAAGCATTTAATTGCCTTCCAGATCTATTATTGAGAATATCTGTAGGTCTGGCCCAAGAAGCTGAAGAGATTTTAATATGCTGACATACTTTTCCTCCACTGAGTGTATGTGGCTTTGAGGAAGGTATTTTCTCTGATCTTGAAATATCAAGCAGAAAAGTCATGTTTTTTCTTCCAACTAGCTTCACTGTTGGACTCTCCTTGTAGCTGCCCGTCACAGCAGTCTAGACTACACTTAGAGAGGGGATGTGTTTTAGCTTACTTAAAAGTCTCTTTGTGCTGAAATTAAAAAAAAAAAGTGGGAAGGTTCAGATCGCCATGCATTTTGGAAAAGCCTATTGCTAATAAAAACCAAGCCTCTAGATTCGTATTTTCACATCTGTGTTTGCAGTCATATACCACTGATACTCATTGGTATGAGTTCTTCCTGAAAATTAGCTAGGTTTCAGGACATGTTGGTCAGCTTTGGGCCAGGTTTGGTGGCTGGCTGAAGACACGGTCCTTTTGGCCATGCTCACCTGATGAGTCCCACTGACGGTGCTCCAAAGGGAGCCAGGAGGGTTATTCCTGTCACACTAACATGGTGAGGTATTGCGAATTTAGCTTTTGCTATGGAGCTTTGGATTTAGCAGAGTGTTTTTGCTGAGTAATGAGCTAGCGATCCTGTTTAGATGTAGTCTTCTCGTGAGTCCACTTGTGAGACTTTGGCGGGACTAGAGGCAACGGCGAAGATGACTTCTGCGACCATGGATTGTGCTATGGGGTCTGAATCGTTTTACTTTTCCTTTTCGATGTAATTAAGGACATTCCATGCTTTTTCAATCCATGATGCACAGTTAAAATATCAAAACCAAAGCGTGTGTCTCGCCGCTCCAACGTCCTGCCCCGCTCTGCTTGTGCTGCCCCGGTAAACTTTCTATGACCTGGGTAGCAGCAGAAGTGGGCAGTCTCAGTGTCTACCCAGATGCGTCTGCTCCTCTCGATCATTTTCCAAATATACGTTTACTTGATAAACTGAGAATTGCAATATATATCACTGTGTCTCACTTTCGCATTCTATAAAATCTTTTCTATTAAAATGAAGGAAAAAAATCAGTGCAAGTACACATTAAAAACAAACAAACCTCCATTTCAGCAATTTTAAAGCAATCCATCACAAGCTAATGAAGGCCAGGTTATTTAAATGATAAAGGACACCGAATGAATGCATACCATTGTCTCTGTCATTTTTCCAAGGTGATCTGGGTTAAAATCTTGCTCTCAGGGTTAATTTTGAGCTGCTTTTCTTTTAAAAATATTTTTTTCCCTATTGACATGGAGTTTTTGATTTATTTAATATCCATAATAATTCACAGATTTCTGTAGATTACAAGGTTGTATCTGTGAATCGCTTTGCTGGGAAAGCCGTATCTTCAAAACTGTGGTGTGCACAGAGGGCTAGACGGCTGCCTTCCCCTGCACCAGAGGAGAAAGCAAAGTCCAGCGATTATTGCTCTCACTGATGCTTCCTCCATGCATCTGCGACTCTTCACTTTCATCTTTAATTAAGGATGCTTAATACATAATGCTCTTGGGTGTAATTAAAAACAAATAAAATAAAAAGATGGCGTGTAAAAAGAGTCTTGTTCTTTCCTCTCACTTTCTTTCCCTCTCTAATTTTTGCTCTGGCTTTTGGAAATCTGCTGGAGAATGTTTTCTGGGTACTCTGTCCACCCACGCTGGCCTCAGAGGGCTGGTGGTTTGGGCCCTGCCGGGGATAGCACATAGGAAGCCCTGCAAGGAGCCCAGAAAGGCTGCCTCCTTCTCCCATCCTCCCTGCAGAGCTGGCCACCACTCTTCCCCGTGAAGAGCTCTTGAACGCCGTGGCTGCCCCACTGGGGAAAGAAGGGGGAAAACCCATTGCCTTACACTGCTGGCCATTCACATGATGGACAGGACCTTGTGCCAGTGCCAGGCCACTGCATTTATTTATTTTTAGCCAAAGCATATTGGTTACTTTGAAAATGTGAGCGACAAAGAGAGTACCTGTTATGGTGTCAATGCACATTGCTTTCAGACACATTACAAAATAAAAAGAAAGGAAAGAAATGACCACATTGAAGGCATTGGTGAGGTGTGAGGGATCTTTCCTTGCCTGAGAGCAGTGCGAAATGCTCCTGTGAGGCACATGCGGGGCAGTGCTGGGGTGCCTGGCCACTCAGGGGCTCCACGGAGGGCTTTCGAATGGTGGAAGATTTTCAGATGGTGACATTTCAGATGCTGTTTCATGCTGTGCAGGCAGCCACGTGGGCTTTCAGCCTCCTTCTAAAGGATGTAGTAGATGTTGGCACTTGGGACAGGTGAGAAATATGGAAGTTATCCATGCCCTCGGGACACAGCAGGCACTTCCACACACACTGGAGTTGGAGAACGCCTTGGGCTCTCGCTTATCCCCAGTGTCCTCTTTCCACCCATTACAGCAGATGAGAGCAATAAACAGCCAAGTGTCATCTCCGCTATGATGCAAGTCCCTTTGTGCCAGGTAAAAAAAGCTAGAGATGCCCCAATGACCTTCTAGCCAGCAGTGAGAGGCTGAAGGGGAAATGCCTCAATGTATACGTTGCAGTAGGTAGCCATGAAACTCTCTTTCAGGGCTCCCTGACAAGCCCCTGCCTCTTGTTTTCTCACAGTTAGGTCAGTAATATAATAAACTGGCTGAAGAAGAGATCAGATCAGGAGTTCGGCTCTGCAAAAACTGGTCTCCCGAGCCTGAAAGACAAAACCCTGGGCAACAGGAGCAGTGCTCTCAGCACACGCTGCCTGCGGGCGTATTAGCCTAAAATGTTGGTAAATCAAGGCTCTGCTCCCTGCATGTCATGAGCTTTAAAGCGTGTATGTAATAACTGGGAGGTTTCTGTAGTCAGCTCTGGGTTCCTGAATCTGCAAACTCAGCTTGTCGTGCTTTCTTCCTAGCCCTCCGTCCAGCTAGGAGAAAGCTGGAGGTCTCCTGTGCTGTGATATGGTCAGAGCAGGCCTGGCCATGGATCTCCCCCGCTGGTGGCTTCGCGGTGAGTTACCCAAGCACTTTTCCCACATGGGGTTGAGCTCTAGCCTGGCGCAGAAGGCTGTTCGGGAGGTCCGTGGTGCCGCAGCCCGACGGGGAGAGTTGGCAGTCCTCCCTCTCCCGCTGCGCATCGCCCAGGCGGAGGTACCCAAGGCGTACACACAGGGGGTAACACCCCCATGGCGAGACAGAACAACTGCCAGAAAATCTAGGAAGCCGCACGAGGGTGCTTTCTCTCCGTCTTTGCCTCTCACTCTCAAATGCACGCAGGCGAGGCTGAAGAAAGCCTTTAGAAAGATTTGTTACCTTGCTTCTTGGTTGCTCCAGATTATTTATTTCTCTGTACTTAGTTTTTCTTCCCTCTACGGCTTTTCTGCTGATTCTTCCCTCCCTAGCACTTAACAGCCCTGTTCTCTTTTTAGGCACTTTACTACATCCTTATTGTTTAGAAAGAAATGCCTCTACGTTGTCCCGTTGAGCGTTCGAGTGTGCGTGCGTAATCACAAATTTATGACGACGCAGAGACTTTGGAGTGAGAAAGCGGAGCACATTTCTGCCACCAGCCATTGCTTCCAGGGATCATTCCACTCGACTGGCTGAGAAGAAAACTGCTCTAATAGAAACTATTTTCTAATAGTTGGGAACTTTATAACAGTGCGGTACCAACTGAGCTGATTTATTCTAATATGCCACCACAGGGAATTGCTATTCACCAAAGCAGAAAATGGAGCTGGCTTTTCAAAGGTGTTTGAAATCAAGCAGCTCTGAAGTCACCAGCCGATTATTTAGGTAATGGTTTGGCGGCCCAGCAATCACACTTCATTAAGGGTGGTGCTTTTCTACCCAGCAAACAGCGCATGCTATCAAAAGAAAGGTGCCACCTCCCGAATGTTACTTGCATGCTGCTTATTTTCGCATTCCACCAGGGATAGTGGTTATTCTCTTCCAACCCACCAGCTAAAAAATTTTACACAATTTCATCCTTTCGATTGGGACGTAGTGCACGTGCTCCACTGTGTTATGTGTGCAGAAATTTAGGCCACGGCTCTTGTTTTGTGGGACAAATATTTAACAGATAGCCCCAGTGCACCGACAACCTATGCACAAGTGGGGAAAAGAAGATTCATTGCTTGAAGTGGGGTTTGAGGTTCCCTTGTGAAAAACCAAGCAGTGATGGGTTGCGCTGTTGCATGTGGAGATATACTTATAGCTGGAGCGTGCTTTTGAAGGCAGTGTTACTTAAACCCAACCCCCTCTTTCTTTGCTTCTCTCTTGGTTGCATCGCCAGAGTTGAGACATTAGAAAATCAGCTTGTGTTTACTGCACAAGGCACTAAGTTACAGGTGGCTGCTCAATGAGGGACCTCGGGAGCTCACTTGAGGGCACCGGTTTCTGCCCTGGGGCCAGACTGGGAGTCGCGAGCGACCCGAGTGGCGTTCGGCCCAGACTGCCCGAGGGCCGTGGGGCGACTCGGCTGCTTCCCCATGCCGGTTCCCACCCTCAGAGCAATAAAAACCCCGGGGGCGCTGGGCCGCCTGAGCAAAGCTGTTAACTCCGGGTTGTTGGGCCGTGACGGCTGGCGGCTCTTGGCCGCATGGACCGCAGGACGCCAGCACCTCCCTTTCCTCCTCCACTATACCAACCTTATTAACGTTTAACTTCCCTTATCAGCTCCCTGCGTGCAAGCAGCAGCTGGCAGCTGCAAGGGTACCGCTGCTAGACGGGAAAACCTAGGAGTGATTAAAAAAAGAAAAGTAAGTGGAGAGGAGCAGCAGCCCGGCCGACAATGAGAAGAATGACATATGTTATGGATTTACTCGGACATGAAAAACATCTGCCCAGGTTTGCTTTGGAAAGAAAGCCATGGCAGGGCTAGGAGAACAAGTGTGGGCCGCTGCCGCCTATACGCAGGGCGAGGGAAGGGAGGACCGTGGCATGCCACACAGTCGGCCATCTCACGAGGGTCCCCGAGCCCAAGGCTCATCCGCTTTGGCTTCCCCAGCTACCCAATTCTGCCATCCGAGAGAGACTCTGTCTGCGTACAGACTTTGCCTCCCGGATCCCTTTGGGCTGCGGCACCCAGGGTAGCAGTACGAGACCGAACCACATCGGGGGAGCGCTAGACGCTAGACGCAAGCACCTGCACGCCTGTACCTGCACAAATGCCCACGTGTGGCTGTTGTATCCGCACGCGCCGACGCTCCCTGGCTCCTTCGATACTTCGGGTTTGCGTCACGTCGGTGTGCACATCACATCCCACGGTGCTACTCGTTTATTGTGCACAGACCGCGTGCAATCAGTGCGCGCGTGCATGTTTTTTTGCTTGGTGCGTGTTTTATCCCGGTGGCGATGAGGGACCGGGCAGAAAGGCGACCACCTGCAGAGCGGAGCAACTCTGGGGAAAAAAAAGACCCCCCCTTCCCCCATGAAAATCACTTCTGCGAAGAATAGCTGTTTCTCATCCTTTGTGGCATACGTTGCATCTTGACAGTGTTCTACAATCAGCAAAGGAGGAAATAGGAGCAATTGGTAGAAATGACTGTTGTTTCAGACCACTGCTATTTTCCGTAGGTGGATCTGAGGTGCAAAAAGTTATCTCAAGCCCAAGTAATTTCTCAGCCTTTTACCTTGGTTATTTTGAAGGAAAGGGAAAGGACAGGTTTTAAAAGTAAGCCTGAGTATCTTGCTGATGTGTTGCTACTGAAAAAAAAAAAAAAAGCTGAGAAATGCTGTCATCTAGAGATGAGAGGGGATGATGAGTGCTGGGAAGGGGTGCTTGGACTGAGGGATGTCAACGAAAAATCCTGGAAACGCTGTATGTAAGGTTTTGTTCAGGGGAGGTTTTTCCATAATACATTTTGACGGTTTTGAAATTGGTCCTATGGCGGCCAACAATGAGGGATAGCGGGGCTTATGCTGCAGAAAATCCATACTCTCCAGACACCTGCTTACCGCCGAAGAATCGCAAGATATTGACCTTCAATTCAGCTTGCGGTATGAGCTGATGCGGGGAGATAAGGAGAACTAATCTGTCAGTCTTCCCGGGCGCTGCTTTATTGACTCGCTGACACTTGGTTATTTCAGCTCCAGCAACGCTGCCATAACGGCGAAGAAAAGTGGTTCGTACGCCTACCGGGTGCTTATTGCAACTTAGGTGGAAACACCTCTGTTGCAGCAAATCGCTTTAACAAAACCGGCGTTTGGGGTTCGAAGGTGCTGCTCGTACAGCGCAGCGCTTCCCCTGCTTACCTGGCCCACGGGCGGCAAAGCTGAACTTTCGGCTGTAGGCTGCCGCTTCATGGGCTCGCCCCGGCCTTTATGGCTCGTTATTTTTTCATCATCTTGACACACTTCGGGTTTGGGCCGGAGGATAATTCAAATGGAGCTTGTGGCTATCGCACAAGCAATCCGAAAGCTCAGCATCGTAAGTCAAGGCGTTGACTTATTGACTTCGGCGTTGCCGAAACTCTGCTTTAATTCTGGAGCTCAGCTTGGTTTTTCTACGGGATCAAACGAAAGCTGTCTAACAACTGGGATGTTTATGGAACTTCCCAAAGGAAGTTTATTGCTCAGCGCAGTAAATATCTTTTAGTTACTCACTGCAACATCTCCACTGGACGCCAGTTTGCAAAGAGACATTTTTACAATTATTTGAACACCAATTCACCCAGATACTAAAAAGCAATTATTTTATAGTTTTCGTTACTCCGTTTTCCCCAGAGTGCTTTGTGCAGCTGAAGTTGGCTTATGCGATAAATGGACAAGGTTCAAAAATATGACTCCTCTGAACTTTTTAACCTTACACGAAAGGCAAGAATTCTAAGAGCATTGGATAAAATTCAATTAACTGAGATGACAGAAAATAATCTACTAAGCGAATACATCAGGCAATTGGAAGCTTTCATACCTTTCAAAAAGGAAATAACCTATTTCTTTCCTTGTTATCTAATGACACAGGAGTTTATTTCTCTAGAAGCAGTTACAAATCTACCTAATGGGGCCTAAATGCTGTTGCCAGGCAATTAGGATTTTTATTGTGTGGCTAATTCTTTCATTTCCGTAGCTGGGGATTGTCATTACAAAACGCGCCGCTCGCAAGCTGTCTTCTTCATCTAAGAGCATATGTTTGCACATGTGCACATGTGTATATATGTCTGTGTATGCCTGGGTGTGTCTACATGTGTATGTGTTTGTGTCTATACAGGCATGGCTACGTGTCCACGATTCACAGCGGTTGCCGCTGCTCATACATCACCTTTCAAGCCGTATCGTCCTCTGTCTGGAGGAGGCTGGTCTTGCCTACAAGGTGAGCAACACGGCGGCTCCCGGCGCCTATGCAGCAGGAGCACCGGTCACCTTGCTCACCACTGCACCCATGCCAAAAAGCGAAACATATGGGCAAGGTGTGTCTATAAAGACGAGAAGGCGGCCGGGGTGCACGGGCTTTCCTTGTTGTGCGGTTTCCATAGCCCCGACGCCAGTGAGCACGCACATTGCCGCCAGCAGAACAGCAGGCTGAGAAGCTTTCCAGGTGGACGGTGTCCCATCTCTGCCTTCATTGAATTTCTTTCTTTATTACCCTGTCTGATCATGCAGCCTGGGGGGTTATGCGGCTGGGACAGCCTGCAGGAAGGCCAGGCGAGGAGGTTTGGGGGTCTGTAGCCTCTTGGTGCCCGGCGTGTGGTGTAGCGCATGTTCCTGCAGCGTGTCCTCCTTGACAGTGTCTTCCTGACCTGCCGGGCGACTAAGCCTGTGACTATTTTGTCCATGCTCTCCTGCCCTGGCGGTTAAAAGGCAGTGAGCCTGATTGAAGGTCAGCTCATAGAGGCAAATGTATTTAATGGGCCTAAACAAATTTAAATGTTGTAAATAAATTATTATCCCCTTTGCACGCACACTTAATAAACGGCTACGGCACTGTGAACTGGAAAAACTGATTTAAAGTGTCTGAGCAGATTTTAGTTTTAAAAAACTTTCAGTTATAAGCAGAAAATTCTCCTTTGAGCTATGTGTTTATGGGAAAACCACACAGAGGGGTGTTGGGAGTGCGAGGACGGACGACAAACAGCTGCACACCCTGTTATGGGTTATTTCTCACACGTATAATTACATCGACTGATGGAGAAAATCTGACTGACTAACAAGAATCCCAAGCCGTGTAATTATTAGACCAGACTTGCATCCGTTTCAGCTCAGGAATTGCAATTATTTTGGTAAAACACCCATTTTACGTGCGCCACGATACATTCTGGGGGCCTGATCCCTATGCCACGGGCAGCCATCACGGGTGCCAGGAGCGCTCGACTGCCGGGCTGGCTCCTCACAGTGCATCTCAATGACAACGCGGCGACTGCTGTGTGCCCAGCACCCATCCACCTGCCCCAGCACCTCGCCATGAAAGGGGGTGACAAAGCAGCACGGCTGTCACCTCCGTGGTAAATACTGGATAAAACCTTCTTTTGGCCTCTGACACCACAAAGGAAATTGCGAGAAGCTGTAGTATTTTCTGAGTCATTAAGGTACAGGTCCCCCAGGCAAGGCCACTACTCTGCAAGGCTGTAGAGACTGAGAATGTAAAATAGAGGCAGATGATAAACTTGTGCTTTAGATAAAAAATTATCTCATTTTCCCTCCTTTTTGGATATCAGCTGAGCAAAATGCAATACATGGCATAGTGGTCTACAAAGTACTTACTGACATAATGACCTCCTCCTTCAAATCTACATAGCCTCTTTTTTGCCTACGAAACAGGAGACAAGGACTCAGTAACAACGGTGGTAAGTTCGTGTATGGATGGGTAAAATAGGCTACCTAAGCTCTCAAATACTGAGAAAGGAGGGTTTTCTGCAAATAGAGATCCAAAAAACAAAGGAGAGGGCTATTATGGTAAAACAGTTTCATAGTGGTAGTTTGCTAAAGCTTTAGAAGATCTCTAAGAAACATCTGTTTTATCTCAGGTGGCTACTAGGAATGGTTGGTAGCTTGGCTTAAAGCAGTGGAGGTGGAGAGCAGGCCCCAAGGCACCTAGGGAAAAGGCAGGGTTCAGATCCCTTGTCCTCTAGAGAGGTTTCCCTCTGCTTGCACCTCTCTGGGGGAGAAACCTTATTTCAGTTGTATGTTACCAGCTGCCCAGAGCAAACGTAGGTTCCTACAAGTAAAAGCAATAACCCAAGGTGAGAACTGGGAATTTTCTTGTTTGCAGCTGGATAAGAGGTTCCTGGGGTAAATATGGGATCTTGGCCAGGTGCAGCTGCTAAGTCCTGATCTATTCCATCTGTGATGCCTTATTTGTGGAGCTGATTCTCATGCTTGCAATGAGCCTGAAGCTTATTTGTGAAGTATGCTTCAGGAGGTGAAAGAGGTGTGGTGTAGAGCTCTATAAAGGTTAGTAGAGCTAGGGCTTGAGAAGTAGCTGGTTGAAAAATGGTGGTATGTTGCAAGTAGATGTGAGAACTGCTCTTACTATTGGTGGAGAGAAGGGATTATTGGGTTCTGGGTGTTTTTATGAGTTTTCTGGGAGAAGGAGTCTTTTGTAGTTTGCAATGGTCAAATAGTAGAGATAAGGGCCATACCTGTAGCCTACCTGCAAGGCAAACTGAAGGCAAGATGTAGGAACGTGTGTGAGTGCTGCTGCGTGCCTTGAGCTTGCAGCTAGTGCTGGGTGCACTAGCTCTGGAGTTGAGAGATGTTTTCAAATGACAAGTCCTCAGGGCTGTTCTTAGCAGTCTCCAGGTGCAACCAAGAAAAGGTAGCTACTTCCTTCTGTTCCTTTTGTGTAATTTTTTTTTTAAAGCTAAACTTAAAAAAAGTGCTTAAGTGCTGTCCTTTAGGAGAAAAAAAGGACAAACTTAGCTGTGGATGTCCATTATAATGTATAATCATGTTACTCAGTGTCAGATGTTGATGGCTTTACTGGCTTTGGGTAGCAAATACACAAGCTTCTAGTAGGTTTTGGGAGATGGCGTTCCTCAATGCAAGTAGCAAGTTTACACAGCTGTGCTGCCTGCAGCCAGGATTTCCTGGTATGCAGAATACCCACAAACTCTGCAAAATGGAGGAGGGGGAAAAAACCTCTTTCCCTAACTAAGAGCTTTTGGAAAAGAACGCCTCTGTGGCGCTTGGCCAGCCAGCAGAGATGGTAGATGATATTTTGCAGGCTCATGTTGCAAGTGACTTGGCATGCCTGAGCAGTAGCATTGTTTTACACTGCAGGGAAAAGATGATTTTGGAGGCATTACTTTCATCTGCGTAGCAAGATATGTGTGCAAGTAGCCTCCCCGGGCCTAGTCCTGTAAACTTTACCGACAGCGTTTGCTGCTCCCTAAACATCCTTAGTCCCATCTGCCAGTTGGGGGCACACTGAGACAATGGAAAAAGCTTTCGCAGAGCAGCACCGGCTCTCCGGAGCCCACGGAAACACTTGCCTCCAAAGCAGGCTTCAGCACGTAACCGCCGAACGCACCTCCTTGCTCTCTCCCAGCTCGAACGTGCACAAGAGCGTAGTTGAGAAAAATCCTTTGTTAGTTAGTCCCAGAGTGTTGTCTCGTGAGCCCAAGGACAAAAGGTGTGCAACTTCCAGCAAGCAATGGGATGAACGGCCCCTACCATGGGAAGGGCCGTGAAGTGAGTCCTTCGGGAGAAGCGTCGAGGCTGTAAAGCAGAGCCATGCCACTGTTCTGGTTTTAGGGGTTGCTTGCTTTTAATGATGCTGCCACTCAGTTAACTTGTAAGTTACTCTGGCAATAATGAGGAGCTGCTAATTAAAAATACTGCTTGGGTTCAAGCTTTTGCTGAAATACAGTATTCAGCCTTTCAAGGGAGAGCTGCTACTGCTGTAAGCTGGCCCTTCCTCACTGAAATGCTTCCATTTGAAAGATCTAAAAGCAAAGCTGTAAAAGATAAGCTTTTTGGTGGGCAGCAATTAGTGAACTGGTGAAAGAGCAAATGAAATTATTAGCGTCCTGAAGCGAGCGGGGAGGAATGAGAAGCATAGTATAACCACCCATCTGTTTCTGTATGATACTGACCCCACCATTGAACCAGAGTCCTAAAATCATAGAGATTGTTTGCCTCCTAATGGCATATCAATGGTCAAAAGCATGCCAATAATTGTTTAGAAAATTTTGCAGAGCTGAATTCTGGCCCTGGAAGTGTTTGCTCACTTTGCAACTGCTTGTGGGCTTGACCTCCACCCTGGGTATACCAACTCTCTAGCCAAAACTGCAGCCTGAGTCTTGCTGCACGCATGTCCCTGTGACCGGTTTTGAGGTGACTGCCTGGGTTCACCTAGGGTACCCTTGCACATCAGCTGCTGGACATGCTGAGCTGTACCAGCTATCCCTGCAGCCTTTGCAGTGACAGTGGAAGAGGTGACTGTGTCGTTCCTTCCAGGAATACCAAATATATTTGCAGGCAGCTGGCGTTCACAAGGGGTGTCAGATGCTCTTGGACATGCTCTTGAACTCAGAGCGCTCTCGAGATTGCTTTAGCTGCTACGATCGGGTGCAGATGTTGACTTCAGGTGGCTTCTTCTCTCCTGAGTGAGGAGAGCGCACTCTGCTCAGGCGCTGCGTGGCAGAGCAGGAGCACCTCAACCAGGAGCTACGGCAGCTCAGGTATGGAGCTTTCTGCTGTCTGCTCCTGCCTGGCGTGGGCAAAGGCTGTTGCTCTCTTCCAGATCGAGGATTTAACTCGGTCATAAAAACAAGTCCTGACATAATGTGGTAGCAAGCCTGGGAGGTACTGAGTGCCTCTTGAGATGTGCCAAGTGCTTTTGGCTCCCATTGACTTTCTCATTGAACTTTTGTTAGCTAAAAACAATCACTTGTGCATATGCCAGACAGCTCCTAGGCCTCACAGAAACTGTGGTTATGTTGGAGATGGCTGTAAGGAGGCTAATTCATGATTTCTGCCTACTGCCATCCAGCTGAGGGGCTGGCATTAGGAGATTAGGCACCTTGTGTAGCTATTGGTACGCTTACAGCACGGAGGTAGGCCCTACCTCTTTCTGATGACTGTAGTAAGTGCTTAATTTACATGCCCTAGCATCTCAGTGACCATGCAGAAGACCTAAGCTCTGAGGTGCTAGAAAAAGAGACCATAGTATTGGGAGTCTATGCTTCCTGTTGAAGTATTGGAGCTGGATGCCTGAATCCAAAGGTGTGAAGGCCCCTGAGGGCTCTGGACTTGTGGCAGGAATCTTCTTACAAGCTCCAGAAGGACATGAGAGCTCAGCTTTACTGATGGAAAGAGCCTGTACCTACAGAGGGGCAACCAACACCACTGATTGTTCATAGCAACAAGGACTGGCAGGATTGGTTTCTCACCTGGCAGACTCCTCAGAGATGCTGTAAAAATGCCTTTCTTGCATCAGAGGGGAGTTTCGAGGACCAGCTCAAGTGTAAACTTAGTCCCAGGTGACTGTTAACAGGTGCAAATGGCAGAACTATTTAGCACAGCCCAGTATTCAGTGTTGAAGCTGGGTTAGTCTATTCCCTTTTACTTGAGAGTAAATATGCACGTTATTGCCTAAATGATTAGAAATGGAGGCCCTGCTCCTTGATCTAATGTGTATGTAGCTGACCGGGTAGGTAGACGAAAGCAGAGTCTAAGAATTTTGTGCTTTGAAGGTAGCAAAAAGCCAAGGGCCAAAAGCTGGCTAGAAGCTCAGCTTGAATTGCTCCTCAGACCCATACAGCTTGTGAGTGGCAGTATATTTACTCCTAATATATGTACAACAGGCCACTTCCTGGCTTGCCTTTGGCTATGGACTGGCCATGACTGCCAGAGATGTAAAATTGCAAAGTAGATACAAGTTTTCCAGAATAAGCTGGAAGGGGGTGGGGGTGGGGGAAAAACCCTCTAGCTGCAGCCAGCCAAGTATTTTCTCCAGATGCTGATGTTTCTTCACACAGATGAAAAATGCAGAGCTGAGCAGCAGATGCTGCCTAAGGGTTCCTTGCAGCCTGAAATCCAGGTCCTGCTGGGTCAAATGCCTTCCCAGGCATCCATGCAATGGTGTGCTAACCTTTTATGTACCTTTTATAGGGCTCTCATCTACCTGCCCCCAGAAATGCCCCAGCACCCACAGACATGCCGTGCTTTCCTCAGAAACAAATTACAGGAAAATAACAATAGGAGGAAGAAGAATACAGAAGTGAGGTGTGATTTGCTGGGTGTTTATGAAGAGAGCATGATGTTGGAGATAACGGTTTTGCCTTATCAGCTTGGAGTGAGTTGTATTGTGGCTGAGAAAGCCAGTCAGACATATAGAAGACTGAAATAACAACCATTATCTCATAATCTATTGACTGTCTTCTGCGGCTTACAATTTTAAAAGGTAAGAGCACTGTTTGAGGAATTAATGTAGCTACATGGAGATATTTAAGGCGAGGTTTTGTGTAACTGGTTGGGAAGGACTATATTAATGAGATGATACTACAATAATACGAGGGAAGTGAAAGCAATACTTGTAAGCCTCGGAGCATGTGCAAATGGAATGAGGTGTTCTTGAGAGGCTTTGGAGACCTTGCTTTGCTAGTGTGCTAGTGCTGTTGATGATAATAAAGCGCTTGCTTTCTTGGCAGCTTTCAGGAATTGGGAGCCAGGGTTAGCCTTATGAAATTAAAAAGACATTTTTTAAAAACACTTAGACTATCTTTTTTACTTGCTATCTGGTTTGCTATTTAGGATTGACACTGCATGCTAGCAACTTTCTTTTAAAAAAGAAAAGCTGAGATTTTGAGGGGTAGTCTGACTCCAGCAGCTGGGGATTTTAGGAAAACCAATAGTACTCCAAGAAACCTCATCTTCCAGAGGGAGGGATGGAAAGAAAGGGGCACCCCTGTGAGCCTCTCTAGGCCAAGACAGCCTCCAGAAGAAAGTAGGAAGGACAAGCCAGAAGCCCAGAAGAGCTAAAGGAAAAGAGCGCTTGAAGAGAGTTGACCAGAGAAGGATGAAGCCAGGAATGAGACAGAAGTAGGGCAGAAAAATAATAAATCATAAGGCGGACCTCATCAAACTTGACATAGGCTCAAGATTTTAATTCCTTCACTTCTTCACAGTAGCTGGGGAGGGAGAAAGTGTGAGGCTGAAGAGAAGCAAGAAGAGGCAGAGCTCGAGGTCCTCCTGCCCACCCTTGGCTGCTCCCTACCTGATCGCTGGAGCACACAGCCCCACTGCTGGCTACATCTGGGGCTAGGAGGAGGGAAGTGGGCTCCTTCAGTGTGCCAGCCCAGCCCCAAGAGCAGGGCAGACTGCAAAATACAGGAGAGAGGCCAACTTGAAATATTAACAAGTCTATGGAGCCAAAAGCACCTTGGAGCTGCAACTGCTCTGGCATTGCCGGCCCTGAGTTTGCACCCCAAGAGATGGCTGAAGCAGGCCATGTGGCCCGGCAGGGGTTCAGCAGCTGCTAATCTTGTCTAGGTTGGATATTCGGGGCTGCTTCTGCCATGAGGTGAGATAAACGGTTTATTTAGGAGCCAAAGAAGTCTCCTTTTCAGTGTCATAGGCTGTAATAGCTCCTTTATAAAGCAAATGCATAGGGGCTCTTAAGTCCATGGATTATATGGCTGTCACCCATGCACACTGAGTCTATTTAATATAACACTTCCTGCAACTTTCATTTAAAAAATGAATATAAATGTTCAATGCAACTGTAATCTATCAACCCCGATCATTTAAAATATGGCTTTTCTCCACTGCAAAGACACTAAACAACTTTATGGCCCATTGAACGCTTGCAGAAGTCAATGAGTGTCTTCAATTGCTTTTTGATAGAAGTTGGGTCAGTATCCAAGAACAGTTAAGACAAGAGTTGAAAGTGTGAAGTTTTTCTAATAAAGTAAATATGAACAAATCCAAAAACATTTTCAGTTGTCCAGAAAATGGTTTTAAATAGCTGTACCTCTCAAACTCTGGATTCTAAATTTCAATCGAGAAATATTCCCCCCTAAAAAGTATAATCCTTTGTATAGAAAACTTTGTTGTAAAGATACTTACAAAAATGAAATAAGTCATTCAGCTTTCATGAAAGCTAGGATGCGACTGAGTTGAAAAGTGCTTTTAGTCTGAAAAATGAATCTGGTAATGCTATTGTGGGATCTTCAGTATCTGACTTCATATTAAAATGTATTCAATTTACAAGTAAAAGGATTGTTTTTGTTTCTTTCTGCAAACTTTTTCTGGCTTCTGCTTAAGTGGTTTCTTCTGGCTCATACGTTGCTCTAAGCAACAAAGATGCTGTAGACCAAGTTATACCTTTCTGACACCTGTTTAGCTCAGTTGTCTGAAATCGTATCTTCAGTTACACCTGGGCAGCTCCATTAAGTTTTTATGGGGTACTGTGGGTATAACTTAGGTTAGATCATTGGAGAAGATGGAGTGTCACAAACTGAAAGCCCAAGTCATGCACAGCCCTGCTGCTTCTGTGGATGAAGCTGGGGTGAGCGAGAACGAGCTCCTGTTGGGGAGCTGGAGTTGCACGCACAAGGCTGACGGCCAGGGAAAAGCAGCCCCGGACTTGGTAAATGTTTATAGTTGCTGTGTGAGATGATAAACCTCATATCCCAGGACTCTGGTTCAAAAGTTGCTTTTCAGCATAGAATCCCCTTGGAAGTGTCTTCCACTGCCTGCTGAAGGCTCAGGATCAGAAGGGACAGTGAACGTTCTTAGCAAGTCCTACAGAGAGAAGGAGGAGGAGTGCAGGTCCTCTGAGTGTGGTGCAGTATAGCCCTATGGAATGCCTATCTGGAAGAGCCCAGGAGCCAGACTGGAGAGTAAGCCTAGTTGAATGAGCATGGAGACCCATTTTGTGTCCTGCACTGGGAGCCATCACAAGTATGGGGTGGCAAAGAGCTCTGTCCTGATTTCAGTGCTGAACTGTATGACTTGGCATAGGTTCAGAAGTGTTGTGGAGTCTTTCAGGTGAGGCACAAAGCTGCCATCCTCCTGCAGAAAGGACAGATAGGATCAGATTAATGTATGTGTGAAGGGACCTCTGGAGGGCTCTGGTTCAACTCCCTGCTCAAAGGAGGGCCAACTGCAAAGGTAGATCAAATCACTTGCTCCAGTCAAGGTTTGAGTATCTGCAAGGGTGAAGACCTCACAGACTCTCTGGGACCCTGTTTCAGTGTTTGATCACCTTCATGGTACCCGCTTTCTTTTTTCCCCTATGTTTAGATAGGATTTCTCATTTTTCAATTTTTCTGCTACCCCTCATCCTTTTGCTGCATACCTTTGAGAAGAATCTGGCTCCATCCTTGTAATCTCCCAGCAGGTAGCTGCATTCTTTGCCTTCCCTTCCCCAGTCTGAACGAGCCCAGCTCCCTCAGCCTCCTGTGTCCTCCCACGCCGTATGCTCCAGCCCTTGACCAGCTGGGTGGCCCCTGCTGGACTCGCTCCAATTGTCCCTTCCTCTCTTGTACTTGGGAGGCCAGAACCAGACACAGAACTCCAGACGCATCTCCTCTTTCTTTCAGAGTCCTACTCAAAATCCAGTGAAGGTCACCATTGTGTGTTGATGACAGACTGGTGTACAAGGGCAATTGTGTTCACTTCCAGCCTGACCGGGTCCCAAGTGAAGCTTTTGCACAAAAAGTTGCTGTGATTCCTGCCTCTCCCCTAAAGAGAGGGCAAGCTTGGAGGACGGTGAGATAGAGGGCTACATGTCTTTCTCATGTACAGAACTGAATCAGGGAGAGATAGAGGCCAGATGTAGGTGGGTAGCAGCTATAAAAATAGAAATTTGGGCCCATAGGGCTTAATCATGGCCCCACCATTGTTTATGGCAAATTAGAGAATGTACTCACTCTTAAGTAACTCAAGCTTTTGGTCCTAGTTGCTGCGCTTCCTCTCCCGCAAGCCTGGTAAGTAATATAGAGTGACTGAGCAACTGGCCAGGATCCAGACACCAGAGTTATCAAGGTTGTTTGTCCGATCTTGTCCTCTGGAGCTAGCACAAGAGGATATCTTCAGTCCTGGGCAAGGGCACCAACAGGAGAAACTCTCACCGCCACCCAGAATGGCGTTCCTCTGCAGAGAGCTACAGTCTTGTCTCCCTTCACGCAGGATGGGAATCTCCCTAAGTTGACACTTCTTCTAGGATCAGGCTCTGCCCCTCCCCATTGGCAGCAGAGGAGATCCTGGTCTCCAAACCTAGCACACATTATGAAATGTGCATGAGCCTAAGGGCACTTCCACCAAGGCTCATGTTTCAAGGCAATCTGCACGTGTTCTGTTATTACCTGATGCTGGCGGCCACAGCCCAGGGCCGGCTGTGGAAAGGGCTTTGCTACAGCTCTAACTCCAGATGGTTGGACCTGGGACTGCTCCCAGATACTTGGGGCTGGCTCTTATGCTGGCAGCATCCTGGCTTCGTTGTTGGGTGCAACCCAGCTGCGCATCGGTCATCTCCTCTTCCTCTGTGCCCTGATTTCCAGAGAAAGTAAATCCAGGGGGATAGGCTTGAGAGGGAGTTGAGCTTTCTGATCACGGGCTGAGTCAGGACAACCGGGGAAGCATGGGCCCTTGGTGACCCCTCTGTGGCTCAAGGTAGTGCCTACACAGCGGCCCCTAGTCAGCCCCTGTTTTCACTAACAGGGCCAAATCTAGCAGCGGGTGCAAGAAGTGCTCTCGACCTTTGCAAAAGGCAGCTGAAATGTGCATGGTCCAGAAAGCTGTGACTTACAGAAATAAATATGTAGCCTTGAAAACTAAGGGGTGTCTCATCACCAGGCCAGGACCTCCTGCGGCTATGTGGCATCTTCTAATAAGCTGTCCCTGAGCGATGAGACCAGCTTTTGTTTACCTTATTTATTTTATGCATATCAGCAGGGCAATATGGTTTTGATACACGCTATATTCTAAGGCTTTCAAAGAACACTTCCAATCTCATTATCAGTTGCAAAAATTTAATATGCCCAGGTAAATTAAGAGTGTGCTTAATTTCTTATCACACTTTTCACTTTTTTTCTTGAGGAACTTTCTTTTGTGGGAATTTTTGTTTTGTCGTCTTTTGTTGTGTCAGTCTGCTGATAAAAGTATGTAGTGGATTGCATTATGCTGTTAATTTTCCTTTTGGTATGCTTGCTACAATGACTTATTTTGTGTCTGATATATTAGTTATCCAATTTTTGTAAGCTGATTTTAAATATGTTACTACGCAAACTCTTTTTACAGCCTGTGCAGCTTTTGATTATGAATGAGTGCAGAGATACACGCAGGAGTATTTATTATTTATATAAAATATATAAGCAGGAAGAATCTTCATAAATCACAAAATGCTATTATCCTAGGGGTTCATGACAGCCATATCTTTTTTTACGGAAAACCAGAATACATTAAACAGCACAGGCATTCAAAAGGGACGTTTCAAAAACTGTACAATTGCTCTATTTATTCAATTCATTTAGTACATAGCATTTAATATCTAAAGGCTGTTTTACACACATAAATCTTAAAATTAAGATTTAAGTAAAAATTTATTGAGGGAAACTACTGTATCTGCCTGCATTAGCATGGTATTTTATGACCTAAAGAACGTAGTAATAAACAAAGCAAGCTTCAAATGTTTAAGATTTAATCTTGCAGGGAGAGCTTTCTGAAAGCGATTTTTAAATAAGGGTTCACTGAGAGTCTTGTGCCTGTGTGGGAATACATGAGTGTGCATGTGTACGCCCATTTATATAACTCCACATATACCATGGACCTCACTTGGTTGTGCTTTGTGGATGTTTCCTACGAAGCCCTGGAAGCAATCTGTGCAAACCGGATCCAGGCTTCAGAAACGCTGCTACGCTAAAGCAGTGCCTCACTATATCTATTACAGAAAAATCTTGTTTTGGTTGCACTAATCAATAGCTGTGCCTAACAGTTTACGATACCATTTAATTAAATAAATTTACCTTTTGAAAGAAAATCCATTGCGAGCAATTTAGATTCTGGTGTATTGCAACCTTTTTTGAGGTTACTAGTGCTTTTAACCACTGTCTAAAGTGCATACAGTGTTAATTAGCATATTTAGGATTAAGTAGATTTACCATGCAGTAATCATTCTCTAATTCAGTAAGAACTATCTCTGGTGAATAGTGGACATTAATGACAGTTGCAAGAGCTTAGATATTACATAATCACTAATTACATTCTGCACAATTAGCGGAGACTCCTCAATGTGAATCGCTAATGGCTGATTCGTGTCATCAGCCTGTTCTGGCTGTAAAGAAATATACACAGTCTGCATAATTTTCTGATTGTATTAGCATAGAGAAGGACATTATTAATGAAGTTGGGAGACCAGGAAGAGCATTGATGAATGCGGTGAGCCCAAAGGCAGTGTCACCCTTGCGTAGACACTGCCTTGATATACACGTATACTTCATTATAAACTTCAAAGCTTCCAGGTCTGTGGACAGTATTATTTTCCCCGACACAGACATGACACGATTTTATTCACTGGACTCCGTTCAGAGAGCAGGGTAGAACAATCCTAAAGCTACCGGCTAGATCTGACGCGTGGGAAAGGAGTTCTCCAGCCCCATCGCTGAGTGCTTCATTGCAGAGTAACGGAGAGGAGAAACAGAAATGGCAGCATGCTTTACAAATTGCAGGGTAGGCTGATTAAGAAAATTAAATAAACTGCAAACTCTTCCACAATTTCCTTTTTTAGCTCTTCCAGAAGAGTAGGATACGTTTTCTCTAGATACTCCAGTGACTGCGCTATCTTAATTTAAAGCTTCCTTACATTTTCACTGCTCTTCTTCCTCTGGAAGAGTTGCAGGCCGTTTCTAACGGGCTGTGGTCCAAGTTCTCCCTTTGGTTACCCTGGTCGGAGCTGCCCGAGGCTGACCAAGCTGCACCGAGATATCCCGGGGGCAAACAAGGTCAGCAGGCACAAGGATTGCCCCGCTGCTCTGCTGCAGGCTGGCCACTCACCCCAGGACACTGCCGGGTACCTGGTGGAGGAGCAAAGAATAATGTAATTATGAAATGGAGAGAATCAAGCACATGGCAATAAATGGGAAATGATCCGGGGTCTAAGCATGCCATTTGTTACTCCCAGGAGTAATTTTTTCTTTGCATCCACAGCATCGCCGTTAAAGTGAACACCTAGCTGCAGCTGAGCAACAGGCATGGGATGGCACCCTCCTTTCTCCACTACTGGTGGCGATGTTAATTTGTAGCCCAGTCTTGTACCTCATAGGCATCTGCTGGCATGTGAGGTCCGTTTTGTTAGGTGTTGAGTCAATGGGTGTAAGAGCAGCTCCTGCACCCAGTTTCTCACTCTATTTAGAGGTTTTTGGGCTTAGTCTGTTGGGAAATAGTTCAGAATGAAGCACTCTGCTATCAAAAAAATAAAATAAAATAAAGGAACACCTTAGCTGAACACCTCATTTGTTTTGTTTTATTTTTTCAGTCCTCAGTCTTTGGAAAAGATATAGTTTCTCAGGCTACTGCATTTAGCTGTTCCTTATTTTTGCTCCTCGTTTTAGACAAGGGAAAAACAAAAATTGCTACATTTTACAGATACCCCCAACCTGCACAAAACTGACTGTGTAGTGAGAGGTTCTTTCTCAGTAGTTGCATAAAATAAAGATTCAGCCAAAAGTAAAGTGGCGGCTATTCTTCACTAGTGCACAAAATCTGTTCTTTGGCCAATGGGTAGCAGTGAGACTTGGACTGGGTCCACGTCAGTTAAAAGCAGAATTTAGCCTCCTGTATTTGTTACTTGGCGGAAACAGGGAATAGTTGCATTAAGTCAGCAGAATTGCTTTGGACAAATCCCGAACTGAAAAGCAGCATTGGGCCCCTTTACCTTTAGGTATTAGGTATTTTAAATTAAGATTGCATGTGGTTTTAAAAGGCATTGTCAGAGCAAAAGCAATTTAACAAAAGGCAATGTATCTGGCGACTGCTCTTCTGCCTGCCAAGTGCTCTTCTCCGAGAGTGCATTGTAGGGATGGCAGATTACATCTTATGAATATTTTTGTCTGTTGCTTGGTTCATTTTCATAATAATAACTTGCATCCTTCTGTATGCTTTCATGTTGAAGGGTTGCAAACTCTTATGCAAACAGCCCCGCTCCTGAAGTGCTGCCACCTCTGGGGGAAAAACCAGCAGCAGTTTTGGGGGCCGGGGAAACCGCCGATCTGATGGCAACGTGACGGGGAACTGAGCGAAGCGGCCTCCGGACGGCACGCTGATGGTAACGGGCGCTGCGGGATTTTTCGTGACTCGTTATCGGCAACGTTGCCCGTTTTATACCAGCAGCGATAACCTGGCAAGGTGGCCTGCGGTAAGTCAAAAGCTCGCGGCACAGACTGAGCGGTGCCGGGTATCCCCTGTGCGCTGCCCTGCTCCTTCCTCGTTCCCCTCTCAGCTGCCGTTAGGGCAGCACTTGCTTTGAAAAAAATAGAAATAAAATTAGACCCGAAGCATAAATAGTCCCTATCTTGTATTCCTTGTAGGAACCTGAAAGATAAAGCAAACCTTCGAGGTGCGCTAACTACCCAGCCCCTTGGCGATGGGGGAGCAAAGTGTTCTAGGACCAATCCAGAAGCGGTCCCCTGTTGAAGCCAAGGGCCATCCGGGCAGCAGAGCGGGATCAAGCACCCGTTGCCGATATCGGCCGCTTGCTGACCCCTGTACACCGCGCCGTCGCTGCTCTTCTGGATCGCTGGCGCTGCCCCAAAACAGTGGCACCGGGATGCAGCTGAACTGGAGCAGGGTGCCGGCGCCTCTCCTCTGCCGGGCCCCCAGGTTAGCAAGAAAAGGCTTTTAAACCAAGACCCACAATACTGTTTCTCTGCAGGGGGAAAAGCAGCTAGCGGATTATTCAGAGCGTTGCATTTCATTGCTAACGCGTCTTAAATAACCCATCGTCAAATAATATTTGTGTTCCGATAATAATACATCAAAGCCCTTAAAAGAGTCGTGAGGGTGGTGGGCTTGCGCTCCACCTCTCTCCGCCTGAAGGAACAAATTGTTCTGTTTAGTTTCCCAAGAGCAGGCAGGATTTTTAAACAGCTTATAACATTTTTAATGTTATTTCCCAACAGCTAGGATGGTAGAGCATTCATATTCAAGTCTGAAAATATTGGCCTTTGAGTGTCTTGTCTAGAAACTCCAATTTTTTATCTTTTAGGGGCCGGGGGCTGGAGCTCAGCTGACATAAATTAATATCAGCCCAATGAACAGCAGCAGAGGATCAGGCCAGCAGGCTTTCTGGTATACGGCTGTAAAATGTATTTGAGAGGAGCAATTAAATTGTGCAAATACAGCGCAGTAAGTGTGGCTTTTAGTTATGGATTCTTCAAAACCGCACTTCTAGTGTTGCTGATATTTTTTTCCAGTGTTTCGATGAGGCTAATAACAACCTAGCTGCGTTTTGTGTCCTGTCCTCCTCCCACGTACACACACACAATATTTAGAGATTTTTGACTCCTCAAAGACCAGCGCTACTTGCTTGTAGGTTAAATGTAGATCTCTGTATTGAACAAAATTTGCATAAGTGCTGTTTGTGAAAGCAGGTGCTATTCCTTACATTATCACCGGCACATTTAAATCTTAATGACTGGCATTGTTGTCTAAAAGACGGTGTTTTTCCTGCTGAGAAACTGCATTAGATGCAAGAAACAGAGCTCATTTCCATTCACTCAGCAGTCTCTCTAGAAATGACATACAGTGCTTGAAACTGTTTATTTCCAAATTCAGGCCTCCTCCGCATCAGTCATCAGCTTCAATTACCAGTTTTCCGGAGCCGAGCCATCAGGCAGTCTGACACGAGGGTCCAACCTAATTCCCACCTTCTCCAAAGTCAAGAGCATAATGTGCAGATGAAAAGGTGGAAAATAGCCTGGACTTCATTAGCATGCAGAGCCTGCTTGTTCATTTGCTTGCTGCGAATGGAAGTTCTGACACTCGGCGCTTTCTGCAATATGAGAAAAGTCCTCTTCAGAGTATATGATGTCCTTACTAGCAAGGAAAGGTCATCAAAAAGGCAGGCACTGACCTTGCTCCCTGCTCTTCATGACTAGTTTATTGATTCCAGGAACACCTCATTACATGCTGGATCAACATATTATTGCCATGTTCAGCGACTGAATTGTTTACAAGTGTCTTTATAACCAGCAAAAGCCTTCCGGATGATGCATGACTACACTCATTTGGATGTGACCTGCCAATTATATGTTATCCGATATGTTGCTGTGTGTCTTGATCCCTGACCAGGCCTGCTGCCCTGCATCAGCACAGTCCCATTTACTACTTCTTTCTAACCGCTCTTTGGGAAAGTGTCCATTAGCCTGTCAGTGTGTAAATTTTTTTTTTTTTTTTAAACCTCCGCTGCAGGAAATCTGAGCATTATTGCTCCATCATTTGCTATGCATGAGGTTCATAATCAGTTGGGGGAAGATTTTTTTTTTTTTTATGGCGTTGTCTGATAACCTACACAATTTGCAGTCAGTATGCATGGCAAGGAATGTGACTTGTTACAGAGCTGCATATAGGCCCTACGAGAGAGACCTGTCATATTTTATTCAGGCACAAGCACTGCAAGGCCAGTGATTTATTTGCAGGAGAGAAGGCAGAAACAAACAGCCCCTCCTCCCCAGCCTCTCTGTTCCTTGGCTTTAAAGGTTCAATAACTTACCACCCAGTGAATGTGTTTTCCTCTTCCACATATTTTTCTGTGGTTTGCATTACCATTTGCTAAATATACTGCAATACATTATTTATCCTTGGTCTACGACTGGGTGACTTTGTGTAGTTTACACGCACACAGAAACAAGAATTTCAAAAATAAATCACAGAGCACGACTACTATTTTAATCTCTCATTACAGACTCTTCTATGGCTCAATAAAAAAAGAGTGGAATAGCAACTCGATTAAAAAGTCCGTAAAGAGAGATTGCTCCAAAAAGTGGCACTCAGAAAGCGGCTTAAACACATACACTCAGGCCCAGACTTTACAGTATTTGTCTTCTACCACCTTTAATGATGCTTATCACCAGTAATTGATAATAATATTGACAAGTATGCAAATTGCTTTTGTTACCAGCAGCGTTGCTTAAAGCATGCTTTTTGCCTTATTTAGCCGTTTGTGCAATTGCTTCCCATTCAATTTATTACTAGAGGTGCATGTGTTGTTTGCTTTAGCCCTGAAATACATCATTAAGCCTTAAAATATGCTATAAGAAATTACAGAGTAAGACAATACATTTTATCGTGTTGGATTTTATTTGGATAAGTAAGAGAGAACGTCTGAAGAACTGTTTAAGGTGTCAATGCCATTGGCAGGCTGTAGGGCTGAGAAATGAGAGAACCCCCCCAAACACCACATAGACGATATCATATAAAGAGTATTACTCTGGCATGCCTTTCTCACTGTTATGTTATTTCAATTAAATATTGAATTAAGCCTTCTAAAAATATTTTTCTGTTGTCAGCTTCGATCATGGTTTTCCTAAACTCTTTTGTTGGCAATTGCAGGGACTTGAGTAAAAGAAGAAATGGCCCTGAGAAATGGATCTCCGAAGCCAGTTTTTCGCGAGTGGAGATTGCCTTGACCTCATCTTTGGACACCTGCTCACTTCAGGACTTAGAGGTAAAAATGGGTTGGTCTGGGTTGGTCTCAGGTAAAGGCTTGAGGCTTAGAATTGCCATTTGTGATGATTTTTCTTGACATTTGGTTTCCACATCCAACTGGAAAAGAGTGTGGAGGGACTCCTGCGTCAGCAAAATACAAAGAGCTCGCGGGTACAAGTTCAGCAAGGCTGCAGGGGCTTTGTGCCGTCTGCTTGCTCCTAGAGCGTGCGAAGCCAGAAAAGACTCATGCAGGTAAAGTATTATTTTGTGGAGGACTTTTACCGTGGTAAAGTCATCCTCAAACGTGTATTTGACCCTGGAAAAGGCCCGAGGGGAAGGAGGGCTTTGTGGCTTGCCAGGACACGTCTAGCCAGTCCCTGCACCTGCCGTGCTCCTGGGAAGGCCACTTACCGCCCGCGTCCCGCTGTAAAAGGAAATAATAATACTTTCCTACTGCGCAGGAGAGTTGTGAGGTTTGACATCTGAGATAAGAGCTGACGTCCTGATACTTCATGAACACCAGGTATTATTAGTTATTGTTGTAATTACGTGCAAGTAGAAAGCCCAGCAACTTTCTTATTGAACTGTCAGTCTCCAGGGATCACATCTGGAGGACTCACCAAAGGAGGCACACTCTTCCCACAGGTCACGCTGATTCTGTTGTTCCTGAGCTGTTCTTCTCGAGAAGTAGGTGCAGCGTTAGTGTGAGCCTTGATTCGGAAACCGCTGTGCCTCTTACGGCTCTTGCATAATACCTAAGCATATGTTCCTCTCATTTGTATTTAAATTTGTCTCTGTTCAGAGAAATACTTCAGGGTGAACTCAAAGCTATGCAAAAGAGCCCTTAGGTGTTTACCTGTCTGGGGAGACTTTCCTGAACCAGACCCGTAGTGATATTAAACTGATTTTGTTTTTCAGTCTGGTGCAGAAGGAATGGGTTGCGTGCGTGAAAGGTAATGTGCCCCCACAGCATCCTATCCCACCCCATAGGCTATAGATCCTGGTAAAAATAAGAGACAGCAGTATCTGAAACTGTCTGGCAACTCATTTATTCTGCATCTACAGTACACCACTGGTTTTCTTTAAAAAAAAAAAAAATCTTGTTTGAATTGGCTGTGATCCCACAGTTGATAGAGCCTATTTGGCCAGAAGTCTATTTCTGCTTGATTTTCTTAAACTGTGAAGATATCTAGGGATTTCCAATGTATGGCTGGTGGTATTGTCCTCCCTGAGGCATTTCCGGAAGAGTCGTTGGTCAGCTGGCCGTCCTGGAGTCTGAGCAATGGTGCTGTTCCTGGCTCCTCAGACGCGCTCACCCTTTGTCAGATGCAGAAGGAAACTTCTTGGCTGTGCCTGGATAAACACGTTCCACAACTTAAGTGGGTTGTTTTGAGATCATGTGTCCGTGCAGCCATGGATCTGGCTGATGTCGCAAGTGTTGGGATTTCCATGGTGTCTGTGGCCTGGCTGGACTAAGACAAAATTTATGCACATGTATAGTGCTCTCTGCTCAAAGCTCTGCAAATATTAATTAAGCTGCCTACCACAGCTTGGCAAGTGTTAGTGTTGAAATTGTCTTGCTGTGGTTAAACTGAGGGACCAAAGAACTTCAGGAGTGAACCAACAATGGCAAAGATGTGGGACCCCAGAGCCCTAGCTGTCAAGAATCAATGTTTCATCCTTCTGATTTTAAAAACTACTATGTCCAGCCCACTGTTCCCTTAAAATTTCTTCACACAGTCAGAAATGTATGATAAGCTGGGAAATGCCCTTGGTTGTGTGGAAGTATTTTGATGGTCATGTTCAACGCTCTGCTAAGAGTGTTCTGGCCGGTGCTGCGGCCAGGAGGCATTTGGTGGGGAACATCACCAAAAGTGGAAGAGTTATCATCTCCTGTGATGGCTGAGCATAGACTTTTATGGTTTCAGAGCACCCGCAGGCTAGCGGCTGCCACAGTGATTTGTACAGAACCAAGCATCAGGGGAAGGGAAATGGAGACGATCTGCAAGAGCCGGACTCTGCATCAGTAGGTGAGCACGTGAATGCTTGAAAGCACGTCTGTCTTGACACCGACAGAAGTTAGGAACTGGCTGCGGTTTTTGAAATGCAGCACAGTGAATATGGATGGGCAACATGCAAATGCCACCAAAGCACAATGCCTGGAGCCAGTGAGGAGGGTGAAGGGAAATTTGGAAGCAGCACAACGGGGCCACGGTGGGAGCAAGAGCAGCATTTCAAACAGATGCCTGGCTTCTGCTCCAGAGTTTGAGCTCTACCTACTAAAGACAAGTGCTGGGGGATAGAAAGTAACTAGGGAGCCAGGTCCTTCCTTACAATCCAAAGTGTTTAGATGTGGGGGTTTTAATCAAGCCTGCTTCAATAAGGCAGATGTGAATTTCTTACAGCAGCCTATTTAGCTTCCAAAATCAAAACAGGATTTTGCATGCTTTTTTTGTTAGAAATTGGGCAAAATATAATCTCAGGTCAGAGCAGCCTCAGCCTCTGGAGATAGCACAGTGGCTTGATCTGAATCTGAATTTTGGAAAGGAGAAAAAGAGCCCATTTACTAGCAAATCCCTGGGTCTGAGCAGCCCTGAAGCTGCAGGTGTTGAATATTCAAGGAGCTGATTCACCATTGTGAGCTTTTGGTTTTATGCTGGTGCAATTCTGTTGAATCCAGTGTTATAATCGGGTAATACCGTGCCCCAGTGTGGGTTGTCAGCAGCAGGAATTGAGTCTGCAACCTCTGAATCTTAATGCAGCGTCTCTACTGCCTGAGCTGAGATTTTCCTCTCTGAGGTGAGGTACCAGCTAATTCGTGTGTCACCATTTGGCCTGTCCCTCACAACCACGGGAGTGTTGCATTGCGTTTGGGTTATTTATGCTAGGATAAGCCTGTAGTGGCTTATCAAGCCCCGAACATCCATTCCAGCTTGGCACTTGATCTTTTCATTTCTATTTATGTCATTATTCCTGGATTCCTATTCCTCGGGTAAATTTTCTCTTTAAAAGGGAGAGAAAAATCAACTAATGTTTCTGACAGCAAACACGAGACTTGTGTAATTGTGGAGAAGAGCATTAACCTTTCCTTTAGCCTAAAGAACTTCATAATCTTTTTAAAATCAACTTTTTATTAATTTTGGAGTGATGCTTAATGCCTGATAGAAGTGAGTAGCTGGTGGTATAATTAGAGGAATTCTCCGCAACTTTCCACGTGGTTTTCCAGTCACTTTAATTTCTAACCTGCAATAGCCTGGGAAATCTAATTCTAGTATAAGCCTAACATGTAATTTAAGAGCATGCTTAAACTGAGTGTACTCTTAAGTGCTACCGAAGTCGATGGGATTACCCCATTGCTGAGGTTGGCGGTTATTTCTCCTTCCGCACTTATAAGCTGAGGACTTCAGAAGGGTCTGAACAGATGGGTTTGAAGCTGTTCTCTGTGCCTAGGTCCCACCTTCCAAAGTTATTGTCATTTTAGAAAGCACAAACTCCTACATTCGTTAGGCTCTTTTTGGACTCTCCGTGACAGCACAACTGCTGTCAAGGGCTTTACATTTCAAAATATTTTGCCCTCCAGAAGACTGAATTCCTAATCCATGTAAGGCAGCCAAGGATGTTTGTTTTGCACCTTATTCCCGGAAGCCCCACGGGGCATGCTGACAGGCCCGCTTCGTAAAAAAACAAGCAGGTAACAGTAGCGTCTTAAAAACATGGCTTCCTAGGAAAGATGAGTGTATATTGAGGAAAAAGTGTTAGTAGCCAGTAACTGTTTTTGGTGAGGCAGGAACACTAAACTTCTCTATTTGGTGTGTGAAACAAAAAGTATACATGTACATGCATGTGATAACGATTTTTTAAAAAGGAAGTTGACATCAGTAAAGTCGGCCCAAGATCAATGACCAAAGTCTACATCTAAGGGAAGAAAATATGGTCGCGCTGACCAAAACTCAGAAGTGGTATCAGTCAGATACACCATAAAGGAAGTCAGTGTATTAAGGCAATGCTAGTTGGCTGTGATGACCGTCAGCTTTACTGTGGTTCTGGCTGGGTGAATGTACATCATTTCATGCGGCCTCTTCTAACCTCATATGACCATGGGCCACCTGCAGTTTCTTCAAGCATACCAGTTATTTCAAGTGACTTAGACAAAAACTGAACTACCACTGAAAGCTGTTTTACTCCATGACTTGGCTGATGGCACAGCTAGCTAGGCGGTGCTAACGAGCTATTTGGACATACAGTGCTGTGTCTTTTCAGGACGGGACGAGTGCGGCTCTGACCGTCAGATAGGATTTTGAAATCACCTCATCCCCGCTTCTCTCAGGGACTAGGGACTCACAGGGGGACAAATGAAACAAAGTCAGGAAATCCTACAGCGCTATCCACTGGTGGCCTTGCCAGAAGGCTCAATAGCAGAAAAATGAGTGGCCACCAGATTTATTAACAGCATTCAGTGTAAAAATTGAATTGTCCTCCTCATTACACTCCAGAAGAGTAATTGGACATACAGTCCACAGTAGGGACAAAGAATAAGGTCGGTTATTTGTCTGGCAAATATAATTATATGTGGCCAGTTGTTCTGAGAAGGGATTTGGAAAGTGCATTCCCCAGCTGTGTCCAGCAGTGTCTCACTGATGTAAAGACCGTTCGGCACTGCTGGAGGACCTGAGCCTAGGACTGCTTTTTGGGCTCCCTTGCCTGAGAAGATTCCCTCCTTTCATTTACGGGGGGGGGGGGGAAGTGGGGTGTGAGATGCAACTCTTCCCTAGGTGAACTCAACTCAGATGAATACCCAGGGATTTTTGGGTGGTAATCATCCAGTTCTGGTTGCCATATTTCTCCGATTCAGCCACCTTGCCTCTGAGTAAGAGATCTTTCAATACCAGCCTGGGAAGTACTGTCTTATCTATATCTTCATTGTCAAGTCAGGTATTTAGACCTCAACACTGAAGAATGTTTGCCAGTATTTAAAGATCAATGCTACGCACTCTCATTAAAGTGCAAGGACACCGAGCTCTAGCACTTCTTTTCAAGACCACTCAAAACTTAGGTGTACTTTTCAATTGCTTCAAGTACTTTTAGTGCCAGTGTTACATTAAGCAGAAAGAGGAATAGCTCTGTACATTCAATTTAGGCAGATGAACGTAAGAAATGGAATGCTAGATTTGAAATATAGTGGAGCTGGCTTGTTGTGCAGCCAGTCTCTTTAACAGATCAACTGCAGCATGGGGAGAGATCCTGCAGGGTTGCGAGCACCTTTTGAAAGCGGAGGTTTACTCAAACTGAAAATGAGTTGCATATTGCAATACACTGAAACAATTTAGCCCTTCCATTCATCTTCATTATTCACACAGTTTCACTAGATCTGAGTTCACTACAAGTGGATTCCCAATATCTATGTAAATCTTTCTCTTTCTACGCACATATGCTCGCATTTATTAATACGTATCAAAAGCAACACTAAAAATACAGACCATGCAGAAGAGGAAATTAGTGGAGAACCTTTGTGTCTGTGCAAGGTTATCGTTCCGCTTATGCTGTGGAGAGTGGAGCATTTGGGTATTACCCCTATAATTATTGTTGTTGGTTGTGCATTAAATATGTGCATTTAAAAATAAATCAGTCGAGTCGAGTGTTGTCACAACGGTTTGATTCACTGCTGAGGATGATCACGGAAGATGCAGCAAGATGCAAAATGTGGTGGTTGACCGCCATCAAGTTCGACTTCTCCATCCACGTTAGAGTGGTTAAAGGGGATACCTGAATTTCACAGGGACGGGGGAGATGGTGGTTTCCCGGAAATCAGTGGGTAAAAATCGCAATGCTTTTGTTGTGCTGAAATATGGGTCGGGGGGGGGGGCTACCTTTGGTCATTCCTCCTTTAAACCAAGAGGGGTGAGGGGGCCAGGATTCCCAGGGATTAATGTGTCCACCTTCCAGTTCGTGCTGTGGAAAAGGAAGCAGCCGACGGACTGTAAATCTGAGCTGTACCGGCGAGAGGCTAAGGAAGGGGCCCAAGCCTGAACCGAGGAAGAACTATTAATCTCTCGTTTGTACGGGCACTGACATTAACCATAAAACCTGAAACAGATCAAACAAAGATGAAAAATCTCAAGCCCCAAATGCGGTGGTGGACCCCCCCTCCCATCCCCGTGGTAGCGCCTGTAAGTGAACTGCATCAAGTAGAATATTTATTCATCACATGTGAGCCTCTTCCGGTCTGCAATAGGCTGTGGTCCCCCTCCCCGCACACACACACGCGCGCACATACACCATAACCCAGTCTCCTCAGCCCAGGCAAAAATCATCTGAAATGGGGGGGGGGGGAGGAGCTTTTATTAATTACTGGTAATTACTTATTTTACATATTGTTATTGATGGTTTTTTGTTGAAAGTAGCTGATTATATTTAAAAGATAAGGACGAAAAATGTCTGCCCAGGCAGCTAAATCACCGAAACAAGGCTGCAAAGCTCCGACCGCACGTAGCAGACCTTGCCAAGTGTTTCAAAACTGAATAGTCATTGGGTTGGCAGATAATTCAGAAACTATTTGTATGAGCTGTTTATCAAATTATTAACTGCACAGATGTTGTTTGGTTGAAGAGCAGCTGAACCTTCTCTCTGCCAGCCGTGGAGACAAAGGTCTGCAGGAATAATTGGAGATGTGCATGGAATATTAAATTAATTTACTGCTCTTAATTCTTATGCAAATCCTGACCTCTGATAGAGCCTATCAATTACCCTGCATACAGGGAAAAGAAAGGAGAACAGTTGCTTTCTTTTCTTTCCTCCTCTTTTCTTTTTCTTTTTTTCCCCCTGTTGTTCTTCGTTTTTGTTGTTGTTGATGGTGGTGGTGATTTTTTTAAAAGGAATTTGGAAAAGAAAATATTTGGGGGAGGGAGAGCCATTTGCAGGAGAAGCAAAGAGCTGGGATTATTTAATTGAATCTCCTAGTTGCAGCGATGTCCTTTGGGACTACGGACACATTTTTAAAAACAGCGGGGGGAGAGCGGAGGAGGCCTGGGAAGGGAGGCTAGGGCCACGCTGAAATAGCTCCACATGTTGGCCGTAGGAGAGGGGATGGAGGGGCCAAACCCGGCCAACGTGACCTTTGTTTTTCTACAGTTTGAGCGGGGAGGATGACTGGAGGCCTGAAACTGAGCTTTGGGCAGATGTTGATGTTGTCTGGGGAACGACACGGGCACGGGGGCTGGGGTGGGCACGGGAGCACCATGGAGGCGCTGTCCCTTACCCACCCGCCCTCGAGGCCTGTGGGTCCCCTGGCGAAGATGGGGTGAAAGGAGCCTTGGGGCCCTCTGGGCCGCTGACGGGGCTCAGGGCTTCTTCGTCTGAGCACGTCCCTTCGGCAGCGGTGCATCCTTCGGGAAGGACTTAACGTTGCCAGAAGTGTGGCCGATTCTGCCAGTAATTTAACAGTAAGAAAGTAAGGCAATTTGTAGTTAAGTCTATTGTGAGATCCCAGGTAAAATGAAGTACAATTTAATTGGTCCTCGTTAAAAAGAGCTATTTTTCTAATATTGAGAAAAGACCTCGTCTTGGGCACTTTTTTTTAATTGGGGTTGTGTATATACTGTTTAGCCAATGTTTAAAAAAAGACTCCCGTCCTTATTCTTTCATCATATTTTCTAATAAGGGTAAATAAAAAGCATGAATAATGCGATCGGTCTATCCCTCGACCTTTGAAAGACCTCAGCAGCGAAATGATGTTTCAAGCGCCTTTCGTCACATCCAATATGCACTGCCTTTCAGCTCTCCACAGCCCAAACAAAAGCCATACAACAATATCAATTAATCATGCAGCAGGCAAACAAGGAGATTTATTCCACTACAAATAGCCTCACAGAGAGATGCTGAATGGGTTTGATTAGCATGAGAAAAGAGGAGCAAAACTCCACAGTTCAACAGCTAAAGAGCAATTTGATGGGGCTGGGATTGGGAAATTACTTGATTAGTGTCTGTTGGAAGAGAACACGATTAGGACACCTCGGCCGCGAGTCCCGGCCCCGCCGCGGGGCGCAGGGACGGGGCCGCGCAGCGCCCGCGGCACCGCAGCGCAGCGCAGCGCCCGGCGGCGGCGCGCCGGGGGGCTTCGCGCCGGCGGGGAAAGGGGGGACAAAAAAAATGCTAACCTGCCCCCCCCCCCCAATAGCTCTCTGCAGCCGCTCCAACGCTCAAGAGCGCCGGTAACCTCTTGGGCTGCAAAGCAGAAGGGCGGCCAAGCGCCGCTTTCCTTTGGGGTGTTTCCTCCGGCGGGGGGATAAAATCCCACAAAGCGCCAATTCCATTGAAATAATAATAAAACCGGGCTTAAATATATATATATATATATATATATATATATATAAATAAAAATCTCGTCGGCTGTGCTTGCTCGTGTCTTTTCTCGGCAAGCGGAGCTCCCCCCGCGGGGAAGCGCCCGGGGGCTCCGCCGCCCGCGGAGGCGGGCGCAGGGCTGCGCTCCGGCCGCCTTGCGCGTCTCCCCGGGCCGCTTTGCCTCTGCCCCCGGCAGCCCGGAGGCCGCCGCCGGCGGGCGAAGCCTGGCTGCGCCGCCGTGTCCTCCCCGCGGAGGATCGGGGCCCTGCGGGGTCCAGGGCACCCGGCGGGATCGGGCCCTTTCGACCCCACCTGGGGACCCCGCTACCTGCCCGCTGCTCCCCGGGCCGCGCAGGGCGAAAGTTAAAGCGAAGGAGGCGGCAGGGGACGAGGTTCCCGCCGTATCTTAAGTCCTGGCAAGTGTTTGGAGGTTTCGCGCCCCCTCCTTACTCCCCGCGTACGCAGCATATTCGTATAATTTCATTTATCCAGCAAATCTAATTAGTAATCCGAGGATGACATTAATACCGATATAATGAAGTCTGTGATGACCAGATTAGCAAGCGCGCACTGAGAGCCTTAAAGTAACATCACACCTTGGCATCCACGGGACCAAAGCAAGAAGGGGTAAAATCTTGCTTTTTAAAAAAAAAAAAAAAAGGGGGGGGGGGAGAGGGCTGGAGCACGAAAGAAAGGAAACGCCAGCAAAAATCGCGCACATCGGGCTCAGCGCTTCAAGCGCCAATTAAACAAAGCCAGCGCGCTGCTGGGCGCTGCCCAGCGATCGGTACCGTGTCTCCGGCTGCAGCTGGTGCAAGAAACTTCCCTTCGCAGCCTCGGCAGCGGCGGGAGGAAGGGGGAGGCGGGCGGCCCCGGGCTCCGGCCCCGGGCTGCTGCTGCTGCTCACCCGCCCCCCGGCCCCGGGCGCCTGCTTTCTGTCTCCTCGCCGCTTCCCTTTCTCTTTTCGACTTATTCCCGATTCGCATGATGTTGTTCTGCAAAGAGGAAAAAAAAAAAAAAAAGGGGGGGGGGGGAAGAAAAAAAAAACCTAGAGCCAAAAGAGTCGCTCTGCAATTTATTCCAATGGGTGGCTTTTAAGAAGCTGGCAATTTGAGACGGCTGGGTGTTATTTAGTGCAATATGAAATGAAATGATCCTATTTCTCAAATAACAGTGTCTGTGAGGAGAAGTGAATACTCTGAAAAGGTAATTGTCTCCTGATGATATTTCCATTATACCCCAATCCTGGCCTAAATGGTATTCAGGGCCGTGCTGAAAGCAAACGGCTGAAATCAATACGGGAGAGGGAAGAAAACGCCGCCGTGCGTTTTAGCGCCTCGCTTCGAGGCGCTTCGCGCTTGGTGCTGCTCCTCAACGAGCCCGACGTTGCTAAAGGAAACTGCGCTGCCGCTGCCGGTGCTTTGGCCACGGCCGGGTTCTGCTCTGCCCTCAGGCAACTTCCCCGCTTACCCTGAAACTTCGCAAACTTCCTACACGTGTGAGAGTCGCCCCGAAGCCTGCCCGCGCCAGGAGGGGAGCAGCAGCAGGAGGGTGCCCTGCTCGGCGGGCGCCGGTCCCTGCCCGGCCGCCTCTGCCTCGCTGCTCCTGGGCTGCGGTGTCCTGAAGGCAGAGCTGGGGGGGGGGGGGGGAACCACAACATTAAAAACAAGGTCTATATACCCGCTTGCGTGGGATCTGGCGAGAATAACCGTAACATACTTTTTTTTTTTTTCCCCCTCTCTGGAGCTATTATTTCCTCGTTACAAAAGAAATACATTTAAGCCCGAGGTAGCAGCTAGGCGTGCTGAAGGCTGCTTATTATGAACGCTGACACAGTTCACCCGTGAGGCAGCGCCTTACATTTAAAATCCCATTGCTAAAGCGAAACCGCGCCGGAGTCAAGGTAAGGTGCGTGGTAGGAGACACGCTGGCAGCGGCCCCCGTCTCGCCAGCCTGGGGGTTAGCGAGAGGGGAGCGAGCCCTGGAAAAGGATGGCTTTATAGGAGAAGCCTCCGTAATTAAAAAAAAAAAAAAGTCCGAGCCTTTTTCCTTCGGTAGGATTTGCCCCGTGAGACAAGTCCTAGCCCGAGTGGCAGAAGGGAGCGGGAAGAGGCGGCCGCGGGTGCCCGGCCCCGGGCCGGGGGGGCCCCGCTGCAGGGCCGGGGCTCCGCCGCCTCCGCAGCCCCTCGCGGCCTTGGCCAACCGCCCTTACGGAGGTATTTGCAAATCCGAAAAGCAGCGAGTTTCCTCCACCACCCCCCCTCCCCCAAAATTTGCCTGCGGATAACGTTGCGGTCCTTTGCAAGGGGTTAGCAAAAGGAAAACAGGTCTGTTCCTGGAGCGGGGGAAGCAAGTTAATAAATGGACCGATTCTTCATTATTTTCCCTTTTGAAAAGCTCAGCTTGTCAGCCGGGCTGCGTCCCCCCCCCCCCCACCCCGGGGCACGGCGAGGAGCAGACGCGTGTTTATACACGTGTATAAAATCGGAGCGATTTCACCCCTGAAATGTTAGAGCTGTTCTTGAGCTCAACGCTCGCCTAGCACCCGAGTTTTAAATCCTACAGCAGACAACCTGCCGACGGCAAACCTCCCATCCGGCCGTCAGGGTATCATAAGACGCTGCCCTCAGTTATTTATTGTTATTGTTGCTCACATTCCCTCAATAACACTTGAAAAGCAGCAGGGATTGGCCGAAATAGGTGTATTATTTGGCAGCGCCGTCTCTTTACTGGAATGCTTCCATCTACGGCATGTTAATTTTTTAAATACACTGATTTTTTAAATGGGAGTGATCGCCTCTGTCGCTCGCTATTATGTGGCATCACAGCGGCTCCCACCCTGGCCACGCTGCCGAAATGATAAAATTACCGGAATAAAATCACTCAAGGTAAACGACGGAGGAGGGGGGGGGGAGGAAAAAGGCAGTAAATACGGTTCCACGGAAACCACGAGGAAAAGCAAGCGTGACCTACCTTCATCCGCTCACACCTCAATAGTAACGTAGCGGTGGGGCAATGGGGCAAGCAACGCTATTTTAATAGGAGAGCGGAGCTGTTTGCGGCTTCCTAAATCTCTGGCAAACCAATTTCGTCGGGGGAAGAGGCGGGTAGAGCGGAGCATGTACTGACCCTCTTTAACGGCAAACGAGCAACACGGAATGATTAAATGGCTCGGTTGCGTTTTTCGGTAATCACCATTACAACAGAAGGGATTAAAATGCTTGTGGCTCTATTACTGCCAGAACCTTTAGGACCAAAGGTGCGAGAAGCAGTTCTGCGACAGCTCCCGAAAAATAACATTCGCGCCCTCCCTTATGCTGCTTTTTGCCCAGAGCGGGATTTTTTTTTTTTTTTCGGTCCGATTGCTTGCCAGGAGTTTTGCTTTCGGCGCTGCTTGTTTGCCCTCTTCCCAGCCCCGCTCTGCCCCGTTTTGCAGCTCGCCGCGTGGCCCCCGCGGCGGCGCCGGGCTCGGCGCTGCCCGGCCCGGGGGTCCCCGCGGCCGCCGCTGCGCGCCCGCCTCCCCTCGCCCCGCAGCCGGCCGCTTTAAGGAGACTGCAAAACGCCGAGAGCGGCCGGGAGGAAGAGCAATTGCTGGGGGAGAGCCCAGACAGCAAAGCCGTGGGCTTGGGGTTTTTTTTTTGGGGGGGGAGGGTGGGGGGGAGGTAGCCTCGGTGGGGCCCCGGCGCTTGCTGCAGCCCCCTGCCCGCTTGCGGCTCCCCGCAGCTCTCGGGGTGGACAGGTTGCCCGGGGCCGTGCGAGGGGCAGCGCTGTATTTCCTTCTTCCCTCTTCGCCTTATTATTGATGCATAATTGCTATTTAAACGATCAAGCGTTTAATTCAGCCCAGGGCCGGCGGGCATGCACGTCCCGGGACATTTTGGAGCTCAGCCCCCACGGTTCCCACCCCAGGGGAAGGGGCCTTGCCGGGCTCCTGCTGCCCTGGCCCCCGAGGGTCTCTGCGCTCCCCACGGTGCCCCAAATAAAGCCCCCGGTAGCGCCTTGCGGGGGCGGAGGAGGGGGGGGGAATCCCCCACCGCTTTGCACCCCCTTGAGCCATTCAGAAAGCGGAGTCAAAGATGCCCTCCTCCTTGGCAGGGTGAGACAGGCGAGACGTGACGGGAATCCCTGGTGTGTGCACATAAATCAGAGGCCGGGAGACACCGGAGCATCCCGGGTCCGCCCGTGAATCCGGGCCCCGGCACCTGCCCGGCCGCGGCGCTCCGCCGGCGGCGGCCGCTCCTCCGCGTCCCGGCGAGCAGCCGCGCAGGGCGGCTGGGGAAACCACTCACCTCCAGTTGTTTGCAAGGGGCGGGGAGGGGGGACCCGCAAAAGCCGGAACACCTTTCTAGCCGAGAAGTGGTTGTCAGCTGGCATGGCACCGTTTGCGTTGTTCCGCGCTTCCTTGAACAGAAATAATAATAAAAACAGATTTCCACAAGCCCTACAGAAATACCCTTGTGAAACGCCTGCTTTCCATTGGCCTTGCTGCTGTAGATTTTGAGAAAAACAAGCAGAAATGGGATCCATAAAATATGTGAGAACAGAGCTTCGGATAAGCCAGTTAGAAATAGACTGCGTTGTATACAAATTCTATATTCATTTTCTGCAAAAATGTGAGCAGAGGTATCTTATTAAGCCAGAATAAAGGCTTGCTCATTTAAAAGTTTACTGGATCGTTGCAATCATCTGTGCTTATTTTTCTCCGTTTTTATTTCATTTACTGATGAAAGTAATTGTGGCCTATTCAGCAATGTGCACAGCACATTCACTGGGAATGTCAGGTGTCATTTATATATTGTAGCTGAAAGGATACAACTATCTGTGACAGGTAATATCCCCTATAGAACACACATATGCATAAGCATTCTTTTTTTTTTTTCCTTTTTGGGATCACATTTTTTCATGTTGGATCTCTGCCCAGAGATGACCTTAAATAAAAGATTTAGCACAACCTGCTTTTGGGTTCTCCCTGTGTGACAGCTTGCCTTTATCCCATTATGTTCCCGCTCAGATAATGTCCACACACCTAGCTTGATATCCAGCAATTAGCTTGTCTTGTCAATTTGACTATGTTCTTAAACCAAGCGGGGTTTGAAGGCAATTGGTTCGGGAGTCCTGAGCCTGTGAGCACTGGACCCATTTTTCCCCCTCCTGCAGGTCAAAAATGTGCAGGGCATTTGAACCTTTAGCCATGCAGAAGCACGAGTAAAACATCTGTATCCAGATGTATCCAGAGCTGTGCACCAGAGCTTGCTGGGCAGTCTTTGTGCCTGATCTACATGTTGTTTTGCCTTGGGGAAAATCCTAGCCTGAGTGATCCTGGGCTAATTCCAAGGGAATTTTTTCATGTTTGCTTTGGCAGCATGAGAATCTCATCCCATTGGGTTACAGAGTCACCTCGTGATACATGACCTTAAAAGATAGTAAATGTGAAGAAGTTGGGGATGGGATGGGATGTGAGTGCAGGCGGCTGGAGATAAACTGCAGTGAGATCATGTTCAGACCTCTTGCACTTGTGATGCCTGTATATCATGCCATGTTGCCTCTCAGGTAGGCTTGGCGTCCTTAGCTTTCCGTGGGAGCTAGGTGTTGTTGAAATTTTCCCTGATACCTCAAGTAGCACATCACAGTTGTGATCTGACCTGGCCTTTATGATACCCGCATAAAGTAGTAAATAGTCATGAAGTAGCAAAATGTCTCTTTTACAAGTGGAAGTAGCTGAGAGTTCAGAAGTGGTTTCTTGATAGACATCCCCATTGGTTAGCCAAAAGCCAAAGCATCAAAAAACACAGCTCGTTTAAAAAAATTAACTTTTTTGCACCTTCGATTTCTCCTGTCCTTCCCATCTGCCCTCTCAAAGCACTGGGCATATCCCTTTGGTAAGCGCTCTGTTTATTGGCCTTTTCCTACTTCATTGCGTGGAAATGAAAACCCACTCCAGGAAGCTCCGTGCAGCTGTGGAGGTGCTAGCCTGCTCTGTGTGAGCTCATCGACCAGCATCAGGTCTGTAGGGGGGATCTGCGCAGTAGCTTTGCTTTAACGTGGGGCCCTGCTCAGGAGCCAGTCAGACTATCCTATCCGTTCCTGCACGGCAGCGGCTCTTCACCCCACCAGTCCAGAAGGAAGGTGGGCTGGGATTTTTACCGAGCTCTGTCCACATTAATGCTGGGACGCAGAGCGGGCAAGACCTCCCAGGCTGATTTTTTTCTGACTTCTACATCGCCAGATCTTTCTACAACCTGCAAGAGCCACCTGCTTTCCCGTTCACTGGCCCCAACAACACGAGGGCCAAGAACTTGCCTTGCAATATTTAACACCTTAAATTATTCCCAGCATGGCCCTATTCCAAATACAAGGAATATTGAGGGTGCCAGATGAAGGCAAATGCTTAGGGCCGTGTTCAAATGTTTAAACCTCCCTTGCTCTCTGAACCTCTCAAGGGAAACAGGACACCCCTCTAGGCCATCAACCTGCTCTTAGATAGTTGGTGTATGTGCTTCTAGGAGCAGTGAAAACATTTTGGACTTTAAGCCTGTGAGTCATCCCATCGACAGAGACCTTGCTATTCACAGACCTTAACTGGTTATCCACCTTACGTGAATATTTCCTCAAAAGTAGATTTGATGCTCGCTTTAGAATACAATCTAAATGCACAGCTGGAATATTTTCCATCTGTTCTCAAGCCCTTCTGACAGTTTCTGCTTCAGTTTCTTATTTATATTTGGAATGATTATTTACTATTACATATAATAAATGGAGTGCAGAGGGCAGGGCCCAGTAATGCTGAGCTCTGAGCAGACACAGTTTAATTAATTTAATAGTCTCATGCTTGTTTGCCTGCTCTTCAAGTGAATGAATAGATTATACATATGGATCATTTCACTCACCACCGGAACAATCTTCTACACAGGACAGAGGGAGAAATGCTTAAGAAATCACAGCAAAACCAGCATAGCAATCTGGGACAGGAAGTGAAAAATACTGTGCTCACCTGAAATTAGATTTCAAAGGGAGAGAGGAACAGAATATAGTTATTATCCTAAGTGAAATTGGACCTGGCTCTGAAGATAACGTTCTGCCGAAAGGCAAGCCAGGTTCTGCAGCAATTCGCAGGCTCCAGAGATTCGGTTCTGCACCTAACGCCAAAGTCAAAATAAAACAGAGACCAAACAGTGACCAGAAATTAGTTCACGCTTAGAAACAACTCTAGCTAAATGGAACATGATTATTTGCTATGTATGCTGCCACTGCTACTTTGTTGGTCTGCTCCCTTTTATTTTAAAGAGTGACTGGTGACTTGCAGACATCCATACTGAAAAAAAAAAAGAGAGGCTTTTTAAAAGGTTTAAATATTATTGTTTATGCTAGTGAGGGATTCTCTCAAGAGTATCTGTATTTGTAAATCTAGATATAAAGAGAAACATTTCACTACTTGCAATGGTTAGAAATAGCCACAGAATCTTATTTCATTCACTTAAACACCACTAACCCGCAAGACTAGTCCAAGTACTTCCTTTTGTTTCAAACCCTTATAGCTTGGAGCACTTGTTGAACCTGACGACAAGTGCATCAAAGTGGCTGACAATTATGAAATAAACAAACACCATTTGAGGCATTTTTGAGCAGAATCCAGTAGTACATAGATTAGTTTATTGATGTCGTTATCATACTGAATATTATTCATACTTCTGATATTTCTGCTGTGCAATAGCATTCTGTGCTCAGTAAACATCGTATTATCTCACTACGCAAAAGGCTTCATTAATCACAACAGACAATAAGCCAGGCGTTCTTTCTTCGAGTCTAGGGTTTGGGATCTTGCAGTTTTTTTACCTTGTCTAAATGCCTTGTCCTTGTCAACACAGAAAGTGGCTCTCCTTAACAGATTACTATAAAATGTTGTGCTAAAAGGAAAACATTATCTCACATTCTGTTAAAGAATTTCTCTTTTAATTTCCCCTTCACTTTTTCATGACTGGTGGAGTGAAATTTTTCCAGTATTTCATTCAGTATACTAGGTTAATTCACTTGCTAGTTAAAATTCTGATGAAAAATATATCTTTGTCCTTTACAACGGTAACAGCAACAAGTGTTAAGATCAAGAGACATGGGCTTGACCGGCCAAACCGTGGTGGAGCTGTCTGTGTTGGAGAAGATGATGGAGAAAGGAAGGCGAGTGAGGAGCTGGAGAATAACATGGTCATGAAGCTGTTGCTTTCCAGAAGCAGTACCCTGGCAAAAACACTGTGCAATACCGACTTGGCACAAAGGGCCACACGTTAAAGGAGAGGACAGGTGCTTTCATGAGTACAGAAATTTTCATATGCAAAATCTCCACCCCTCTCTCTCCAGGCTCACTTCAGCATCGCAAATACATGTCTGTGTACTTCAGCCTCAAGGGCAAAACAGAGAGCGAGACACTCAAGCACACAAGTTTGTTTGTTCATTTGGAGAATTTGGCAGAGGTATATTTAACGTCCCTCGACTGATGAACTCCATGCAGTGATTTTTAACAAAGTTGGCTATTGGAGGTTGTGGCTCAAGTCTGCGATGTGTGCAGCGTCTCTTTGGGATAGGGCTACAGCTCATTGATTCAGAAATTGTAGTCTGCAAAGTAGAATAATGCTCAGCGCTCTGCGATCAGGAATCGAGCCTGCTCTGAGTGGTCTAGCTCCACTTCTTGTCTTGCACCTCAGAAAACCAAAATTTCAGTTCACATTTCCCCAGGGATGTGGAAACTCAACACCATCTTTCCTCTTCAGCTAACAACAGACACTAGAGATTATAAGTTACTGGTTAATGATTATTATTAATTATAAGTTGCTGGGTCTACCTCTTAGAAATAGAGCGGGCTTTGAATTATTGGGGAAAGTAGAGAGACACAAAATCTCCCAGACCTCCTCTCCAGGTTCTTGGCTTTAGAAAAGCCAGAGAAGAATGAGATCATACCCGGTCCCCTTCAGTTTTAGTCTCATGCGCTGCACAGGAGACTTGAAAAGCCCTTAGAAATGGATCGAGAGGAAGTTTTCCCCGCAAACTGCATCTAAACTGGTCTGCTTTCTGCGCCAAGGTATTTCCGGCTGGACAAGATTTATCTCCTTAACAACGTGGACACGTAAACTATAGCATGCACTTGTATTTCTGTTCTGCAGGACTAGTTCACAATTCATTGAGAATGACATTACTAGAGACTTTTCAATGATTTCAATAGACTTGGATAAAGCCCTTATATTCTTAACAAACATTATATAGTTTTAAATGCTCTGGTCTTGTTCTTAAGTTTTTAATGCAATCAGCAATTATCTTTGGCCTCTATGTTAACAAGTTCTTGCTGGAAGAACTCATTTTACTTGCCCTGTAGAAAGCAAAAACTGTGTTTTTCAGTAAGACAATGTATTTTCTATTTATGCATCAGACACAAGTAATAATAGGTTTCAAGGAACTGTAACGTTTAATAAAAGCATTTTATTACATTTAAATTTATTAAAATTTAAACATTAAATTCAACATGTTAATTAGTCTTTCCATGCATTGACACTGACAGTAGGAAATGGATCCACACAACTGCTCTGCAGAGATATGTTCACTGGTGTTATTTGCTCTTTGATTACTAATGTATTATTAGTGCTCTTCATTCGGGACTTGATTCATTAACAAAAAGACTTATATGGGCATTATGTAAATTTTTTGCATGTCTTTTACATAGCTACCAGGGCATGTATTATGAATCTAATCGAAAAAAAATCGAAAATGTATTCAGTTATGTCTTGACTTGTGAGCAAGCTTTAGCTAAATGCAGAGAAATCAAATCAGAGAATAGAAAACACCTCTTTTTGCTGCATCACAGTCTGAATTTCTGCTAATCCTTTTCCAGTGAAGTCACGCAAAAACTCAACACTGCTGTATTTTGACAGAAATAGCAAAATGGTGGCAAATAACTGGGATGAAATTTTCAGGCTGTCACTTGTATATATCATCACGGTATACACTCTATACATCACTGTTTGTAGCCCTTTCATTTTTAACCAATTATTTCCCTCTCCTATTTTTGAAGTTGTGATTCGGTTTATCCAGCCTTAGTCAAGCAATATTTGTGTTTCTTCAACTAAGTGAAACTCAGCTACTGTCACACAGGGCCCTTAATTTGTAAAATTATTATTATTATTATTATTATTATTATTATTATTATTATTATTATTATTATTAAAGCAGTAGCACCAAGAGCGGGTAGGTTTTTTCAGAGGCAAGTGGTGGAAGGCATTGTCCCCACGCACAGTACGAGATGATACCAACAATTTACGGTTTAAATAAACAGGTTCCCATCTTTCCCGGACCGAGCATCATCTCCTCCATTTTCCAGCTTTAGCTAGAGGCTGTAGTAGAAAATCTGTGGCCGGTATATATTGTATATAGTGCTCCCGCTCAGAAAAAAAACTGCATAAGCCAATGACAGTGATCTCTAAGAAATGTAGCCAAGGACCACTAACAGATGATGGGTGAGAGGAGCGAGGCCAAGTGTGAGACAGAAGGATAATCTGTGTCACCTGGGGAAAAAATTTAGAGAGTAGACAAGAGATAAGTGGGCCAGAAAAAATTAGGGCTGAAATCTTTGGGAAGATCCAAATATTAGAAAAGGAAGAAATATCTGGGGTTTTTTCCTCCCGTTTTTCAAGGTGCCACAGTCCCTGCAAGTCCTGCTGTTTATCTCTTGCCACTGGCCACTCTCCTAATGTGTGACTCAAGTGTACTGAAGACAGCGAGTCTTTCCATCGATTTAACTTCAGGCTGGATTAGCCTCTTATGGACCACTGCTGTCAGCAGCACAGAATTAATTAGGCTTATACAATAAGCAAGGTGCCCTGTAAACCAGCAGAGACATGCATCTGGGTACAGCTAGATGGTGCCCTTAAGTGTCCGGATGCAGAATGAAACTTCAGGCCACCGAGCCTTTCGCTGGAAAAGAGCAACACAGGACATCTCCGGAGGCATATAATTATCAGTCTCTCTCCGTTTTTTTTTTTTCTCTCCAAAGATATCTTTCTTTTACATTTCTTTTTCTTCTCTTTCTCTCATTCATTTTTTTCTCCTCCAAGCAGGCCTTCCTGGGGCCAGATGCTCATCACAATGAGACAAATTCTGCACTTGGCAGGATACTGTTAAATCTCCAAAGGAAAGCAGGTTACTAGAAACATGTTTAGGTTCCTCCCTAAATTAAAAAGGATGTGTAAAACTGTAAGATTAGTGTGCATCAATCCCTTCGTTTGAATCAAGAGACACCTTCGTTTGGCAGCTATTGGGAAAAAAACTTTAATTTTATTCAAAGTGCATTTAATAAGACAGCACGAGACAGATTTCTTTGACAGTTTTACAGCTCTTATCAGATTATATTAAAATTAAATTAAAACAATCTAAAAGAAGTGTTAAGTACTGAAGGGAGAACACAAACAAAACACTCCTCTTTGTAGGCTTTCAGGGACAGGGTACTGATGTTAGTTATCAGGGACGTGAGTAATAAGATTATTCTTTAGTCAATTATGAGCCCATCAGTGTCAGCACAGAGGATCACATCACAGCCATTGGTTTGTAATACTTCAGACTGTGCGAGCAAACGCTGGACTGAGATAAAGAATGAAAGGGCAAGAGGGAACAAAAGTGAAAAGTATATTGGAGGGACCAGACTAAAGCTCCTTTTCCCCACAGCTGGTCTAAACCCTATGTGCTCCTGGGAATGTTTCCTGATATAGCAGATTTGTTGTCCTGTTGTCACTACAAGGAAGAGAGCTGTATGGTAACAACACGCTCATTTCTCCACTATGAAAGGCCCCTCTGAACAGGGAGTGGGAAACCTGCGCTTGAAGGAAAAGCAGCAGCTATGGCTTCATGCCCCGTGGCAGGCTATCACCTGATCAGGAATAGACAGTATTGCTTTATGGCTTTGGGGTCAGACCCTGAACACAGTGTTTAGCCCCCTCCTGCAAGGTCGGCCTTTTTCTTCTACTATGGCTTTAACGGTGCTGTTACAGCACCATGAACAGTGAGATCGGTGAAGTCCGTTAGCTCCATACCCGTTAGTGCTATATTCCCTTCCCTCCCTCTCACAATTACCCCAGTCCCTGATGGCCTCTCTTCTCTGCTGGGATCACTTTGCCACAAACTTCTTAGCTTGTCATCACGATGCCTAACTCTCCTTCTCAGCTCCTTCCTTCATGCCACGTGACCTCTCCTGTTAGAGGACCCTCCAATGTCCCTTGTTCATTTGACTGGGCAAGAAGATTAGAGCAAATGAAGTTGTGCTGGGTGGACAGCCTCTCCAAACACACAACATTCAACTGGTCAACTCTGCAGAGGGATCATGAGGAGCCCACCTTTTCCTAAGCAGCAGCATTGGTTGAACTGTCTTTTACGCAGCCACGTATTTACAGGGAACTTGTTGGAACCGAGCATCCTTGAGACTTCTGCCCTTCAAATTTGCTTGAGAGTAGTCCACAATTGAAAAAAAAAAATTCCTGGGTTTGGTATGGCCAATGAGATGAACAAACTGTGCAATCATAAGAATCTTATTTCCTAAGAAAAACAGGCTAAGTGTCACATTGAGCTGAGCCAGAGCCAGAGCCAAGAGGTTAGTTGGAGAACAGGTCTAAAATCTTTCAAAAGGATGTGTAGGGTAAATATGGGATTCATTTAGTATTAAAATACTGAGGGCTAAATTGTATCCCATTTCCATCAGTGCAACTGGACCAACGCTAATGAAGTGGCACTTGTTCTGTTGTGGACGGTACGGTTGTGTTTAAAACACTTCAGCTAATCCTGAGGTAGCATTTATCGCTACCATGAAACTTTATTTGCTGCATGTTGGAGATCAATGCCATTCAACTGAAACTTGGAAATCTTACCTTGGGAATAAAGTTTTCCAGTGTGTAAATATCATATATGTTCACAGTTTTAGATAGTAATATAAATATTTGAAAGTTTTGATATTATTTTAGCAAGTACAAATATTTTCAAAAGCAATTTAGTCTTCCCGAACCAAAACCTGTATGCCACCAGTATGTACTTAAGAAAGCCAGATTCTATGCCTGTTTCGAAAAATAACAAAACTGTAGTGTATATGAAAGTGTTGTTTTGTTCAAACACCATACAGCCTGTGACAGTTTTCTGCACTGACAATCAGCGAGGCATTCAAAATATATGTCAGACCTACAGAGAGTGTTTCATGGCTGAGATTTTGAAAAAGCAAGTTTTCAGTGTTTTCCCTCGGTGTCAAAGGGGAGCCTATTTATTTTGACGCAAATATTTGCAATGACAGCTGTAATGAGGGACTTTCTGAAAAAAAGAGAAAAATGCTTAACACAATCCAACTATGAAGCACCCATGAATACCTTTTTATTTCTATTTTACCTGATGCCATGACTGAAAGGGAACATCATGCTAATACAAAGGTTACAGAGAAATCTTAGCCCTACAAGTAACCATGCTCGTTTAGGACGGTATCAGCTGTCCTTGCACCTTTGCCCAGCGCAGTTTGCAGAGTCATTCATGCGACTGCTCCCTGCTCAATCACCAAAGTTAGATTAAATGGGTAAAGCGTTTGATCTGAACTTATCTAGCTGCTTTGGACTGAAGCAGTTCAGGAGACTTGCTATCCAAACTATTCTGTTGGCAGATTGGGGTTGGGGGGTGGTAAGATCCTCCAGTAGAGGAGCAGGGGGAGAATATTTTCAACTGGTACAGCTGGCTGTTGGCTAGGACATCTGTTAACAGACTGAAGGCATTCTCACAGAAGCTCTTCCAGAGCGAATGGCTCAGCTGCATTCTCTGGCTGACTCTTTCTCAAGCAGAGGTTGTCATGTCCACAGCTGAGATGCCAAAAGAGATCAGGTGATTGCATCTAATCCATTTCAACGCAAAGAACGATGCTTTAGGCTGAACCGCTCTGGATAACTTTGTAAGAGAGCTATTGTGAAAGCTTCCATGATCATGTTGTCTCTAGACTGCAGTGCCTGGAGGTTTTGGAAAAACATGACATGCAGAAGAACCCGCTGAAGAATATGGACTGACTATTGACGTCTCTGATGTTGGCCCATGATACAGGAAGCACTGAAATCAGTGATGAAGTTCCTGTAACTTCAGTCTCCTGGGCACAGCTCTGTAAAACCCAAAGGCTTCTTTCACTGTTTTAGCTTGATGTTTTCATTGAGATAAGCTTCATTTATTTCCATGCATTTTTAAAAGTAACAGCAATCACTGGTAGACCTGTGTTGTTAAGTCAAGATCCAGGTACAAATACTCAGTCTTTGAAATTTTAGGCCAGTTCATATGTAGATTTGATTTGTCAGTTTTTGGAAGATGTGAAACCATGCTGTGACAGAGGTCTAAGTAACATGTGTTTGCTTTCAATTAAATAGAGGAGTGAGAAAGAACAGTACATCTTTTGTTATAAGCACATTTTATGAGAATTCAATAATAAAAGGCTCCCAAATCTGCAAACCATTTGCACGTGTGTTTTCTTTAGTATATAAGCTTTTACACAAGCCTTCCATATCTTACTGAGCCATTTATTTATAGTGGATATACAAAAGCTAAGCCAGGCAGCAGCTACACTTATTGAAGTGACAGAAGCTAATTTGGGGACTGTTAAGTACTGCTACATCAATTCAGGAAAGTTTTTTAGTTTAGCTTTAAATTTGGTTATCTCAGTTTGAGACCGAAGGTGTTGAAAACCACTAGGACCATTGCCACAGAACATTAAAACCTGACAGAAGAGCCCTGATCCGCAGGCAAGGGCCATTACTGCTGGAGCTGGAAACCTCACGCTGATGCTCTTGAGTCTCCTGAAACCGCGCAGCGGAAACGTGGCTCCCTTCCAGGGCCTGAGCAATGCCCTCAGCCGTATCGCTATTACCTTGTCAGGAAAACTGACGCTTTCATGTTGGAGTTGTTGGACAGGCGTTCTAATGAAGGGTAATTACGATGATGATCTTATAATTGTATACCGATTACTAATTGTGCTTAAACATTTTACAGCTATCTGCACTTTTGTTTGTTGACACAGCACCTCTTTTGCTTAAATTTGAATTCAAGCACCTCACAGTAGGTGACAACATTTTTTTTTTTGTGGCCTAGGAATGCAAGCACTAATTTGGCAACTCAGTTTGAAAGGGATCTAAGTTTTCAACTGAAAATGAAAAACTGCTTTTTTAGTTTTTGCTTCTTTTACCAACTGCAGGTTTAACCACAGGCTCCGTAAGGGCCGATCCAGCGCTCACTGAAGGTGGTGCGGATTTTTCTCCTGACCAGTGGATATTGGACAAAGACATTAACGAGTTCTGCCAACCAGACAAATTGGCAATTGAGAGAAGGAAGAGCTGAGTTTCGGGGCTGTTTTTTTTTTTTTTTTGAGATGTTTGATTTCTATATAAATGAGGAAAAAAATCCTTGTATTTTCTGATTTTTTTTTTCTGAAAAAAGCAGTGCACAGCAAACTCTCTCTAAAGCAAACCGTTAAAAGGGAGCACAAACAAGGTTGCTGTATTGCTCCCTACATATCAGGAGCTTAGATTCGGTAAGACCCGGCTAGTTCGCCCGCCTCACTGATCTTACACATTATATGTCTTGGGAAGTCCCTGTCGTCCCATCCCCGCTCCCCCCGCCCCAGTAATTCACTCATGGATACTGATACTGTTTCGGGGCAATTCCTATGGGCCCTGCAACTGCTGTGAGCAGCTGCCGGTTATCTGTGGAGTTCACATCCCGGCAGGGAGGCTCCTGGGTGACCCCCTTCTCCTGAGGGGGCCGTGGACGGCTGCCCGGGGCCCGGCTACGGCAGAGCCTGGAACAGGGCCCAGCCCTCTGGAGGACCAGCCTGGAGACTGGACGGCGAACGGCAGCCATTTTAACAGCTGCAATAATAATCAAATTAACACATTTGACGAAATTATATCCAACGAACCGATTAAGACCTAATCTAAACGCTTATAGGCCGCCCGCAGGCCCCTGCTGTCCCCGCCCTGCGCGGCCCGGGCGGCGCCCCCCCCCCCCCCCGCGGGAGCCCCGCCCCCCCGCGTCTCCACGGCAACGCCCGCTCGCGGCCGGCGGGCGGGAGGCGCGCGGCGGCGGCGGCGCGGGGCATGGCGGGAGGCGTCGCTTAGGCCACCGGGGTAAACAGGGCGGCATGAGCGGGGCCCGCCCGCCGCGGGCGGCTTTGGCGGTGGCCTCGGCCCCCAGCCTCGGCCCCCCCGGGCTGGACGGGCTTCTGCGGCGCCTGCGCGACAGGTGAGGAGGCGGCGGCGGGTCGGCAGGCCGCGCTGCCCGGGAGGTGCCCTCGGTGGCGGCGGGCGGCGAGGGGCCGGGCCCGTGAGCGGCCTCGTCCCGTGACGGGTGTCCTGGTGTCGCGGCTCGTCCGCTGCCCCCTCACGGGGCCCACGCCCGCCCGCGGAGGCGAGTCGCCGTGTCTGAGCTCTGCCCGCCCGGGGGGCCGCAGCAGCGGTACGCGCTGTGAAGGGGCGGGAGGCGCGCTGCTGCCGGCCTGTGCCGGCAGTTCAGCACCCCTGAAGTTTTCACCTCAGGGGAGAGTTAAATCGGATTCACGACCCGCTTGTAGTGCGTGACAATCTGTGCGTTTTGTTTTGTCTCTCTTTTAAAGAGAACGATTTTCTCCCAGCTCCCCAACGCTGTCTCAAGCAGCGGGCTTCTTCCCCTTTCTTCTGCCTTCTGATAATCTTTCAGCCAGTTGCATGTTTTGGGAGGGGGATGAGGCGATGCTTCTGCCTAGCTTATCAGTAGCACTGCACTGTTATGTTTTTCACCGTTTCAGTCTTACCGTGCCTGTATTAGCATATTGTGTGAATCCGAAAAGTTAACGCGCTGTCGCCGATCGTCGGAGATGTTGTCTTGAAGCAGTTTTGGTACTGTTTACAAAACTATTTTGCTCTTTTAAACAAGCAAATAGCGGCGCCACTGATGTTTTGGAGATGGCTGTATGATGAATGCGCATGTACAAATGGTTTCTCCTACAGATGTAAAAAAAAAAAAAAAAGTGATTTCTAGGTGGTTTCAGTTTGTGTGTGCTTCAATGGGATCTGATTTTCAGGAAGAAAGCAAGTATACTTGATGATGCAAGGCTTTCTTAAGGTGCTTTGGACTGAAATATTTCAAAGAATTTGTTGTTTTCTTTGAAGTTGTATACGCTTAATGATGATCTCAATTTGTTACTTGCTAGAACAACCACAGTAATTGGTGTCAATTAGCACTTTTTTTTCCTGCCCAGAGGAAGTCTCTTGAGATCATTCATGGTATAATGTTATGAGGTTGCTTTTTAAGCTGTGCCTGTTTTCTGGCTAATACAGTAGTGCTTTTTTTTTTTTTTTTTTGCCCACTGAATGCACAAAATTCCTACTCTAGTAATGCCATGCCCCTCAGAACCTAAACCTTGCATCTAGATAGGGTTTTGGACAAAGTGCTGCATGTATCCTAGATCCTGGATGGGAAAGGCACTTTATCTAAATTGTCGTATTAGGAAATTAAGGGGGAGAGCAGACTGAAGTCTTGAAGTGGTCTAGACTGCAGGTTGCTTTGAACTATTTGTGTGCAGGTATTGCTCCTGTTAGGAGTAGACATGCACGCTTTCCTCTAAAGGAAAGGGTTTATGAGTTTTAGCCCACGCTTCATCTGTAACATTATAATGGATCAGTGTGTCCTAAATTCTAAACCATTTATTAATTAAAACACTTTGACTTACTTTACAGAGTAATCTTATTAAAGTCAGAGAGTCTTCTGGCAGCACTAAAACTTAAGGATAGATTTACAAACTATGCGGTTCCAGTACAACTGTAAGTGTACAAGCTCATGTACAAAACAAACTACTGACTCCTATGAGAAGCATCTCTGAAAGTGGAGTTGGACCCTATATTATGAAATCTCTGGAAAAAGAGCAATGGAAGGAAAGTTTTGTTTTTTCACCATTTCTTTTTCAGTCATTTGATGATTAAAAATCTAATGTAATTTAATCTCTTATTTTTGCCCTGAACAGTAGAAAAGCTATTACTTCAAATATAAATGTAAAAAGTTCTAATATTGGCTGGCAAAAACACTATAGTACTTTAAAAAACAACAAACAAAAAACCAAAGAAACCCAGGCATTACAAGTAACTTTCTAATAGATAATGCCTTTTATCTGTTTCATGTGGAATTAACCTACTTACCTTTTTTCTCTCCCGTATGTTGTTTTTGATTGATTGCTATTATCTAACAAGTAGCTACAATGTAAAACTTTCAGAAGAGCCAAAGTGAGTTAGGCTCCTAAAGCACCTTTCAGAAATCATATGTATTTAGAAGCTATTTTTGTTTGTTTTTAAGTAGAACATAGTTTATTTGAAGTAACTTAGTGTTTGGCTAGTTCCCACTTACAGGTGATTGTATATATCATTTTTCAGTGAGTTACCTTGGCTGCCCTGTGGTTGATTCAGTTGATGGCATTTTATAAATAAAAATACTGGTTTGACCGTGTTCTAAGCTCTAGGTCTAAACTGATCTGGAAAGTGGGACTCTGGCACCTAAATGCTGTAAAAAACCAAACCTTTTCAATTTGTTAACTCTTATTAGTTGAAGTATTTCATCATTCATAAACAGGATGTTAACATTCTTAATTTCATTCTGATTAAGAAGAACAAATAGCATTGCACTTTCATTTAAGGCAATTAGAGGAGTTTTTTGAGCATTTAAAGATGCAAATGCGCGTTCTAGAAGTTGTTTTGAAATCTGTCCTAAATTCCCCAGGGACTAAATGCGTGCACTGTATTGCAAACATCTCGCTGGATTGTGAAGTACGTACTTAGATGCCAAAATACTTTTGAGGAACTCCCTGCTAGTGTGGAACTTATGGATAATGTTTTTAAGAGTCTTTTAGTCTTACTTTCTGATTTCACGAATACAATGTTTTGTTTCAATTAGCAAATATTTATGCCTGAAAACTTTAGCGGCAACCGATAATTTATGATCTATGCTCTTAACTAGCAAATAAGGATCTTGCAGGATAAAATGTTTTTAGGATTCTATGCACTCATTATCCCAGAATTTTGGTGTAAAGATGAAGGGGGAATAACCATGAACCAGCTATTTAGTCTGTTTTCTTGGCATTGCTCTGGAAGGGAAAAGTGGGAAGGATCATTCCTTTCACATAACAACATATCTTGGTGGTATTATTGGCTCTGTGCCGCTTGCTCTGGATATTTCTCCACTCCCTGCTATCCAGACAGTGGATTGTCTACTTTTAGAGGATTGTCACCACCTGGTGTAACTTAAATCGGCTTTTAGAGATTGCTGGAGGACAGAGGATATAGAGTACAAGGGTGTTGTGTCACTTTTGCTTCCTCCACAGCTTGTATCTGCCCTTTTTTAAATTTGGCCCAAGAGCATGTGCAATTACTTCTTAAAGTTGTGATAATAAATTGAATTTCTCTACCTGGCACACTTGTGCTGTCCGTGCTTTAAAAAAATGAAAGAAAGCATGTATTTGTACTTGATGGTGTTGACGAAGAGTAGTACTCGCACCAGACTGGAAGTTGCATGCTGCTTTTGCAAGAGTGTGAAAGCCTGCCTTTGGGAATGGTGCTGCAGAGGCAGTTGCCTCTTCAGAGTTTCTCAGACAAAGCGATGCCTTTTATCTAAACAATTTTTATGTGAAATAAAAAACCTTTTGTTAAATCACTGGAGCATTTCGGTTTTTGCAAGTCCCACTTTAGAAATTCTACGTTGATCTAATTCCACGTTGCCTGTTTTAAGACGTGAAGTACCCGACAGCTGTTTCATTCCTGATTGCAGTCCTGCTTTCAGCTCTCAATTTTGCCTGAGCAAACAATGAGACACTACTACAGAAGCTATCTATGCAAGAGCTCGAATGTGATGGAGGAAGCTGCTGCTTGGTTATGTCCCTCAGCTGACTCTTGGGGAACAAGAAGAGAGCTCTTGTGAATTTTTCTTTTGCACTTGTTCTCATAAATCTTTTCTTTAAATATGTACGTTCTGAAATGCTTGAGGAATTAGCCACCAGATACTAAGCTTATGATCAACAAACATGGAGTGCCTTAAGACTTGTGCCAAGACATAACTGTATCTTAAATGTAGCATATTACATGCTAGACTTTATTGACTATGTTCTATCTCTTACATTTTATCTCTTACTCCTTGTACTTTATCTAATCTAGATATAAAAATTATTGCATATATAGGTCTCCATACACAGGTCAGCAGTATCTGTTTTGTGCAAAATTATGGAGAATAAGGTTTTGGATGTCTAATAAGTTAAATGGGGCAGAGAGTTTACCTTCCATGTTTTATACAGAATTTATCATGTTGTGATTACTCAGCACTTAATCTTCAATGATTGCTGGTGAGGACAGCAATGTTTTTGAGAGGTGTGGGTGGTAAAGTCAATAATTTATGTAGCTAAGTGCTGTACTCAACACTGTGACTAGCTTTGCGATTAGCTTTGCTTTTCAAACAGTGAGGCCAGATGCTTCGTGCTAAGGGTGATTTGCAGTAAACATGTAGGAATATTGAGAAGTGCTGAATAGAAAATGTAAATCACATAGGAGTATCACTTTTAGACATATTTGCTGGTATCAGTTGTATGTTTCTAGAAGAGTCGTGGACAGGTCTATTCTCATTCATGCAGAGCAGCAGAGCAGCTGGCTAAGAAAGTTTTTGAGAATAGCGCTTCTTTAGGAGTTAAGTGGTGAAATAGTGATGTGGCCTCGTTGCTTTTTTTGGGGTCCGTACTACCTCTTTTCCTCTCTGAGAAAGTTACCGTGTGTTGTTCTGAAGAAAACTTCCTACTCACCTGGTTGGGAAACCGGTTGTTTGTTTTATCTTTGCATGTCTGTGTGCGTTTTTGTGCTGTGTCCACTTATGTTAGTGGACTCAGTGCTGTAATTGGTTAGTAATTTTTGTCTTTTCAGCCAAAGTCTTATATAATGCATACTAGCATGCTTTGAGTGGCCTCTGTCGGTGTTCTAGACCAGTAAGTTAGATGCAGCTTAGTGTTCAACAGTGGATTTAATATTTGGTGTCGAAAAATGACCATAAAAATAACATTTCTTGCTGTTATGGAAAAATTGCATTGTGTCCAAGTGTTCCATTGTTCTGTATGTACTTATCTCAACAGGGTATGATGACAGTAGTACTGTTGTTCTTACGTTATGTTCTTACATATCCTTGAAGCACAAAGGAACTAAGGCCTGGTATCAGAAGTATTCAGGCATCTTAGTCCTGCTGGTTTAAATGGGAGGTGAGGGATCAAATATCACTACAGATCAATGCCAGAGATTAGAGAGAGCTTGTAGCTGAACAGGGAATTTAATTCTGCCCTCAAATCCCAAACTAACGTTCTCTTTCTCTATAGACTGAAGATTCAGAGTTGCTTGAAAATGAGCCATTTGGATCCTTAAAAAGTTAACTATACTATCTTTGCCTCTTAAAAGTTTATAACTGTCTATTTGCCTCATTTTAACATGCTGCAAAACTGCATGAACAGAGAAAAGTTGCAGGCTGAGACACCTTTATTTTTTAGTTAAAAAAGGAAGTGTCCATATAATGGAGTGGCCAAAAAAAATTCCTCTGCTGCAGCAAGCATAACTTCTGCCATACATACTAAGAAACTCTGCCAGAAGTTTGCAAGTAAACAAGACGATATCTTGCTTGCCTTCAAGTCATTGCTTGGACAGAGCTGCATTGCGAAACACCATAGGCTTTGTGTTAACTATTTTAGGTATCTGTAATGATGGTACTCAAATGTTGAGTGGCCCTTATCTGATGGTTTTTGTACTATTTTATCTTCAGCCTCAAGAACACTTAACTTTTGTATTCAGGTGCTATCTAAGTATCTGCCAGAACTTACTAAAGGCTACCTAACACTAGCGTACCTCTAGGTGTTCTTAAGTTTAAAGCATGAGAATGAGATATGTACTCCAAATTATGACATGAATAACTTGTAAAAAAAAAAAAAAAAAAAAATTTCCTGGATTGAAAGTGGTCTGGTCTGTGACTTGGGGGCAGGGGGGAAGAAACTCGTAAACTGCCAGTGTCTCGGTGTTTAGAGCACTTCCTGGGGCTGCTGGAGAAGGGACTTGAAACGGGAACTTAAGTTGAGCAGAAATACAGACTTCTTGGCTATGCTGGTGAGTCTTTGTGTGGGTTTATACATGTTCATGTATCTTTCCCTTTGTTCCTCTTCATTTAGAATAACCTAGCTCTTGTTCCAATGAGGAACAAAAGAAGATGTAAAAACCTAGAGGGTTTTTTGTGAAACTGTTTTTCTGATAAGCTCAGCTGATGGATCAGTTTGTAAGAGTGCCAGTTTGTAGCAAAAATGTGCTGTGTGTTCTAAAAAGATTTTTTTTGCTGTGTAAAATGTTTTATTTCTTGCACTTTGAAATAAATTATTCCATAATTTTATCTTACTGTGTGTTATTTGTTTTTCTCCAGTGAAACCAAAAGGCTGGAATTAGAAAGAGAACTGATTGACTACAGAAAATCTGATGCATACGCGTAAGACTACTTAAACTTCATATGGATTATTTTATTTTAGTTGCAAAGATTTAGGTATCATGCGATGATTTTAGAATGGTATCTTGACAATTTTTGTAACAGTAATTTTATATTCACATCTAAAGTATAGTGTGAGGTTCTTGCCTCTAAGCTATTGGTGAAGTAACTTCAGTAGTAATCTAACTCCCTTACTCGATAATAATACTGAAATGTTGTCTTAGTAACGACTAATATGTTATTTGTAACATATAGTTATGTATGCATAGTGTTGCACATAGTTTTGTGCAACGTTTACAAAATTGTTGTAGAATAGTTCGTGCTAGGAAGTCCTAGAGTCTTAGGAAGTTTAAAAGTCTTAAAATCCTAGAGGATGTTCTAGGTTCTGGTTCTGCTCCCTGGATTGTTTCTGCATTATTTGTTTAATGTAAAGTGCAAATACAGTCTACCCTAAAATAGAGGACTGAAATCAAGATTCCCACCCCAGCTTTGTAGTTTAGCTGGTTGTTCAGAGAGATTCCTGTGTTTGCATTCTTGGGTCCTCTGGATATTATTGTGTGTATAACATGCACCAGGTTATAAGCACTGCTGCTGTTAGCTTTATTGCGATAGAGCAAACCAGTTGAAACTGCAGCCAATTTAACGTGTCCCAAATTACACGTTAAATGTAACTCAGTATGGCTGCCTTCTTTGAGACAAGCACGAAAAAGTTTCTCCTTTCTTCCTCCTTTTTTGTACTTGAACTTGGAAATTTATGCCCCTAAATGGTTAAGGAAGAAGGGGAGCAGATTCCAGACCTGTTTTTCCAGCAGGCCTGCTAGCATCAAAACATTCTAACTTTCCTACATCCTGTGGTAGATCTGAGCTCTTCAGGCTGTAGAAGACCTGAACCATAAAGCTGTAGTTTTTAAAAGAAAATGATAATAATGTGAGCCTTTCATAGTGTGTGGGTTTTTTTTGTTTTTTTTTTGTTTTTTTTTTTTTGAAACAATGGTTGCAGAAGCCTGTATTCAGGAGGAGGATCTGGACTGTAATTTCTACATGGATGAAAGTTTCTTAGACCAGGAAAGGCATCTTGGTTCTAGAGAAGAAGAGAATTTTTAGCCTATTTTAGACATTCTTGTTTAGTGTTCCTTTCCTCAAATGTAGCTTGTAAAGTTCATCGAAGTGACTCTTGTTTACTTCAAGAGACTGAGGAGCTAGGTCCTATGATGATCAAATCCCCTAGAAACTCCTTTTCTTAATCAGGGCTGTTATATTAGAAAATGAACACGTATATTTAAGGAAAAAATGTCTGAACAGGTGGGTAAATGTACACACGTACTGTTTTTTCTATTTGATCTATTTTAATCTAACATGTTTTGAGCTGGAATTTTTCTGAAAAAATTGGCAGCTTGAGGGATTTAGTTTGCAATTTGGCAGCTGATTTAAGCTGACCTGCAGACAGATTGAGAACAAAAGAGATGATCCTGTGTGCCACTGGTTCACATCTTTCCTGTGTTGGCACTGATACTTGTGTGGCTGCCCCATAACAAGATAAGAGAATTGATTTGGCTGGAAACAAATCAATTTTTTTGCATGGGTGAGAATTAGTTTAGGTGTACTTTCAGCTGGATCACTCTTGGCCTGACTTGCCACGTGGCCACATAACAGATAGTTTTGGCATAAAAAAAGAAAGATAGGCTTTGAGTGAGATGCCCCTTTTGGTGGCAGCATAGATTTAGGTTGGCTTAAAGCAGCTGTGAAATCATAGCTTTAGTGTCACAGCTTGTGTGTCTTACAGAATACTGTTTTTCCTAAATACAGTTTTCATTTTGAATTAATGCAATATATATGTCTAAAGCACAACTCATTTTAAAAACACGATTTCAGGAATTTGTTAGTATACTTATCCTTTTGAACACCAAAAATCATGTTTAAACCTTAAGCTGTATGGCAGTAGCGTCCTGTGAGTTGTATGATGTAGCCTTTGGCAGTTGTGCGAGAGATAGGCGTCTACTCGTTTTCAGTGTGTGTGTGTTGAGAGAGGGGGGGAGAATCCTACATAAGGGTTAGGATATATATGTCTGAAAAAAAATGATTGCAATATACATACATTTGTTTTAATTTTATGCTCTTTAAATACAATTTTTTTCCCCTGTAGGGTGAAACTAAAGTACACGAAGCTGAAAAAATACTTGAAAGAAATAGATGAACGGCAAAAAAAGGCTCTTCTGCGAAACCAGACATTTTTAAGGGAATTCAACCAATTTGAAGCTCATATGAAAACTTCAAGTTCAGAGATAATTCAGAAGATGGAAGTAATTTTTTTTTAAAGACTTAATACAATAGTGCTTATTGCTATTACAGTGGTTGCTAAATTGGTTTTGCCCATGTGTTATGCACATCATGTCTTGATCGTATGTTTTGGAGTGCTTAAAGGCTTAGTGCTTAGGAGTTTGAAACAAACCCCAGCTCTGTTAGGAAGTGACCTAATAGATCCAGCTGTAACTGCAAAGGTAGTAACATTTCACAGAGCTCTACATTTGGTCTACAGTAGAATGCAATGTGCCTTTGTCTCCCTTGGAAGAAAGGGAGAACTGAGATACAATCCAGTTCCATAGATTTTTTTTATCATGTGTTTGCAGTTATTGTGGTAAGATGATAAAACAGCAGTAGCTAAGTTAGGACAATAAGAAGATTCAAGTTGTAATATCTTCATAAATGCTTCTCACTAAAATATAATTTTATGAATCTCTTATTTAAGAAATCCTAATATGTTTCACAGAAGTAGTTTCAGGATGTTTTTTTTAATTTTGCTGGCACGAGTACCGTAAGTGATCATAGTTCGTGTTGCCTCGGCCTTATTGTCACTGTCTCCATCAACAAAGAAGGAAGTGTAAGAGTTGGGTAACTCCAGTTCAAACACAATAATTTGTGTTAACAATCTGGACTGAAGCAGAACTAAAATGAAGTCACAGTCAGTTCTGTCACTAAACTGTTATCTGGCAATGCTTCAACAAAGGTAGCAGAGAAAACTACTCTTCCTCCAGTGTATATCACTCAGGTCTTTGCTCTTGGTAATATTTTTTGTGCAGGTACATATACCTCCAGAGTTGATCCAAGTTTTAAACTTTCCTGCTGGGCTGGTAGAGTAAAGCCCAAGCAATGTTTCATCACCTTGTGTGCTTTAAACCTGATGCGGTAGAAATGTGTTAATATCAAATGGCCGTTTTGAATGGAACCAATCCCTAGTGGAATGCATACTTCTGCTTTCTTCTTTGTAATGCCTTTGGTATCAGAGAAGATAGCAAACATATTTCTTTTGCTTTCTTCACTCAGCCTTGACTGCTGTTGTCTCAAAGGCCTACATTTGCCAAAGGGAACTTATTAGTGATTTTGCTGAATGTTATCAATTTGAGAACGTCTACTGGGATGAAATATTATTATTAAAGAGTCTATTAAACTATACATGGTTTTACATCTATTAAACTAATACATGTCTATTTTTAACTTCAAATGACTAATTTGTTAAAAATTACTGTAACAGGTAGAAAACACAAATGGTCATTTCTTTTTAAAAGAAAGATTAAAACTATATTCTTGAGGACAGTGACCTTTCAACAGTTACATTAACCACCTCTGCTATTAATGTTGTGCCTGTTAGTTTCAGTTGTTCTGGTCAACAGTTCTGATTGTAGAAACAGTTATCAAGAAGTCAACTAAGTTCTGAAGTGTTTTCCTTTCAGAGGGCTGTATTTGTCTCCCAATAAGTCCCTGCTGTAATCTGTCTCCACATGATGGCTAGAAATGAAGTAAGGGGGAAACCTTTGCATCTCCCTTATGCAGTGAATCTACCTGGAGCTTTTAGAATAGTGTAGTAACAAAAAAGTTTGCAGAAGTAAAGCCAGCATTTATAGTAATTTTTTTTTTTTACGCATTGAGATAAAAAGGTCAGCTACTGCTAGGCCTGAATTGCCATGATTTTTTTCATGCTTAAGTAAAATTTGATTATTTCTCTTTGCTTGCTTATCTTTCAGCTTCTCTCATTTGCAAATGTGAATAGATTTTTTTTTGCTTCTCTTGTTTAAGTCTGTTAGGGTGACTGGCTTCAGGCCTTTCTTTATGGTTTTGTATCAGTAATACTACTTATAGGTTGAATGCTTACATTTGTGTTGTTTTTTTAATAATTTGCACAGAAATAAGAAGAAATTCTTCTACAATAGTAAAGAGCTTTCTGCATATCTTTTGTCTTAAATGTTTGACTCAAACTTGATCAGGATCCATATTTAAGGTTTTATGATTAGAAAATATTCTTTCTAGTATAACTCATGACTGAAGTACTTTCAATTCAATAGGCTACTGCAAGAAGTAGTCCTGCTTTGAGGATTTTGAACCATATTATTAATAGCGTGTTGTCTCCCTAGTCGCTGAAGAACAACGTGGGGTGCTGCAAAGTGATACAGGCTGGTACTGAACTCAGATTTTAAAAAATTAATTTTGTGATATCTGTTCATGCCATAAATATATGAAGTCAGAATTTGGGGAGGCAAAAAGTCAGTTTTTTACTGGGAGGGAGAAGTGTTTATCTGCTTTCTAAGAGAAGTAGCATTCTTCCCTCATTTCCTCCAGCCAAGTGTTTTGAGAGAAGGAAACAAATTAGTCGAGGCATCTTAAGCCCCTACTATGTAATTCTGATGCAATACTTATATTTTTTATATGGTTGTCTAGAGTTCAGCTGTGGTTCTTAATTCTCTGAAATGCAGTTTGAATTAAAACAACATTATCTGAGTATACCATTTTCTCCCTTTCCTATTCTGTTAAGGGATATGTACAGCTTGATTTGAGATAGAAACACTTTGATCGTTTTAAAAGGAGGTGTCTAAAATGCCTATGTTCAGGTTCCAGAAAAGTGTAAACATGTAGCAGCATCCTTGGGTGATAATAATACAGGACTGAAAGAAAGGTGCGAGGGACTGAGGCTGTAGATTGGGGGCAGGAGGTGCTCAGATACAGCAGGTCTGTGAAGGGAAATATATAAGCCTTTCTGAAGAAAGGCAAGAGGAGGAAAGAATCAGACTGCAGCATGGACAGAGGGAAGGGGAAAAGTGCAACATGGTGTAGAAGTTTTCCCCCCCAAAAAAAAAAAAAGCCTTTCTTTAAAATATTTTTGGAAACTTTTCTCAAAACATGCTGTGGAAACACTGTACTAGGAGGCATTATTAGCTAAATCCAAAGTAGGGATGTAGAAGTTGCAATATGCTTTTCTTTTTCCTTTTTTTCTCTCTAGTGTCAGTTTTGGCTTTCACTAGCTGCATCAGAGTAAAGGGCAAGAAAGCCTTTGTATGCCGTTCTTAAGTTAGGAAAGTTTACTCCCTGTCAGTAGATAAGTGTATGACCTGAAATGTGAACGTTTGCATCCCTTCTAAAAATCTTTTAAATTCTTATAAGTCTATTCATATTAATGTTAACTGTGTGTCTAGTCTTTTTTCAGTCCTCAGAAAGCTTGCAACAATATAATTTGGCAACAAGTCCTATGGAGTAATATTGTTTTTAAAATTAGTTCTTTGATTTCATTGAAAGTCCCCTTCTTTTTGTGTTAGTAAGAGGAATGACTAGCTGGTTCCAAACTACTCTCCCCATGCTAGTCATAACTTAAAATATATTAACCCTGACTTCCTTTATTCATCTTAAAGTAAATAGCCCCAATCTTTTCTTTTCTCCGGTCATACGGGAGTTTTTATGCCTGTAATAATTCTTAACGCCTCTTCTGGAATGCCTCTGTGTCATTTTTGAGATGGAGAGATGAGAACTGCTCACGTTGATTAACACTCCCCTTGAAACACCAATATGTTTGCACTTAAATTTCCTGTTTGGAAGATTGCGTTTGTGTTGTCATTGACTTCAGTTTATAGAGTGGCTTATTGGGGGGGGGGGGGGGGGGAGAAGGAGGGGGGAGAGTGTGCCCTAATAGCTGATCTACCTGTGTACTGAATCTTTCAGAAGTAAGAAAACTCTTTAAAAAAAAAAATCGTAATTCGTTTCCACTCTAATAGCTCAATCAGCTGGCTAGCATCCCATGGCTACGTACCCATCTTGAATTCCTTTCCCAGCTAGTGACTGGTAATTTAAGCCTGTCGGGTCTGATGACTTTTGTAGAATATCTTTTCCTTGCTTTTTTTGCATGGTGCTACCAGCTATTTTTATGGGAGCTTGCTGGATTTGAATGCTTTGTGTGAGCACCTGTGGCTTGCCTGCTTTGCACGATGGGAAGTGTGACAAGGCAACCCAGGAGCTAGAAGAGGGCCAGGCAAGACTTGAGCCTAAGATTCTAGGTGTTCTCCAGTCTGGTTTTTAATTCAGCTTAGTAATGGGTAGTGTAGAGTCCTTTCTGGGGTGGGGTGAATTCTCTTTGTGTGTGCGTGTATGTGTTTTTTTCCTCCCTTTTTAAAAGGGAAGGGGTATGTTGTGATATTAGATTTTTTTTCCCTTGGTGTTTTTAGGGATTTGCTGGAGCAACCTTAATGCATACCAGTTCGACCTTCCCTCTAAGCTAGATTGTCATAGTGTATTTGTATGAGACACGACTGTGCCATGGTTGATCTGCATGTAGTATTTTCCTTCATTACTTCCATTTTGATGTTTCTTTGCCATCCATTTTATTTTTAGTGGGTTAGACTAATTTTTTCTGAGCTGTTGAACAAAGCACAGATTACAAACCCTTCGTGTGACACTTATGAAAAGCCCACTTGTCATGGATTACACGAGAATTATAAACCATGTAATCATTTCCTTTATCACGAAAGTAGACAAATCATTACTATTTTCTCCATTTTTGTTAGAGAGAATACCTTTCAGGAGTGTTTATTATAACTGTGTGCAGAATTTATTCCATAGCTGTAGGTGACAAAACTTTTCTGTTGTTTCTGAACCATTCACTTTTTTCATGTGTTTGTATCTGCAGTTTGTTCAGTAATTGTTGGGAACGTAAGTAAAATCACATAACTATGTAATATTCCCAAAAGCTTAAATCTGAACTTGTTTTGAGGGCCTGTAAAATTCTTGTGTGGCTGGTTTTTGTTTCTGTTACCTGGAAAATAGCAGACTTTCTTGAGTGCGCTATTGGATTGAAGTGCAGAGCTCATCAAGTTAATTGTTTTAAAGGCTCCTTTTGATGCCTATTACAGAATAGGTATTGAAGTGCATTCATTCAGGACCAGTATAACTTGTTATTGGGGTTTGCAATTACTAACAAACAGGATTAATTATAGGTACTATATGTGCTTGGCTTTTAAGCAGTAGTCCTACTATGAATGCATTACGTTCAGTCAATTAAACAATGTAGTGGAGGTGAAGACGTTTTATGCAGTTGTTTGTTAGTAACACTAGAGCAAGTTGCCTTTCATGCTGTGTTGCTCTTTATAACATCTGCCATATATTTTTCTGTAGAATAGCTCACTGGGTTTTAAGATGATGAGTGTAAAATAAAAACAAATTCTAAAGCTCACTTCATCATAAGCAGTTGAGTCGTTGGGAACAGCAAAAATAATTTGGCATTGCAAAAAGGAATTGTGTTTAAATAAATCTGAGTCAACAAGTTCTTACTACTCTGCAGGCTTCCAAATTAGGTGAATGAATGAATATATATTTTAAAAGCTGCAGAAAGTTGCACGCAAGCCATGTAGTTTGTTCAGGGAAACAGAAAAATAAGGAGAAATGGGGTCTCTGGCTTTTTAAGTGTAGACAAAGTGAAAACTGGTGCTTGGCGTGACATTTGGAAGTGCACAACTTGCACAGTAATATTTGCTGATTTGTGTTTGTTCTGGCCTTCGATTTTATATAATGGATTTGTTCATATTTAGGTACAGTATGGAAGAGAAATTAAAAGTGTATTATCGCTTCAAGGGAGTAGCTTGCCAGCACGAGGTGACGAAGACGACTGCAGTAAGCAGGTAATGCAAAATAAGTGAGGGAAAAATACATGGTTTCTTACACTGAGGTGCTTCCCTCTGAGGTACTCTGTTAAGAGCAAAATGTTAAGTAAAGTCTTTAGATGGGGAGTTTTTATTGTGGCAGTTGTACTGTATTGTTTAGATACCTGAGGGAAGTAGAATAACCTGGATTAAACAGTGCAATTCTTTCAAAGAACTAGAATTAAAAAGAGGTGAGAACTCTATAAATGTTTATAGTCATCTTTATTGGGTTTTTTATTTTTGTGCTGAATAATGTAAAAATGGTATTGGCCTAGGAGAAAATAGTCTTGATGAATGATATCTTAAAAAAATGCAGCAGTTGATTCATATGTTGTATTTATAATTTTGTGTGTTTTGACCTTTTCCTCAGAAGAAGCAAAAGAGATCGCATATCTAAGTAACAGACAAAGACTGACAAGGAATACTTAAATATATTCTGCTATATATCTGCAGTAATGCAGGCTTCTAATCCCTCCTCCTATCTCCATATAAATGATACAGTTCAAGACCATAGCTGTTTTCTTCACTAAAAGCAGTAAAGCTCTTTTAGATGAAACGTCTGAAAACATCTTGTAATAACTTGGAGCATGCTGGCAAGAGTAGTCACTTGTGACTATGTGTGAAACCCCCTCAGCTAGTCGATATTGTAATAAGCAAAAATGGTAGCATCACTCCATTATTCAGAAAAGCCAACAGCATGCTTGTCCCTTAGGCTACAGCATTCATTAAGAAAAGCTTACTGGGCTGAAAGCTGGAAACAGATGATAACGGGATATGATTTTCATATTTAATGCATTCCTTGGAAGAGTATGTGTGCTGCAGATTGATAGAAGAATCAACTGCTACTTTACTAAAAGACTTTCTAGTTTGCCCTATAGCTACCGATGGAAATCATTCAGCCAAGAAATTAACTTTTTCTCCTTTTACCTGCTTTATATATCTGCTAAGCAGGCTGCCTGGCTGCCAGTAAATGTTATTATGCAGTTAAATGTTTGGTATTTAAGACTCTTATCAGAAAAGAAACAGAGGCCACACTATTTTGTTTTTATAGTAGGAGGAAGGTTTTCGTTTTTCTTTCTTCAGTGCATTAGCAGTAGTTAATCTGAGTTTATAGGAAGTTTTTTCCCCCATAGATTAAAAAGTTAAAAACCATGAATTTAGAGCATTCTTTAAACTGTAATATACAAAGCAATGAACCTTAGCAACCTTGACCTGTATAACCAGGCCTTCAGCAATTTGTGTGAATTTAAAACATAATTCACCTATGCGAAAAGGTGAATTTAGTTTTGAGTACTGGATTCTTTAATTAAAAGCAGTTTGTGCGGGAGATACAGTTTTTAGCCTACAGAAAAGTTGGTTTCTACATAAATGCTTGACATTAAAGGCTCACAGTGTGACTTAGATTTAAAAAAAGGTTAAAACATTTTGGACAATACAAGAACTTGTTATGCAACTAAATGTGTCACTTTATATTAAATTATAATTACTATTTGATTGGGAAGTGTTTCCTCTTCTGTCCCCTTCCTCCTCGTTATCTTCCTTAAAGACAAAGGTACTATACTAAATTGTGTATCCTCTTGCCTTATGCTAGGGAGTATAAGCTGGGTATGTTAATGCAGCTTAAAAACAAATTCTGCTTGGGATACGTGATATCATTTTGACTGAAATAAGTCCATTCTGAAAAAGTAACTGGAGAATTTAAACTGCTATCCTGGTGAATAGCCTATCAGTGTTTATATCCTGTATCTTGGATCTTGTTTTGTAACTGAAGTTCTTTTAGTTTCATCTTGTGAATTTCCCAGCCAACTTCATCTCACTTGAAAGCTGCTTAAGTTAAAAATAGAAGATTTTGTTCTTTAATGTGATAGTGAACAAGCAGTAGTGAGCATAGGCTATTAGCAGAACAGAATATATATATATATATATAAGCAGAAAGAAGGACCCATGGACTGAGCCTGGTTGCCCATCAGTGTGATCCTACTTGACTGGTCAATCCGTGGAGCTGTAGAAATCTTACACAGGAGATCTACATGAGAGTCAACAATCTTCAGTGGGTGGCTTGGAGCAGTAACAGCAAGGGAGCTACGCTGTGGCATCGTAGAGTGGCACTAAATCTGTGTTGGGATTTCCCTTTTACCAGTTGTTTCTTCATTCCTTGTACAAAGTCCAGTTGCTACTCTTTAGAAGAGAAAAAGAAATGAAATAGTGTATCCAGGGTACAAATTATCATAGCTTGTAACTATTTTAATTTAACAGTACTGTTATGATGGTTGCTTCTAGGCTAGTTAGGATGCCAGTGATCATGTGATAATGTTGTCAGTGATGCTTGATCCTACATTCATCTCTAGTTTCCGTAAGACTTTTTCCTGGCTTATTTTAAGACACAGGTCAGGTCAGTGTTTTTCAAAACCTTATTTTTGAGAAGGATTGTGAAAGATTTTGTTACAATTAAATTAGTGTATAGATTTGTCTCAATTTTGTAATTTTAAGCAAATGAATTTTGCTGTTGGGGGAAGAAGGTAAACGTCCGCTGTGGAAGCAGCTGCATAGGAGTTTCATACTGTAATATATACAGTCAACCTGGTACAGTCTCTTAAAATGGTGTTTGAGAACCCTTAAAGCATAAAGGGAAAGAGGATAAACAGTGGGTAGTAGATTCATTTAGATACAGATAATTCAGAATATATAATCTAGTTTGTATGCCTTTGGAGATGAGGAAAAGCATTCCAGACCTTATATTTGGTGATTTGTCTCCCTTTTAATGAAGAAGTTTACCTCGTTTCTCTGTATATCCATTAGATCGATATGCAATTGCCTGAGTTGTGTTAAGTTATCGACAACTTAACGGTTGTATTAAACATACTCAGACTTCTCCCACGGTATCTGGAAGGTGTTATTCTTTGGAAATCTATGCTGATCTCTTCATGCTGTGTTTTCTGGGGTTTTTTTGTTTTGTTTTTTAATAATTTTGCTATTAATAAAATAAATGAGATAAAGCTCTTCACTAGACATCAGAGGATTTATTTGTTGTGAAGTCTGATACCAGGATGATAAGAGAGTTCCTGTATCTAAGTCAAGCTGCGAATTTCTAAGTGGGCAGGCTTCCCCAGTGCGTCTTACCTTCAGGTTGGACAGAAGCTCTAGAGCAGAGCTTAGTTACGTTTTGACAAGTCCATGTCTGCTCAAAAGGCCATTAGACAAAGAATTGTCCGTCACCTAGGGTAAACCACTTACTCTGGTTGGTTTGTTTTTCCTGCAGTTCAGACTGAAATAACAAATATCAGATGGGAATGAGGAAGAATGAAAGGAATTTGGTTTTCTACTAAGTGTCCCCTGACAGCAGTTACTGAAGGTTTTAAGAGAGAACTTCTGTCATTTAAGAGTGGGTGGTCATTGACTATAGAGATCTCCTCTTCTGGAAAGAGAGGAATCCTCCATCTTTGGTGGAGTGTGGAAGGAAGCTGTTAAAGGACTTTGATCCTTTCTACAAGCTTTGAGGAAACTGAAGGAGAGGAAAAATGTAAACATAGTTTTCTCTTTCCTTTGCTTGTGTTCTTTATGCTAGCTAAAGTAAAATAATTTGGAAACCATGATGGAATCTCTTGTAGTTTGCATCAAACGTTGTTCCTAGCAAAGCGGGCTATTCACCAAGGATGCCAACAGAGAAAGTCCCTTTGCAAGGAACTTACTGGTGATATTGGTGTCTCTAACTGTCAGCAGTGGGTTTAGAGGGATAGGAGTAGATGGGCAGTGGAGCTCACTGTTATGAAAAGGCAATGAATGGAATGTGTTCCAAAGAAATATTCAGCTTGCAAAAGCCCAGAAATGTTTAAAAATCATATGCGTCCATGCCTTCTGAAACCCAGTAGCAAGCTAATAAGTATTCAGAAGGGGAGAAGTTTGAGGGCTGTGGGCAAATTAAAATATAAGACCCAATTCTTTGTTTAGATGGTCTTCAATTTTCAGTCTTTGAGAATGAAGTATAAATTGATTGTCTTCCATACTATAATTTAGTTTTTCCTTTTAAACAGTGGCTTGAAAGATTGTGGAGTGGAAGGTTGGAGAGAAGCATTTGTTCCTTTAAAGTCGTCATTGTAGGATTCATTATCAAGCCCGAGTACTCCGTTAGAAAATGTATTTCTCTAAGGATAGTTGTAAGTCAATCTGAAGTATGCTTCCTTGTACTGCTGAAAATATTCTAGCCATAATATCTGGGTGGTCTAGAAACGATGTTGAAAATTCCTTTTTGATAGCACTTACAGAATGAGCTCATTGTTTGCATTGCCCAGCAGCCTCTGTTACATTTTATTGCTGTCAGACTCTAGTTAGATGCTTGGTATCAATTACCATGTAATATCTGGAAGTCAGAGAAGTAAGTTGTTCGTACTTAGTCTGAAGTGTCAGGATGGAGGAGGTACTCTGAAAGAGCCTTTCTATATCTGTCTCTTCATGGAGAGCGAAGTATAAACTTACAGACATAGATCTGGCCCACGTACTTCTTCAAACTTTCAGGAGTTATTATATTAATGATTTTTTTCTTCTCCTCTACATCAACGCTATCACATAGAAACTAGCCACATTCAGCTTGCTAACTGTCTCTCTGACCACTGAAGCTTTTTTATAAACTACTCTTGCGGGCCCTGGCACTTTTTCACCTGATAAATGTGCCAGGCAGTGCTCCCAGTGGAAAAAGCACTAGCATAATGAGCGTTTTAAAGAGTACTCTGGAGTTCCAGAGGAGTGCCGGTTAGAGGCTATATATAGAACTTCATTTGCTTATTGCTGCAGTGACAGTGACTCCAAGGCTCTGGAGTCTCACTGGAGCTCCAATGCTCCTTTGTAGTTCTTTGCAAAGATTTGGTCTCCTAGAGGTGCTCTGTGGTGCTCAGTGTTTGGTAAGTGCTGTCACAAGAATGTCCTGTGGTTGGGACACCAAGCTTCTTACTGTAAATGTCCAGCTATGCTGGAGCTTTGATTCTGCGTGCCACAGGCTAGTTCAAAAAGCTGCTGGATTGAGCCCTCAAGACTCCTCACTAGCAAGCCCCTAAGGGATCCAGTGAGCAGGTGCTTTGAGAATTTAAATCTTTGGCGTTTTTTGCCTCATATGAATTGGCTATAAAATATCAGGGAAGAGGACTTCATATGTGTTCAAATTATTCCAGTACTAACTGACTCTGCAGTAAGGCAGATGTTTCTCTACAATGCCAAACTTCAGAGTGTGCATGCGGAGTTCTGCTCTGATTGTCAGCTTAGTGCTGAGTTAATTGATCCTGAGCCTCTGTACAGGTGTCTGTTCCCATCAACATTGACAAGTAAGTGCATAAAATCTCTGAACAGTGAACAATCTCTTGTACTGGAGACAAAGGTGCAAAATAAAGGTTAGAACCATTTTTATAGAGATACTCACCATCCCTATGCTTGTAAAATGCTGTTGTGAATGTCTACTGCTTCTAGAAGATCATGGTTCTCCTTGGAAAGGACTTGAGCGTCAAGCTTTTGAAGCCCAGTGTGATGATAGCTGTATTCTATAAGTTAGAACAGAGGTCCCATATTGAAGAGATCTTTCTTGACTGAAATACCTGTATACTTTGGGATTCTGAAACCTTTGTGCAATAAAGTCTGGTTCTTCAAAGCATTTTCTTAAAATCCTTTGATTTTGGACTTGTGCCATGTCTATTAGGGACATTGGGAATAGGGTACCTCTCGAGAACGCTTGTGAGTGGTAAAGCCCCTTTCTCTGAGAAAAGAGGGTGTCATCAGGTAAGAATAAAGCCTTACAAATTTGTCTGTAAGAGACAAATTTTTAGCTCAGCTTCACTTTCAGCTGTCATACATTCTGTTCACCTTTTTTGGTAAGGATGAAACCTCATGATTTCAAAGCCTGTGGACATGCAGAGAATATGAATCAAGGTGTCAGCAAAGACTACAGAGTGAATGTGGGAGTCATCTGTTCTCTAGATAATCAGAAAAACTAAATGTTGTTCATCTACCTCCTTACTGTAATACTGCATATTAATACCTACCCAGGGTTCATATCCCGCACAGCTGGACTTCTTGTTGCCGTCTTTCCAGGAAACGTTCATTGGAAATTAATGCTCTTCAGCCATCTGTAACAGAAATTTTGGCGGGGGCCTGTTTTCAGGTGGTTGATCTGGCACGATGTTAGTCTACTGCCAGGGAGACTAGACCCTTTATATAAGTTCTGATGGAAGGGATTTTTTTCTTGTCTTTGTTCTCGTTAAAGTAGTTCACAATATCTTTTGAATTATTATTATTTGTTAGTGGAGGAGCAAGTGGGGATCTCCCACATGTTCTTCCCATTCCACAACCAAAAAGAGGATTTTATATGCCTAAGGATATCTTGTGCAGAGATTTCACTCCCAGGTGGAATGACATGAAATCCAGTAATCAGTAACTTTGTTCACTGTTTTAGGTCGATCGTGTACATCTATCTGTGTTTTTACTGGCTTTCTTGGTAGTTAAAAACTGTACGTAGACCAAACTTATCTGTTGTATACTTACTCCTAGAATGCGAAAGTGAAGAAGAGAACTTTTTTGCAGTCAAAAAGGGGCTTGTTAGAGGTGTATCTTCTGCTATAACCCTGCAGAGCGGCTTGTTGTACCTGACTGAATTGCGTTTGTTCTGGAATACTAAACCCAAGAGTTGCTAAATACATGTAAAAGCAGCAAATCTGAGACCCAAAAAGTAATAAGGAGGAACCAAAGAGTAATGATGATGGAATAAACTGTGAACTTAATTTGAGTAACAAACTTTGACTTTTCCTTAAAGTAACTTAATGGCTTTTTTTGCTCTGCTCCTTGTTATAAGGAGTTTGAGCTTTTTGATTTAAAAAATGGTCAGAGACTAGACGCGATGCCTTTGTTTCTTTAAGGTTAGACTTGGCAGCTGACTTCATATGGTAGAAAGAGGTCAATCAACGGCAAAAGAGATGTTCAGGTGAAATTAAACCGTTATGCTGGAGCTAAAAAGTTACTGTAAGTCACGCTTAGTGTAATAATGGTGTTATGAGAACTAATTTTGGCTTTGCATTAACTGACAGTGATTTTCTTATTAGTAGTCGCCTCTCCTCAATTGTTCTTAAGTGTACAAGCAGAAGAAAGCAAATATTAAAGCCTGGATTTTGGAGGTTGACTGGTTATGTTGTTGGAACTATTTTTAATGCAAGTTCAATAAATACAGTTTTTGAAGGAAAGTGTCATTTAAAACGTTTCTACTTGGTGCCCAAAGTAGTCTTTTGAAAAATATAATTTCATCTACTGATAGGTTTTTAGCTCAGGAGTTGTTCTGGCTGTGTAGTGTGATTTAACAGACACTAGAGAAAAGAACAGAAGGAAGACAATGAATAAAGTGGTTTTGCCTCATTCCTACTTGCTTTGTTGACATGCTGGGAGCAAAGCTTGATATGTAGAGAAGTCATGACAGATAAATGTTTCAACCTCTGGAAGGATCCTTATCATCTTGTTACCTTCCAAAGAAGACCTGTCTCTGCCGTGTTGCATGCCAAGGAACTTCTCTTGCTAGTGCTGATTGGAGAAGGCCGCCTCTTCCATGCGGACGCTAGTACTGACAATGGCTGTGGGTGCCTTTAAGTAGCGGAGAATATGCCGATACCCTGGGCAAGTCAAGTATCTTGTGGTATTGGTTGTTGCTGTGGTAGTGGTGTCCTGTTTTTAGAGGAGAAATAGGATGTCTTGTTTGTTATGTCTCACTGTTGGTGTTATCACTGGATCAGACGCAGGTGAGAAATTTACTTGAAAGCATGAGTTTGTACAAGAAAGATAATGGACAAAAGATCTTTTGTAAGAAGCAAAAAAATACTGAAGAAAATATTTGAATTATATAACAATTTGTCTTCAGACACCAACATGTAATCTAGAAATTCCATTTGCGACACCTTTATTTATTGAAAACCATCTTCAACCTGTATTTTTTTCAGGTGCCGCTGGTTGCAAGACAGGCAGGAATTAACACTGGGACAGCCATGTCAAGAGGATTGTATCATCCAGCAACAATCTTCATGGGCCGCCAAATGTCAGCCATCTCAAGCACTGAAGATTTCAGTACACAGCAGAAATCTTTCCAGCCCATAAAGAGCTTTTCAATTTCTGACCCACATTCATGCAGACAGGCAGCACAGAGCAGTAATATGACAGACAGCTATGTAGTACAAACTAATAGTGATATGCAGTGCTTAAATAAGCCTGACAAAATAGATGTGGAGACAGATCTCCAGATGGGTGAGAAAATGCCACTCACATCCAGCATGTCATCTGAGAATGGAAGGACTCACTGCTTAGCAATAGAAAGCAATGCAAATAATGGCCGGATTAATTTAGCAGAGAGCAAAAAATCTGCTAAACTCAGCTCTCCGTTGCATGAAAGATTAAATCCAGAGAACAGAACCACTGATTTCAAAAGTACCAGTTCTAGCAGACCAGTAAAGGAAGTAGTGACATCTGAGCACTTTGTAGCAAATGAAGAAAGATCTGAACAGCCAGTCTCCTTGGTATCTACTTCTGAACTAATTATTTCTGAGAAAGAACATCTACAAGAAAGTTTACCAGGTATGACAGAGTGTGTGTCTGCAATGGCTTTGTTGTCTCTAATCATTCATCGGGTTTAGAATGCGTGTGTACCATCTGCAGAGTTATTTGCTCTGTCGTGATGCTTGAGAAAAGGGTGTCTGTCTGCCAGAGTGGTTTTTGGAGGAGTGATATAGAAAGACTTTATAGATGTGTTGAGCTGTGCAGGAGGTGTTGTGTTTCTGTGGACAGGGCACTGAGTCAAGAGAGACAGATTCTGTTCTTACCTGGCAGTATTAGCAAATCGCTGTCCCTCTGTTCCCTTTTTCTTCCTTTGTGTTGTTACTGTTTAGCATGCAAGCTCTTTTGGTTTTGGGGCACTGATCTTGCTCGACATTTCAATAACATGAAGTAAATTGCATGAGTTTGCATTGCAGTGAATAGCTGGGAATGCTGAGGTGAGGTCAGTGCAACTCCAAAGCTTGGAGCTGTTACTACTGGTTGTGGCAATGCTGCAGTTCTCTATCTGTTTCACATCAGGCCGCTTAGCAGTGGACGACGTAGAAACGCTCCTTTATTCCTTTTCTTTAAATCCTTGCATAAAACCTTTTCCCCCTGACTTTGCATGATTTGTGCGTGTGGCTGTAAAGGATCTGTTTCCTGTGTTATGCTGGTGGATCCCAGAACAGTTGAAGTTAGATGGTCTCCAGAGGTCCCTTCCAGTCCAACCCCCTTACTCAAGCAGGGTCACCTGGAGCAGGCTGCCCAGGTCACTGTCCAGATAGCTTTTGAATCTCTCCAGGGATGGAGCCTCCACAAGCTCTGTGGGCAACCTGTTCCAGTGCTCAGTCACCCTCACAGTAAAGAAGTTTTTCCTGTTTTGGATTATAGTCTGTTGCAGATGTTTTGGATTATAGTCTGTTAGCTGTACACCCTCAACAGGGTGAAAAATGTGCTGGTTTAACTAGTTGAAGTGCAAGCCGTAGAAGTATGCGTCATGTACCTGGGGATGAAATTGGTACTTGGATGTGATCTAGCCTAAATAGGAATCTCTTTGCTTGCCAGTGTTGGTACCACAAAGCAAAATTTTTCATAAAAATAGATGGGGAATCACATGGGCAACTTCAGCTGCTCAGTGTAGCTGTGAGCTGGTGTAGTGTTGGTGGGAAGGCCTCACCCTTCCCTTCTGCTGTCCAAGGTCCTGGGGAACATCTGGGACAGTGAACACGAGCCACTGCAATGTGCCTGCTGCTGCATCTTTGGAGGGAATCACATTTGGTAGATACCACCAGAGAACTGTTGATCTTTCTTCAAACTAGATACCTTTCTTGTGTAAGGGACAAGAATTGGAATAGGAGGAGGCATGGTAATACTCCTCCTGAACAGACAAGACACAAACCCATGGCTGCCAGGTTTTTATTTTCCTATTCCTGTGGTATTGTGGTTGCAGCACAGTGGTGCTCCTGTTTTCTTTCTCCTCGCTTTATGACTTGGCTTCCTCCCAGGTCATTCATCTAGATACGCAAAGGCTTGTTGGGGGACAAATCTGCTCAGATTTATTTAGCTCCTCACCTGGGGTATTCAGAGGATATACAGTTCTGTGTTTCTGCTCTGCTGAGGGCACTTTTCTCGTCTTTGGCAGGCAAAATGGTGGTTGAGTCTCTTCAGCTCCGTTTCTCAGGATCTTGTATTCTTTTTATTCTTTACCATGAGTAGACAAAATGAAGGAAGAAGAGAAAGCGAACAGGGGACGTGCAAAGAAATAATTTAAAGTGAGTAGCTGTAGCTGGGCTATCTATTCCACTTTGTTCAGAAGCGCTAGGCCTTCTGCAGTCTCTCACAGTGCCTCCTACTAGGCTACTTGAAGCAATAGTTCATAGCCTGGCTGCCTGCTCAAGATAGATCTCAATGTATATAGGAAAGGGATTCTCTCCGAGATCACTCTCCTGCTGGGGTGCTCTTACTGAGCTGGCTGTTTCTTCTTTCAAATGTATCTTGCTAGGTCTGATGTGCTTGCTTATCTGTTGAAGGCAAACTGCTCAGATCTACAGTTGCTCTCTTTTTGTCCGATGTAAGGTTTAGCCAAGCCTAATGGAAGACCTGAATTGGAGTCTAATTCAAGCTCCTCTGTTAGAAAGTGAAGGTGATTTGACTGCTGTGCCCACAGTTGTCTTAAAATGAGGCTCAAACTAATTCAAGAGGCTTAATTTTCACTTACCTCTCTGGGAAAATGTTTGTGTTTTCTATTTTGCATTAATTTCCTTCTCTTTCAAAAGCTTGGGCCAAATAGCTCAACCATTTCTGAAAAATGAGATTTGGAAAAATAGATTAAGAATCATTTTTTTCACATACTTAGCCAAATTAACTACTGGTTTGATTATTGTTCTCCAATTTGTTCCTTGCCTTGCTAAGAAGTCAGATGCAGTTACTCCTAGCCAAGGTGTTCTACTACTAGGACAAAATATGGTACTTCCTCTTGAAGGCTAGATCCCCAATTTTTTTTTCCCCTCCTTACCATTTTGGCAAAACATATTCTGTCCTGTTTTAGTAGCTTGGTTACTAATTTTCACAGTAAGCTAAGACTTGTTTTTAAAGTCCTGGTGACAAAGACCTGTCACTAAGTAACAGTTTATTCCTTTTTAAACATCTTTCAGAAATATTATCCCCTGCCTCTTTCAGTAAATATAGCAATTTTCAGGTTAAACTAGTTTTCCAAGCCATGTAACGGTTGCTAAAATTGAGCTTTTTTGTAATGGAAACTGGTGGCGACCCTAATGATGTAGGCTGTCCTGTAATGATCGTGGTTTTCTTCATAGGCAGAAGCTGGCATCCCTATCAGATGATCTTCTGTACTACTTTTTTTTTCCTGGCATCCTTTTTTGAGACTTTTTCCATTCCTTTTTCTTTCTCCAGGGATTTTATTTGCCTCTCATTTTCTTTCATCTGATGTATTTGCCACATCTCCTTTGTAATGAAAGACTGTCCTTATTTGAGCTGGAACAAGACCAGGCCAGCCTGGCTTGGCTTTTGGGCTTTGCAGTGCAGCTTTAGCAGACTGCTGGTTCTTTTGCTCCCAAAAGGAAAGTCTTAGGTGGTCAGTATCATGTTTGGAAAAGGAATACTCATTTAATGCTTGAAATGTAATGTCTCTGCCTTTAGAGAAACCACGCATTTAGGCTCAAACTTAAAATAAGCTTTTTGTCAAACAGCACAGTAATCACCTCAGATTGCCTGGGGGACTTTTTATATCATTCTGCTGCCAAACCCATGTTACAAAGTTAAAAGGCTAATGTAATACAGGTTTGAATTTGTGGATGGGATTGTCTTGTTCCAACTTTCATAAGTTTGACCTTTCATGCTGCAAATTATGGGGAGACGATTAAGAAGTTTGGCTCTGCTTTATGTACCACAATTGAGCATACACTATGCTTTAAGCTGCAACTGGCTATGCAGTGCGTAGAGGTTTTCAGCAGACTTTCATATTGTTTTTTTGCCACTGTTTGGAGAAGGTAACACAAAACATAGGAAGGAAGGAATCTTATTTCTCTCAGAAAAACCCAGCAAGCAAACAGCATCTTCTCCCCACCCCCTCCAAACTGGAGTACAAAACTATATTCCTCCCCTTTTTCGTGTCCTGGAAAAGAATGACATTTGTTGCATGGATTAAATTCATGAGTCTGGAGTCGAGGCTAAAATGTAAGATCCTGGCATCATCTACTGTTTATCATAAGTCTTAAGTAATTCAGTTTCAAATAAAACTCTGACTGGAGACAGTCAGAAATGATGGGTACTGTAGCATTAGCTCGTGTGTGAATGCTGATTATTTTAAACCTGTAGTGAATTTTGGGGAAAACTGGGAATTTTTGTGACAATACGAATATATTACAGCAATGTGTGGTTGGCTGGTTTTTGTTTTGTTTTTGCATTCTGGAAACAGATAAGGAAATAGTATTTATTTGGTCTTTTAGAAGTGTAATTCAACCTTATGTCCTCTGTCTTTAGAGAAGGTAATTAACATATGGAGTTTAAAGAACTACAGATGTGTATTGCTTCTGTAAAGTTTAAAGAAATTGTATGACAGCGCGTTCAGATGCATTTTCCCCGCATCCCCCAGCATGCTTTTTCAAGTTTTTCTGGTTCCTTGTTTTCTCAGAGACAGTGTAGTGAAGAGGTGGTCTTCACGCTAATGCTTGTTTTTTGAATAGTACAGGGTCTCCTCTCTCCTGCCCCTTGAATTGCGGACCGAAGAGCTAAGAGCATAAAATCAGACCTATAGGTTCGTTGAACTCCCCCTTGTGAGAAAAGCGTAGAAGAACACGTGGACGTGGGGAGGGAAAGCTGGTGAAGTGGTAGAGGAACACGCTAGCAATGAAAAGATGAGGCAGAATGCCCTTCTTGTAGACTTGTGCCCTGTGGCATCTATCCTTGCTGTGTTGGAGTATTGTTGGAAGGAGATTTGGGCTGCATAGAAAACTTAAAGTGAATGAAGAGTAGATGAATGTTCATTCATTAAATTATAAGTGAAATAGGTGAATATACAAAATCGATCTTTGTTTAATTCTGTACAGTACAATGCATTTCTTGTCATGAGCCTGTTAATGTTTTGAAATACTTTTTTTTTTTTTTTTTTTTTAGAACCAGAACATCACGTGAATAACTGTACTTCTAAACAAACGAGTTCAGATAGCAGCAGTGACCTCACAGTTTCTGTGACCGAAGAGGATGACGTGATAAATGCCACTGAACCACAGCAGAGTCTAGAAGACATATATAGCAAGATGGCATTAAAAGCAGTAAGCTCAGAACAAGAAAGAGACACCCGTTCTGTAGAACGTTTTTCTTTGCAATCATCAAATCTTTGTACGGCAGAGGAAGAGCCCTCAGTTAGCTCTGCACCAGAAGGGTATGTCATTACACCTTTTCCTACTGCTGTTATTCATTTGTTAATATATACCCTGAAGGCTGATATATGATGCTAGAACTCACATACAGATGGGCAAATTTCTTAGGCTTTACAGAAATCCTTTAGTGTGGGCCTGGTTTTTGGCTTAGTCTAAGACGTGTGCAATAATGTTATTCATCTGTCTGGTCTTTTCTTTGTGCCCCCCTCCTCCCTCTTAAATAATATGTTCATTAATTTCAATAAAGAACTAGAGATAACATTCCTACCCTCTTTTGAGGATGAGGAAAGACAAATGTGTGCTCCCACTAAGGGGAAAAGCTGTAGAATGAACTCGGGTTATTTCTTCCAGTTGAGCTCCTGTTAGTCGTTAGCATGCACACGTTGGCCAGAGAGTGCAAGTCAGACTTGGAACTTGCCCCTGTATTGACTGCATCTTGCCCTGTTGGCTAGTGGAAAAATTGGTGGGTGCAGCTAATACCACAGCGAAGGTACGGGAACGTATAGCCCAAATCAATGGGAAAGTTTTTAGTATCTTGCTATGTATGTGTTAGTGATTAAATGACTTCAAATAACTCATTCAATTCAGACATGGACAAGTTAAATGTGTTTGTTAAAATGTAATAAATATATTCTTTATATATAAGCAAATTTTATTTTAACATATGTGTTTAACAGTACCTATAATTTACTAAACAGCATACTTTGGTTAAAATTTCCAGCTGGTTAAAGTTTCTAAACATTTCGTTTAGAATAGCTGAGAGAGAGAATGAGAAAAGCATAACCCAGAGATGTGTGGTTTGTTATCTGGAACTGTATTAAGCTGTTTTTTCTATACAACATCAACTGCAGTATCAGAATCCTATTGTAATATTAATCATAGCTAGATTTTTGTCCTTGCAGTGTCTTTATAAAGTAGGGAAGCATGTTCCACATCCCAGTGAGGCGATATCCATTATTAGGATTATCCAAGAGTAAGGTGTTTGGCTCAAGTCATACAGGAAGGTTGTTTTACTTCCTAGCTCTGATAAAACAGATCAATTCAAACTGGTATCGCTTGTTCCTGTGTCTGTTGTTTAAATGCTTCCATTGTCTTGTGCCACATAAAAATGCTCAATTAGGAAGAAGAATTTCTTTGTGCAGTGGACTTAAGACTGCAGGATTGCTATCCTGCAAGTACGTCACTGATCGAGTCTCCGCTTATGCTTCTTGCTGCTTTTGTTGTAGGAGTATCTCTTCATCATTTTTCTCCCGCTGCTTCTCTATCTCCTAGTTCTTCTGAAAGTCTGTTTGCTGCCACTGGTTCCTGTTGCAGTGTTTCATGTCCATGTTCCCTTTTATCCTTGCTGTCCCACCACTACCTTACTTTCCTCCCCATCCCAATTTTAATTTTAACCTACAGTGATTTTGTTGCTGCTGTCCTTTTTCTGCCCGTTCTCCCTCAGCGGCACATTATGTTTTCCTACCTCTATTTTTTCTTCTCTTACTTTCCTCCATACCTTTTCCCCCGTTGGCCACCCTTTCTCCTGTCCACAATCACAACAATATTATTGAGGAAAAGCCTTTTTTGCATATGTGTGCGCGCTCTCTCTCATGTGCGCATTTGCACCCCCTCTCTTTTGCTTTTGCTCTCTGCTTGTATTCCAGCTGGTGCTACTGTCAGTTGGGCTTTTTCTTTCCTTCATTTTGGAACTCTTCATACGCAAAATATTCCTAGCTGAAGTCGTAAGATATATACAGGAGTTGTTAACAGGCATATGAGCTAAACAAGGAATGGTGGCTGTAAGTTGGGGAGAGATCATGCATGAAAGAAAATAGGTTTTTTATCTAGGGAGAGAATGATGAAAGTTCTCTTGCCAGTCTTTTCTGTTTTGGTTGTTTGCAGCCTTTTTGTTTAACACATCTGTACTTCTTATTCATGTTCAGGTCTTATTAGATACTGATTTCAATATTAGCTTGCATTATAATGGATGACAATTGAGGGAGGAAAAAACTAACGGCCATCAAAATACACTTCTGAAACTTTGCAATTTCACATTTGCAAACCTATGTATCAGACTGCTTAATGGAAACATCATCTAATTTGCATCTAAATAGCTTTTACGGAGTTTTTCTTTTGTGTAACACCTGTTAATCATAACGCTTTGTAGGAAAGTTGCATAGAGTGCTTGCCTTTGCTAGAGAAGTCATAGCTGAGTGATGGTAACTTAACCTTTTGTTCTGTCCCTATAGATGTTAGTGATGTCCAGTTGTTCATAAACTGATGAAAATATTGTGCTATGTTCTTGAAGCCCAGCTAAATTATAAGAAAGGCTTTGCTGTTTGCATTATCTCTGGAATATGACTAAAACAGAATGTGAATGTTTGCTCTCATATTATGTCAAGCTGAATACCTTAGTTTCTCAAGGCCATAAAAGTGTGTTCTCTGCTGTTACGTGTGTCTGCAGAAAAGAGATGAAATTTAATTTGTTTTACCTGAAAATTAAAATCCAGATAACTTTCAAAAATTGCAGGTATGAAAGATCTTGTGAAGTGGTAAGTGGTCTTTCTGTGGTTAAATTTATAACCAAGCTTTTTAAGTGCATCTTCCCAAAAAGTGCTTGAAATTCAAATCTATGTGTTTGGATTTTGTAAAATAATTCATAAGTTGAAAATGTTAGGGGAAATTTTCAAGTGATATATGCACTCAGTTACATAAATTACACAACCCTTAAAAATGCTTTTTTTTGATCTGAATGTATAATATCACAGTTCTTCTATTGAAATCCTTCCAGACAGTCCATGTGTTTTGCTATTAAGAAACTTCTTTGCCAGAGAAAGTGAGGAAATTATGCACAACCATTAGTATTTGTTTTCTTAAATTGAAATATCTGCAGCGTGGACTCTTTCAATGTAGCTGTTCATTCTTAAGCAGTGCATTGCTATGGCATCAGTACTAAGTCCCCTTCGTTGCCTTTCTTCTTTGGTCCATTTGTGTACTTTTGGTCCAGTATTTGAAATTAGGAAGAGTGACGGAGTAGAAAGGAGCTCCCATGTGCAGACAATTTTGAGATCATAACTCACTCGACAAAAAGCAAAAACAAAATCCTTGTTGCATGTCAGGAAGCCACAAGTTTGGTTTGTGGAGAAAGATTTATCTTTCCTACCTACCTTCAGAGACATAATTGTAACAAGTGCCCCCCGCCCCCAATAAGCTTATGTCATATTTTTACATCTAAGTGATTATCTCTCTTCAGCCTAGTTTCAAACTGATATTTCCAGCTAGCAACATGATTGGTACTAACGTGATGATACTACTAGGCTATTAACCAAAGAAAAGTGATGTTGCTGTGAAGGCTTGTTCAGTATCAGGCTTGAAACTTGCTTACAGTTAATAGTGGAACTGGGTAATTTTGGTATCTTAGTAACTAAAAATGATAACTTTGACCAAATGATTTGCATGTTTCTGAGCACTGCTGGGTGGATCTGTTGAATAGTGGTTGTACATATGTCTCTTAAAACTTGTACCATAAACTGAACATGTAGGGGAGCCCTGGCTAGAGGTGCTGTGGTTTTGCTGCATCTGTTCAGTTCCTAAACTCTGCGGAAAGGCATCAGCAGGTGTATTGGTTAACTGTTGGGTGTTTTTTTTTTTTTGGGGGGGGGGGGGTTTGCCTTGTTCCTTAGGAATGGTGCTATAACGACACCTGATTTCAATTCACCTCAGGTGAACAGCTTGCTGATAACTTCTGGTCTTCAATTACTTGTTACAGATTTGAACTGGCAAACTAGGGGTGAAAGGCTCCATGTCCTTTTACCATTCTTTAGAGTATCCAGCCCTTTATTTAAGGGCTTAAGAAGGGGAGGGGGAAAGGGTCTCTGCGAATTAGTGCACAGAAAGATGATGACTATTTTAAGGCCTGTGTTGAAGGGGTGGAAAAAGGCAGAGCTTATGCCTGTGCTGCTTCAGCTGCATTGAAGAGGACTTAGCACAGATGGATTGTGCATTACAAAATGTAACACATAATTCAAGCTGTCAGCTTAATCAGACTGTTTCCAGGAAGCAACCTGTAAAAGAGAAGGACCTCTTGTTTGCTGACCTCTGATCCGTAGCCTGCTGCAGATTGTCATACATTTTGTTTTTCTTTATGTTGGTGTCCCTTCCTTCCCCTTCTTTTTTTATTATTGTATCCCCCTCAAGTGGCACCCTGGAAGGACCACCCAGAGGGAGTAAAACAATAGGAAATGAGTTAGCCACTAAAATACAGGTTTTGTAAGACTTCAGCAAAAGAAAAAGCACTGTTTAACTGCATATGTGATCTCCCTGGTATCGTCTTGTTTACTGAATGTCGAAGAACCTCGACTAAATGCACAACAGTTCAGACTTAATTGTTCACAGTTGTCAAACAATCTAATAGAAAGCAAAGCTTTGGATGTATTTTAGCATAATTACGAAACTAACGTGTGAACAGCCTCCTGAGGGCATATAATCAATGTTTAAAGATTGACTGTATAAATATGTCAGCTTCGACAACAAAAATCTTCATATGTCTGTTGGACTCCTTGAGAGCCTGTAGCCCAGCTGTGACACTGCTTCATGGAGTCCTTCTGTGGAAAGTCCTCAACAAAGCAGGCAGTCTGAAATCAAAATCTGAATAGCTACTTACACCTCTGTAAAAGGATTAGCCATACTTTATTGTTTCAAAGTTTAAGTCCTAATTTGCATCATTATAGTGGTGCAGCTTCATCAGAATCCGTCTTAGGTCCCAGTTATGTCTCTGTACCTGTAGGTGGTCACTAGATTTATTCTGATCCTGGAGGTAAAGGAATTAAACTACTCAGTGCAGGAGCAATGTGAATGCATTATTTCAAGTCCTAATTGATTTTGGACAGTTTAAATGCTATTAGAAATTATTACTGTATATACTACCCATAGTTGCATGATATTCCGTAACGGGAAGAGAATGTCTCTTGAGCCGTGTGATTTGAACGTCTATTACTTCATGAATTTGCGGTTTACGTACAGGCAAGGAAATTGCGGGGCGCTGGTCTGGATTTTGATCTCACTTCTGTGAAGGTCAGTTATACTCCTGCCTGGCGTTTCAGTTCAAGCCTGTTCAAATTAATCTATTGTCTGAGCATGTGAAACTTTCTAAATATCCTCATTCTAGTCTGTTTTTATAAACAGTTCTTTTTATGATTGCTTTATCTGAATAGCAATAGCAATTTTTGTAACTCTTAAACTTTATATACAAGATTGTAGACTCGTACCTGCAGTATTCCATTAGGACAGGGTGACTAGGTGAGGATTTAAACAACCAAGGACACTTTGTCCAGCACACGTGTTTTATGGGCAATTACAGTATCAAAGGGACAGCTAGAACTCCATACAGCTAAAAGTAGATACTGAATGAGAAGGAAAAAAAAATCTCTTTTTAGAGGCTCAAGTTCTGACTATTTGTGGCAGACCAGCTGAAGAACAAATGAGAAGTTACCGTCACAGAAGTCAAGAATGAAAGAAGAAGAGATCTTTTAATCAGATAGTTGACTTTGTGGGAGGTGGGGGGGAGAGAGGCAGGAGAAGGTGAACTTGGAGAAAGAGTGGTTTAATTGATCGTTCAGGAACTCTACTTTTTTGCCAAAGTTCAGAAACTCATAACGTGATGTGCTCTGAAAATGTGAGATTCCTGCAGGAAATGCAAGGAAGAAATGACTTATATTCTTTAGAAGTCTGAGAAAAATAACACTTAATGGAGTTTTAAGAAAACTAAGAAAATATTCCCCAACATGAAATAATAGATTTCCAGCCTTGTTTGCTCGTGTGCTTTTTATGATGCATTCAAAACAAATTGTTGCAAAAATAAAACTAAATCTTGGTCTTTCTTCCACTGCTTGCAACGTTTTAAAACGATTTCTTGATTTTTGTGGTGTCATTTCTGTATTAAACGTTTTCCTGAGGCATTTATTATATTTAGAGGTATTCTGTTTGACATTGAAATATAAGCATTTTCCTGTAGTTATAGAGAAAAGGCTGGGTATGTAAGGACTGACTGACTTGTTGTCTTTTTTCAAACAGTTTTGAATGAGGAGAAAGTGCAGAAAAGACTTCAGTCTAATGGGGGGAAAAAAATCTGTTTTTTAAATCAGGATTTGAGACTGTCCTTAGCAAAGCTGAAGCTTGACATGGCTATTTAATAAGCTGTAGAGCACAGTTTTGATTTGAACTGAGGAACCAATTTGATTTGTCAACTGACGCTTGAAAATTTTTACCGAGTAAAACGTATACCTGCCTTTCCATGCTCCTCATTGAGTAGTTTTGCCATTTTTAACTCATGGTCATTCTCTCCTCTACTTTAAATAGAGCAAGCCTCTGCTCAACGAAGACAGAGCCCGTGGGGCAAAACCACCTGATGAGCTTAGAACATCAAGAAAGTGTTCATAAAACCAAAAAGGAGTAAATGCAGCAGTGGGATTTTTGGTAGTGCTTAGCTTCATCTTAGCCCTGATGCACCAAAGCCAGAGGCAACTGGAAAATCTACTCCATGCCTGCAAGATTCAGTGTGTGTGTTGGGAGCAGTCCTCGTGCTAAGCGTGAGACTTGTGTCATTGGCTCGCATCTTGAGCTCCCTCCTCTTCTTCCTGCTTGCAGTGTGGAGCGCGGTCTCTTCCTTCCGCAAAACTTGGGTGCGGAGGGCTGGCCTGATCTTTGCTGTGCTGACCAGCTGCATGTGGCAGAGGACGTGCAGTGGCAAGCTTCAGCTGGGGGTCACGCATTCCTAGGCTGCAGTCAAGGTCCCTTGTAGCCTGCCTTCTCCCCTGTCCTATTAAGAGGATAAATGAGCATCTTAATTAGCACTCGAGAGAAGGAACTGAATTCTGAAAAATTCCTTTTCTAGCATGTTTTCCCAGACTTCTCGCAGTCTGTGCTAGACATGTGAATGTTTCTTCAGCCAAACAGTCTCCTCTTCCTTTGTCAGATTCTCTTTTCACACCAGAAACAGAAACACTACGTCGGATGGTAAAAAAAAAGATTATTTAACTGTTATCCTCTTTACTACAATTTTCTTGTGCTATCTCCTTTCCTTATTTTCCCCCGTACACCTAGTGTATTTCCTTACTTTGTAGGCTCCTAGACGCTTTGCTGCTGCTCCTTATCAGTCTGTCTGTCTGTATGGAGGTTTATTTGGCTCAGGGTTTCCTGTGTGAAGATCCCTCTGGGGGACTTCAGAGAACATTATAAAAAGATGAATCGGGTCTAATGAGATTTGCCCTTGAAATGTGAGTGTGCTCACATACCTTGTGCCCATAGCACATGGATCCTTTGTAGACCTCTCTGTGGTCAACAATGACGATTACTCATTGATATTATGTTATTAGGCTTTATAGATTTTTGAGTGGTGACTTTGCATACTGAGGTGTTAGTATTGACTCTCGCTATATATCACCAAGTTGTCAAAATCGGGACCAATAGTGTATTTAGCATTGACGGGAGCATGAAAGAACTCGTACAGTAAGAAAGAACACCATTTTTCTTCGAAGATGGTCATCCTAGCACATGCTGTTTCTTTTGAAACAAGTAAGCTCGAGTATACAAAGAGGGACTGTGAACAGAAATGTGAAAGGAATTGTTAGAGGTCTGGAACTTTTTCTTATTTATACAGAGCTCCAGCAACGTGTGTGTGTGTGTGTAGGTGTTTTGGTGTGGTTTTTCTTCTTCTCCCTTCTCGACACTGTCTGTATACGTGGTATACAGAAATGGTTGTATTGTCTTTTAAAGTTACTTACGGAGTTCTCCATATCTCTCTCCTTCTCTTCCTCTGTGGTCACACGTTTTCATTCCAGAATTTGCTGCCTTTGTCAGGTGTTTTAGCTCTTTTGTAAAACACTTCTGTGGGAATGTAAGAGCAAAAATGAGGCTATGTATTTTTGTAGCTTGTGTGTTGGAAATGTGTTTAAAATACCTGTAATAACTTAATCTTTAAATACTGCTTATGATCTATCTGCAGGGATTGTTTGACGTTTGAAGGATTCTCTCATTTACTGCAGTTTGTGGAAGACTTGATTGAGATAGCAAGCCCCAAAGGCATGGCGTTATACCAGAGCGGAAGCACAAGTGCCGCAAAGATGAAACAGCTGATAAGGTTAATGTCCCTTTCCTCTGAGCGGGGTCTGAGTTGCTGTTCCGAGTTAGATGGTAGAAATTAGAGAAGACTATAGTGTTTCCTATTCCTTAGTCCCACCTCATTTATTTTTGTTTGCTTGCTGTCGTACATCTAGCTGTAATGTTTATAATAATTTCATTGTTGATTACTTACAAGGCTTTAATTTAATTCAGGTGAGTAATGACTTAGCTGTTGTTACCTGGCAGCTGTTCAGTAGCCTTTTGAGATGTGAACTAGTCGTTGTCACTCTTTTGGTGACAAATGGCTTGTGCAGAGAGCATGTGAGCTCCTGCAAATAAACATTTGCAGTTGCTAAGAAGCCTCCCTCCCCTTCCACTCTTTTAATGTCATCAGAGAGCTGAAATATAGCACTTAAAACTGCGTACTCAAATTATTTCACCAAATACCCTTTCTTAACTTTATCACCTTTTGCAGCCTTGCTCCACAGACCTCTTAGGTGAAGTAAATACTTACTTCCAAGTGTGAGTTTGTCTCCTTAAAGAGGCTAATAATGCTGGTACCGAGGTAAAGAATAATAACCAGAAAAATAATTTCCTCTTTGAGTTAAGAGTAAAAAGGATCACCAAAACCCATATATTAACAAAAATGAAGTCACATAACCCTAGCAGACGTTCCACGCCACTGTGCTTTTACTTATAAGAACTGAATGGCTTTCTAATTTTATTTAAAATTATCAGCCTCTGTAAACTAGCATTCTCAGAAAGATATGTAATTGTTAAAGGTTTTCTAGGAGATGATGGAAAGAGGGTTTCCAATAGACTTGGCCTGTATAGCCTGCCATTAGATATGGTTTCCTGCAACATAATTGCTTTGACTCTAGCTTATTCAGGGCTGCCCAAACAAGAAATAGTTTCATCACAACGGCTCCCTTAATGGATGTATGCAGGTTCCTCTTGCTTTTACACCTAAGTTTAATATTATGCATGTGAACAAGCTCCCGGATGGTAATCAGATTACTTTTCTGTCCTGTTGAACACATTTTCATGGTTCTCTGTGCAAAGTTGGTCTTTTGCTTCTTGTCATGGTATATGGCTATCAAGTCTCATCTCCTAAATGAAATGCATGTGAATGTTTCCCCTCTAGAAATAGGTGATCCATGCTTTCAATGTAACATTTACTGCAGCTAGACCTTGCAGAGCTGTTCACTGACAAGAATAATTAGTGACTGCTTTTAAGGGGTGGGGGGAAGCTGTTGCTTTTTCCTTGAGATAGATCCAAACTGTCTTTTCAGGCAATTAATATGCTCTTGTTAGGTTTCTTTCACTAGGAGGGAGACCTTTTTCAGGTCTATGATTCACTGGTTTTCTGATTCACTGTCAAAAAGCAAAAGTTTAAAATTAAATTCATTATTTTCTAAGCAATGTGTTTTTAACATCACTGTTTTGTATTATGCCTTTTCAAAAGACTTAGCTATGGATGTTTTTCTGTCTAGGTTGTTCTGCTGGTTATTCTGTAAGCCAAAAGAAGTATTACAGTCTGTATCCAAACCTATTCTAGCTATCTCTCTGGGCTTTAAATAAACATTTCATGTAGCACCTGCTTTATTTTTTAGCTTTTGTAATCATGCTTTATTTTTTAGCTTTTGTAATCGTGCTGGCAATTTGAAAGAAGACGACCTTGAAACATGTGAAGCAGTTGTCCTTCATCAGCTTCAGAGTTTATTACAGAGCATACTGAATGGATGCCTCTTACCTGAGAAAACACTCAACGTTGAAGGTAGAGCTATGGGAGAAAAGCAAATCAGGTATTGTAAATGCAGAACTTAATATATTGTATGATTAGCATTCTTTACCGTCCAAATTTGACTCTCTCACGAGGAGAAAGCATAACCTAGATCGTGTTTCTGACTGATATCAAAAGCAAAGATTTCTGAGGAGTGATCTTCTCATGTCTCAGTATCAGCTATGTGGTTCTAAATGAAAAGAGTAAGCAAATTTTTAGTGGTCAGTTGTCTAAATCATGTTGAGTAAGCTCTTCTCTTTAAAAACTGGTATATCAATTTATTTTTTAGGTGTTAATTATAAAACTTTTTCACTTTATCATATGCATCATTTAGTGAAAGGTGATGACTGAAAGCTATCTGTGTGAGAGACATGGGGTAAAATCTTGTCTCAAACAGTATCAGAAGTGTGCGTTAAATGTCTGGTTTGCTAAGCATTTAGTACATTACAAACATTTAATGTACTTCATGTATGTCTGCTTATGCAGGAAAGCAAATAGGATGACTTTACAGGAAAGAAGTAGCTTTTGAGTTGCCTAATTGGTATTAGATTTTTATTCTACCAGGCAGAACTCAGCCTTGGTTTCCAGTGTCTCGCTCTGAGTTTGTTGCATACCTCATCCTAGCCTCCTTTGATAAGGAGGGAAAAATAGACCTCTTAGCCAGTAATGTTTATTTTCAGTGTGAGTGCTGGAAACATGAGGATGTGTAATGTAGTTTTGAGAGATGAATTTTTTTTTCTGTGAAGCAGAAGATGCATATATCCTTCAAAAACAATAAACCACAGTTATTCAAATACTTTTTCTTTCCTGTATGTATGCTACAAGGACAAAGGAGAATTGGTTTTTAGGTCTTTTAATGAAGTAATTAAAACAATTTCTGTTCTCTCTCTCTCTCTCTCTCTCTCTCTCTCTCTCTCTCTCTCTCTCTCTCTCTCTCTCTCTCTCTCTTTTTTTTTTTTTTTTAATTTAGGTTCTGTCTAAAGCTTCATCCATGCTACAGGCTCAGAAGTGCTCAAGTGTTAGCAGGATCAGGACACTTGTTAGCACTGAAGAATCATCTATTTAACTATGTCTGGTTTTCCTTTAGAGGCAGATTATTTCTCTGAGCACTAATATGTTATTGTAGAATTTCCTAAATGGTTTTTTAGGGAAGGACACTTGCAGAGTTAATTGAAACTCATTCTTCTGCAGCTTGTGAAATTTCATTGGAGCAAGCAGAAAAGCAAACATCTTTGACAAATGCAACTGGAGTATCACACTTTTGTTCAAAATTCATGAACTAATTTTTGAGAAAAATGACTGTGGAAATGGGTCTCTAGCAGAGTGCTTAATAAAATAAGTGAGGCTTTCCTAAGGATAAGTCTAGGAGCTGCAGGAGAAGAAGCAGTTTAATACCACCTGACACTAAATCTCATGATTAATCCAGGAGACCTTAGGACATTTGATTACCTGTGTTGTTACTGTTGTCCCCCCTCCTTCCCAGCTTTTCAAAATTTGTGGGAGTGAAAAGTGTTTTCTTGTGGTTTTGCTTTTAAAAACGTCAAAAGTGCAAAATGGAACACTGAATTAATGGAAAAAGGTTGCATATTTTCCTACAAAACATTGAACTACTTTGTCTAGCTCTGGTCAAGTAAATGAGTAGTATGGGATGTGTATGAATAATATAGGATTTGGTAAATCTTGTTTACATGTGTTATCTCAATAGTACTTATTTTTGTTCTTCAGGTCAGACCAGCAATTGGATCTTGCCAAGTTATGGGCTTGTTTGAGCAAGCATGCCTTGTTCTTGAAAAAGCACCATGTTTTGCTCACAGAAGAAGTGGCAAAGATGTTCGACACCTTGCTGATTTCAGAAAAAAATGTGCAAGATGCTCAGGTTAGCACTTATTTGTCCATCTGTTTTGCTTATTATTTGTCAACTTCTCTATGCGAGCCTGTGCTGCGGTGACAAACTGTTCTGAGAGAGCAGAAGAACATTAAAAATCGACCTTTTTAGTATAAAGAACGACTAGACTTAATCTGCAGCTCCTGTCAGATCCCTTGTACTGATTCTTGTGATCACTGGTCCCTGTGTTCTCGCTTCCTCTTTCCTTTTTTCCGCTTCTGCAGTGATAAATCCCTTATTTCTACGTTTTTTTGTTATGAGAGAAACTTGGATGCTTACTAAATATAAAGCAGAGCAAAAACTGTGCTTAGGTAGGTCCCAAGAGATTTCCAGCTGTAACAACATTGCACAGAAAAACCCGGTAGTCTGAGTTGAATGAGTCTTTAAACCACTTGCAGGTTTATAAAGTTGAAAGGGCTCCCTGAAGTCTGTTTGGGAATATGTTGGCTACAGTAGAGGTTCTAGAGCAATGTTGCAATGTTCGCTGTCAGCAAAACTGAATAGGTGGGTAGCCACGTTGCATTTGTTTCAGTTTCTGAAGGCTCTACAGAGGAACTCGTGTGCAGAATGCACTATATGAGAAAGGTCCAACTACAGAGTTGTAAAATCTTGGGGTTTTATTTGTTTAGTTGAAGATCAAGACCTAACTTTTCAGATACAACCAAAGACTAATCTTTGCTTTATTTGAAAATGTTGTTTGCTTATTTGTACTTTAAGATTTGAGTTACATAAACGCCACCTTCTGTGAAGATGTCCCCTGACTACAGGGGCGATGGTCGTTTTAATTTGCTGTGGCTAGCTGAAGGTGGAGCAGTTTGGCTTTTCATGGTGTCTGAAGTTCTTTCAGAATCCAAGAAGACAAAGATGGTACTTCAAAGAGACAAAGCAAGTTTGTCTTGGTTTGCTCTTCCACTAGCACAGTACTGGAGGAATACATGGGGGTTGTAGAGCACAGAAGAACAGATGTTTTTCTCTTGAAGTCAGGGTTGTAAGTCATCAGCCACAACAGTAACTTCCATCTCATCCGCTTGCTTTAGCGTGGCAGTTGGATGTGTTATGTTTATGTCAGTACCGTTGGGATAAGAAAGCCAAGTAAGCTACAGTGTCTGCCAGAAAGACAGTGACCCATTGACAGGCGTTTCTGCCTAGCTCTGTTGCATCTAGATCTGAGGCAAGAAGGTGTTCAAATATAGGTGAGGGAAGCGAACGTCTGCAAAGCTAGGCATTAGCTGCTGTGGGGAAGCTCTTTGGAAAAAGTCATTTTAGTACCTATTTGTGGGCCTGTTTTTGTTTTTTTTTATTATTATTAAAGGTCTATCTGGGGCTTACAAAGACTTCAGTGAAATAAACTAGCTTTGCTTCTTTTAGATACAGAACCGAGGGTCAGGAAAATAGAAATAGTCATACTGCTCGAGTCACAGTTTGTATTTTGTTTTTTATATACATGTGTGTAAGTATTTATAGCCTTTGGCTCCATTTCTAGCTTATGAACATCTCTCTTAAGGAATGTTATTTTTAATCAGAAATAAAATAGTTCTTCAGAATCATTCTGATTAAATGACAATTTAAATGAGCTTGGTAAACATTAAATGTCCTAGCCTACTGTTCATACTTAAACTTAATTAAGCGCAAGTGAAACACTCGGGAAGCTTACAATGGAGAACCTGAAAGGCTCCATTTTTGCAAAGAAAATTCCTATAATTTAGTAATGTCTCATTACAAAGGCATGTAACGCGTTTAGATCTTAGCAGTAATACAGGTTGGATTTCTTTCAGCACGCTCAGCGAATCTAGTCAGTAAATGCAAACTTCTTTCCCTGTCTGGGGTATAGCTTTATCAACAAAGGAATTGTAAAGTGATATAATGATCGGTCAAACTTCCCCAGGCTTAACTGCTTTTACGTTTTCACAAAAAGAACTCATCAATTTACAACCAAGGGCCCTTTTTTTTTTTTTCCCCTCCCCTCCAGAATGCTTCTTGCAGTGATTATTGTATCAAAAGCGTAATGGAATCAACAGAACCTACTTAACTCTTGTCACAGAGAATAAATACCCTCTGACAATATGGAGTGTTCTGGCAAACATTACTGTACTGGCTTATTACAGGCAGAGGAAAATGAAGAGATCACTAAAACAAGTGTTTCTCAGGGTAGAACATTCTCCTGCTATTAATTAAATAGTTCACATGCTTTTTCTTTCGTTGTCTTGCTCTTTTTATTTTGGAAGAGAAATCCTAATTCCTCAGAAAAATAAGGTACTTAAGGACCGAGTGTGGCACTGAAGAATCAAGTAACACTGAAGTGCATGACTAGAAATTGTTATTTTTTCAGGATCTCTATCTCGCTTAGTGTGCTGTCTGATCAGAGAGGCATCAGTCAACACGGATGTGTGTATTTATAATTCTACTGTAAGAAAAATATAATATGTAAATCGATGATACCTAGAGACTAAATTGCACTGTTCAAATTGGCCCTGTGCTAGTAATAGTATCTGAAACTTGTATTTGATACTTTTATCTGAAGGACCTAATGACAAGCAGTTATCATTCATTAATCAGTCCTCAAGGCAATTAGAAAATGGGTAGGAAGAGAATATAAATTTTTCATGCGTCTCGAAATACATACACACATGCACATCCGCCCCACTTTATCCCATGAAGAAAAAACCCTCCTGAAGGCCTTAAAGAGCTTATCTGTTTTCCACCCTTCAAACCATTTATATATTTAAATAAGTGCACACATTTGCTATGGTGCAAATTTATCACAAGGCTGATATCATCTGTCTTTCTCTATGACTTAATAGCTTTTTATAGTGAATGATCTATTTTTTTCTTTTGAAAAATAGAATAATGTTTAATGTACTAAATATGTAGAGAATTTTACAAATAGCATGCTTATTCTTTTTAAACTTTAATTTATAAGGTCATAAACTAACTTCAAAAAAAGAAAAGAAAAAAAGAGTTGGCAGTTTGATAGACCAACTAGTGCCCTGACCTCTTTTGCTACAAATCCAGAGTAAATAGCTTTGTACAGTGGCTAAACTGAATGCAAGATGAATTGCATCTTTCCGGGTTCCCAGCAAGGCTGTCTGGTCCGGAACAGTTACTCTATCACTCTGTCGGAAATCTCAGGTTGGGGCTCCCACATTCATTTTGCATGTTAGATGTACAGTTGATCCTCTAGCTTTAGGTTTTAGCACTATGCAACAGATCGTCGGTGCTTGCACTTGTTGTTAAGGCTGCTTCTTGCTTGTTGGCAAGTACAGGGCATGTGTATGACTCTGAACAATGCAGAGGCTGTAATTAAAGGTTTCCTTTTAGTCGCTAGTACTAGTGCTTAAGTTTTATGTACACTTCTTGTCTGCTGATCACAAAGCACTTTGCAAAAGAAGGTGTGATCCCCATTATCTTCATTGTACAGGCTCAAACAAGAGTTCAAATGGCTGGTCTCCTCTGGGATAGAATTTGAGTTGCAGACTCCTAAGTAGAATTTAGGTCTTCTGCCACCAGTTTGGTGGACTTGGCTGCTTCCTAGGTAATGTATGGGATAGATCCTGGCAAAGAAGAAATTTGTAATTTCTTCACTGGCTCTGCAATGAGACTTACTAAGTCTTTGAATCAATCCACAGATAAAAAGATGGCCTGCCCTTCTCTTTGTGAAATCTCTTCTAGAGGCTATTACAGAGGTTAAATAGACTAAACTCTTTGCTGAGATTTTTTTTTTCTTCTCACTGTCTGTAGTTTGAAAAAAGTTGTATGCGTGCATATGCGTGTGTGTGTGTGTGTGTGTGTATATATATATATATATATAAAAGCATACCACCAGACCAAATATATTTGCAGAACTTACTTTTCCTCTAATTTTTAATAAGAAATTAAAAACAGTAGTTTGCACTGCTTTAATATATTTTTAGTTTTAATAACGTTTGAAAGAAATAATGAAAATGTAATACTTTAGTAAACTGTATACTTTCAATTATAGCCAAGGTAACTTCTTTTTCTGCATGTGGATAAATAATTTGTATTCAGAGCTTAAAACAGTAGGTCAAATAAAAGATCCAAACAAGGAATGTATCTCTGTGCAAGTGATGGATAAATACTGTGCATAAAATTATAATTGTATATGAAACCTTTTACAAAGTTAATGAAAGCTCAATAACAAGTGCTTTATGGGTCAATATGTGCAGTAATAATCTGTTTATTACTGTATGCTATTGTGGCTCATATACATGCATTTAATACTTATATTATCTATTAAACAGAATTTGTTCGCTTAAATCTTCCCCCAGGTGCATTCCATACTCTGCAACGTCTTATTTCCAAGCAGGCTGCACAGCACAGTAGCAGTATAAAATATATAATGTGCATGTGCAGAAACAGTTGCTTTAACGTAAGGATTTATATAATATGATTGTGAATATATGAACAACCTGTACCTAAGGATCTTAAATATTTAAGATCCTAAAGTTTGAATTTCAAGTCCATGTTGGTGACTTGTTTCTCTGAGGGCTTAAAAATCTGCTAAGTACTGCATTGCACAATGATGTTTCACAGCCTTGCGACACAGCTAAAATGGACAAGATCGTACAGACCCTGACTGCCCTGGTGGAGTTTGACCTAACGGGAAAACTTGCCCTGACTACACAAACAGACCTAACAAGCTAATGGAGGCTCTCCCTCGCGTAACCAGCTAGGTCCCATCAATGCTTGCGATCTTAGGAGTGTTTGGTGCTGACCAGCAAGGGCTGACTTCTCATTCAGCATCTTCAGGAGCATCTTCAGCTTCTTATTCTGGGTTGTTGTGCTACTTTTCCCTAGGTAACCTGGGTTGTGTTGCCGTAGTCTCCCTTTCTCTGCTACTGGTGCAGTCTGTTTATCTACCTGCCTCTCCTGTCCTGTTCTCATACCACTTCGTTATGTCTGTCTTGTCCTATTCTCTTCTGTCTTACAGTCAACTTTTTCTTCTCTCATGGATCTCGCCCTTTTCATTATCCATCTTAAGAAAACAGGGCATTATTCTTGTGGATGGGGAACAGTAATAGGGAGCTGACTACACGGAGGGTCTTAATACGCTGCCAAAACGGAAGTGTAGTATAATCTTTTAGCTGTGAGAGCTATGGACTTGAGTGTCTTACTCAGCTGACTTGTCCTTCTGTAAGAATAAGACCAATGTGGCTTATACAGCATGTTAGCAGTCTTCTCGCCCTGATGTAGATGTTGAAATGCTCTGGAACTGGTTTGGTCCCTGTTACTCTGAATGTCAAACCTTGGTTCTCTTAGTAAGAACCTGTTTTGCTGAAGGTACGTCAAGAAGCCTTTTTATGGTATTAAAGTTTACACTTACTGCTTGTATGTATTGAGGGTGGTTCATGTCTGTTTAGATGTTAAATGATACTGCAAATAGGCGAATGAATTAATTTTGATATGGGAAAATTTGCACTAAGGTAAAGTGCTAAATGGAAATGAATTTGCACTGAGTTAAACTGCTGAATGGGAATTAATTTCTTAAATGAGAAAGATTTCCCAACCCAATCTGCAATTTAAGCCTTTTTTCATTAAAAAGGGAAACTCAGAATAGCCATTTTCAGATGAAATAGCTGATTGCTCTTGTTTTTGTATGACGACTCCCCATACGTAAGGTTAATTTAAAAAAATAGTCCATGACACTTATTTGCTTAAGACTCAGAAGTTGCTATTCTGGGCTCCTGGATAAATGTGCGATTAGTGAAGAGGGGAGAGAAGTGAAAGAATATTTTTTTCCTGTAGATCTGAAATGTTTTTACTTGAAGACATTCCATTCTCTTGGGTAAATAGAAATAATGTCACGAAAACTGGGATTATTTCTGAGGTGTTAAGTCAGCCTTCAGGGGCAGGGACTATTTGATGAACAATTAGATAATTATAACATAAATCTAGTAGATTTTAAAGAATCAAGTCCACATTTTTATTACAAAATAAAGATAAGAACATTATACAAATTAGATAGGAAAGATGCCAAAAAAGCCTTTCCTGCTGTTGATGGAATAATAAATACCAGAAAATGCTTTCTACTGTTCTCAAAAATGAAGCTTTATGAAGCAGCACACGGCATTTGCAACACGCATAGATGATAACCTTAAAGTGCTTACTTTATCTTAAGCCTGCTTTTAACTCAGCCATATTTATGCTATGTTCAACTCCCTATAAAAACATTGGCTTTCATCTTTTTTTGGAGTTTAAAAATATGCTTAATTATGGAGGTCTGAATAGTGCTGCTGCAGACATCAGCGTGCATAGACAGGAGAGGATAAACTTTATGAATGTGCAATAATAATACAGATTAAAATCTGAATTGAGTCTGACAGAAGCGAGCTTTGGATCGTACTCCTTGACTTCAGATATATTGACGTAGGTGTTGTTTTAAATCCTAACTATTGCAAACAGTGTGGATTAACTTGCCTTATGCTAGTGTGCCTGAAATGGAGAAGAAAAGATATGTGTGTGTGTGTGTGTATTTTTTTTTGTCTGTTGCTGTTGCAGCCTAGATAATACACCCTTATATTTTGTAGATTGTGAATATCTGATGAGCAGAATACTGAGAATTTCTGGAAAACGTGGTGATTAAAACAATTAAAGCTTGTATTACTTCAAGGCAAAATGTAATTCCTAAGCTAACACTGGTTTAACTCAGAGGTAATTTAATTTCTAACAAAAACACCCTGGAAACAGATTACACTGTAAAGTGTAGATTAGCTTAAATGTATGTTGGAAAACATTGCTGCTCGAGAATAAGAATAATGGGGCTGCAGTGGTGTGTGTGTGTGTGTTTTTTTTTTTTTAATGCTGTAGGCTCTACCGTTGTTGAGAGAGGTCCTTCCAGAAGAGTGTGAAGATAGGTCATCTATTCAAAGTAATGAATCATCTTACAGCTTGCCATCAATTCTAAATGACAGAGGTGAAATAAAGCAGTCAAAACACGCTCACTGGCTTGACAGCGTTGGTACAAGGGAACAAGGTAACAAATGTTAAAAGGTCTGTCTATGCGCTCAAAGTTATTGTCATTCCATGTTGCACGATATAAACGTGTCCCTATCAAAACCTACAGGAAGCTGTATTATAGCTACTGGTAAAATAATATGTATTTTTCATGAACTTTGGGTGATACTCTTAAATATCTCGGCAGTAATCATTCTTGTTACTTCATTAAAATGAATGGTACCTATTGTGACTCTCTTTCTGTAGTAGGAAAGCGAGCACTGGGGCAATTTGTAGGTCCATCTTTAGTATATATATTTTAAAAAGTCTACTATTTAGAAGTCATATGATGTATTAGTTAAATTTTATTTTAAACCCAGACTGCAGAATAAATATTTAAAAATAGTAGGATTTATGCTAAGGAAGGTAGGCATTTCAGTTTCCAAGCTTAAAAGGTGAATATTTGTGGAAAATCTACTTCATTTCTTTCGAGGAGGAAGTAATATATGAGCCCACTGCAATAACTAGGAGATGGTAACTTGCGCTGTGTGCTCTCAGAACATTCCTTACATCAAAGTCTAAAAGGGGCAGGCAGTTAGGTTTCAAGGCTCTTTACCCAGAAAATGTAAACAAATTGATTTAGGCCTCCTAAATTCCTGCTACTTTTATCCATGGAGGAGATGGAGACTTTGATTTAAACTAATTTTCTGTGGTTGGTATGAGATATACTATTGCTGTCGGGCTGCTGGACAAGATTGCAGAGTTACTGTTGGTTGTTTGTTTCTTAAATCCCATCGGGTCTTAAATTATTTAAGACTTTTGGGTAGCTTGTCCTTTTCTCTGGAAGCTACAGAGAGACACAGTAGCATCATAGACGAGAAAGTTCACAGTAGGCTCCTCTTTTAAGAACCATAATGGATAGCTTAGATCAATAAACAAGAGATAACAAAAGTGAAAAATTAAAGGGAGTAGGGCTTAAAAGAAAACAAACCAGTCTGATCGTTGCGACTTTGAAATGGGTTTCATTATTGTGTGTTCACACACAGAAGTCACAAGCTGGTGTGAAGATGAGAGCAAGGAAGAAAGCGTGGTAGAAAAGATTCCTATTGCAGGTAAAAGTAATGGCTGCATATTAACCCCAAATACAGTATTCAACTTTATAATATAATCAAAACATTGCATTTTAGTCGTTTGGAAGCACTAATAGTGAGTAAACTCAGCTACTACATACTGAGCACAAAGATTAAACATTAAATCATAAAGTACACGCTTATGTTAACATAAACCAAGATGGAAAATAACTGCCTGTTTAATTCCTTGTAATCATGTTATACGTTTAAACCATGTGAATATCCTGTCATTTAGCCTTTCAGGTCTTAGTATCAGTGTTACAAAGGTCAGTCTCCATGGGGAAGATCCAGTAATTATATGGCAAACTACAGATGTTTCTGATTTGATTCTTTTCTTTTCAGTAGTAATTGAATGTGTATCATTAGAATAAGCGCAGAAAAAATTGTGCTAGACAGGAAGCTGTGCTTTTGCCTCTGTTACAAAAGCAGTCTGATAGTATAAAATTTCTAGCAATAAGGTTTTATCAGGACTTGTTAAGGTCTTCCTGTAGCAGATGTATTATACTTGTTTAGAATCCTGAATTATCACTGCTTTTTAGTTCTAAAGTATCAGTAACACATTAGTATTCAGGACAGAACTCTTTGCGAGAAGTCTCAATTTGCTATCGCTTTATTTTGTAAAGTGGTGGGCTGCTTCATTATAAATTTTCATCTTTGGCTAAATATTTATACAGGTGTATACTCTGACAAAGAAAAGGTGCTAGGGCATCTGTTTGTATAACACATGTTTGTTTTCTGCTTTTTTTATGGCTTAAAAATCATGTGTCTTTCTGAGAGCAAGCCATGTTTCTATAGAGGTTTTCCTCTGCTGCCTTTTGAGCCTGATTTGCAGCTGAAATATAACAATGTGCTGCTGCTTAACAAATAAAACTTGAGATTTTTGAGAGTAGAATGCTTTTTTATTTTTGTATTTCTTAAAATGCCCGTCAGTCAAGCATGATGATTTTTTTTAAAGATGGATTGCATTGATTTTTTTTTCAGATGAATTAAAAAAGCACACACGCTACAAGCCATTTAAATCTTTTAAATGAAATGAAACACACTTCTCGTAGAATATTAATCAAAAAGTGTATGGAACTTGATTGTTTTGATAGTTTGTAATTTAAGATGGGACTGCAGTTTGAGTTCCATAAACGGATGGCGCTAACAGCTAGAACAATGTAAGAAATGCTGGCTTTCTCCAAGTAATGGCATCGTTACTTCTGCAGGGGGAAGGGAGGGATTTCAACCCCTTGGGTTTCAGAGACTCAGTAGCTGGCACTGTTGGCTTGTGCCCCTCCTGCCCCCCCATAATTTGATGACGTGCCTGTACTGTTTTTAGTTATGAAGCCTAGCATTTTGTACAAATTTGTCAGGGAGTTGTCTATTGCTATCTTTCCTGCTGGGGACCTAGGTCACGTGTGTAACTGGTTCCTGTGTAAAGGAACAGTTAGAGCTTTAGCGGTAGCCACGGCTAGGACAGAGACCAAGCCGTGGTGGACGTATCCCGTCCTTATTGCCACAATTCCTCTCTTACGGAATGGCAACACAAAGAGTAATACTTCCTATTTTGTAAAAATGCTGAGGAACTCCTCTAGTCTAAATACTGGAAGATTACTTAATTTTAAAATCAGTTCTTTCTGAGCTCTGCTGTATTTATTACTTTTGTTGCAGCATGTTTTCAGTAGCTAGCATTCTCATTGTCTCTAAGAGTGAGACTTTTCATATCTCACTTGAAAGCAAAGTTACTTCTTTCAGATGCTATTCATCTTCAAACCACGATCTTCTCCAGGCTGGTTGTTCTCTTTTGGCTTCTCAGTCTTCTAGCCTGTCACTTTTTTCTTTTTGCTCATCATTATGTGCTATAGATTGTAGCCGTGGAGCACTGAAATTGTTCAGTGCCTAAAATAGAGGCAGTATTTCTGTGTGTTGCCTTTGGGGCTCAAATGCCTTCTTTGAGGGTTTTGGGGGGGGGGGAGAGGGGAAGAGGTTGTTTTTGATGAATTGATTTTTGATGTTAGTTCTATACATGACTATTTGGCTGTACAATTTTTGCTAAGCTTAATGGATATAAATTTTTTCAGTACTCACTGAATTCTTTAAGGGCCTCTTTGCAATAAAGCTTTGATTTGAAACATTGGAAGCCTTGAGGCTTTGTGGGGTTTTATGGGCTTTATTTTGGGATTTGGGTGGACTTTCCTTTTAGGTCTGTGATGAAACTTTAGGAATGCTTCTGTAGTGTTCTGGTTTATTTTTCTTATATTTCTATTAAAGAAAAAAATAACAAATATTTCTATATCTCTAATATTCTGTAAATATTCTGAAGGTCTTTGTGTATTGCCTGTAGGAGGAAGAGGAAGCTTTTTGGCTTTCGGAATGTCGATATGGTTTAAAAAAAAAGTGAGTGGGTTCATGGCGTTAAGAGTTGTAGCTAGCATGGTGTTGGATGTCACTTAGAAATGTTTTTGTTGGGTAACTTAAATGACTTATTCAGGAATCTGCTTGGAATTATTCTAGATAGAGGCTTAGATTGAACTATCTGCTGAGCTGTTGAATCCCAACTTCATGATAGCACCTACTGACCTGTTACCATGATTGCTCAAACATCCACATCAAAATTGCAGTCTCTGCAGTGTCTTAATGCTTCTTTACCTCTTGCATGACAGCTGACGCTGGCAATAATGTTGACCTCTGATTTATCTCATGACTCATCCCGGTGGAAGTGGCAAAAGCAGAAGTCGCCAAAGAGACGCAGCTTCATCCTGTTCGTCCCAAAAGCTCTTCTCTTCAGATGTTTCAGAGCTGTAGGCCTCGGATGCATCCCTTCAGAACATTAAATTTAAAGAAGAATTTAGGAAACGTACAGGAATTCTCTCAGTAATATGAGTGCCATTAGAGATCTTAGTCTCAACAGTCAGATTTATCAATGCAGGCGGCACGTGTTTCAGGGCTTGATTGTGTTGGACAATGACACTGACTCATTCCACAGCTGTAGTTAATCCAAACAATGCTGAGTCATCAAATAGGGAAAGAGTGTTCCTGAAGATGAGTGCCCTTGTTCTTAACTGTCAAATTGACTGCTAACTAGGATTGGGAATCCTCCTTAAACAAGATTGCTGTGACCTTCTGTCTTTGAGCTTGGTATATTGATTTTGAAGATCTTGTGTCTCTTTATTTTGTTACTACTTATCTGAAAAGTAGGTGGTTTTTTGTTGTGTTTTTCTTTTTTTTTTTTTTCCCTGAGAACATATTCAGCTTTGTGTCTCACTTTTTTTCCATTCCAGAATGTAGCCAGAGCAACAGTAATAACAGATAGACTACTTGATGCTGGGATTTGTGGCGTAAGTGTTACTCTTCAGTAGTTACTGTTAGTCTTACTTGACTGAAGGGCAGCTGCAGTTAAGGAAGAGGCCCTTGACCTGTCCTGGTGTTTGATACAAGTATCTCTTGATATGCATATTAGTCATGAGCTACTTCCCTTATCTTCAAGTCATCTTGGAAGTAGCAAAAAATCTGGAGAAAGCTTGAGGAACTTCCATTCTCTTTAGGGAAACTAGAAGTTGTTTGTAAAAAGTTCTGTTTTTTTCTCTGATTCTTGATGCAGGAGCACCTTCCCTTCCTAAAAGGATAGGCAATACCCATGCCACAAAGGTTACAGGGTGTGGCAGGTGAGTTGGAGGTAATGGGTGCTTGTTTATCAGCAGCAAAAACCAAAGGATGTTAACCCTTGCTTCTGAAAGCTCTGAAAAAATGTTTTGCTATCTCCAAAGCAATCAGGTCACGTTACACTTCTGTTAATATTCCAAAGCTTCCATTACAGAAGAAAGCTTCGAGCTTTCTGTCTTGATGACCCTAGCTGTGCTAAGCGTTGTCTCCTTAACTTTCTTCCTTTCCTGCCCGGGATGGGGGAGGGAATCTCTTGACAGCTACTTATCAAACTGCAATACGACCTTGAAGCCTAACCGGTTTTGGGGTTTTGGTGTTTAGAAAGGTGGGTATACCTGGCATTAGTTAGAAGGTGAGCAATTCCCCTTCTTATCTGTGGCAGTGGAATTGAGCTTTTCAAGTCTATTGTCAAATGGGGGAGGGAGAATGTAGCTTAGAGACTAAAGATGAGTCCTAGGTCCTAAGAGCCGTGCCCTAAGATTGTAGAAGGCCACGTTGTGTTAATTGACTTCAAAAGGGTTATACTTTGTATACAGTACTACTTTTAGGCTAAGTAAGAATATCAGAGAAGAGATTTTATTAACAGATCAGATTGTCTTGATAGCAATCTTGGTTTATACCAGGGGTTATGTAAGGTTAGAAGAGACTATGTGGACTCATTCTGGTTTTCTTCCTGGATGCCTTCTGATTTTTTTTTTTTTTTAATCTTGGAAAGACAGGCAGAATAAACTGTTTGACTCTTTTGCTGTTCATGAGGTAGGTGAATAATTGGAGTTATAAACAGATGTTATCATTTTATAATTGGTTTTGCTGGATAACTGCTTGGTTTTGCTGGGTTTTGCTGTCTCTTAAGTAGGAACGGCTGATTATTGAAGGGGCAGGTTTGTTAAAACTTTAACAAAATAGAATCTCTCTTTACCCTTTGCTTGTGTCTTTGACTTGAACAGATGCTAAAGCTATAAAGCATTTGAATAGAAGTGGCATCCTGAGTAGAGGCTCATCAGGCTTCACTTTCACAGCTTCCAGAATATCACATTCCATCTACTTTCCAGATCTCTAATGTAGAGATAAGCAGGAAAAAAAAAAACTCTTAAGAAGAAAGAAAATTAGTCCTTCTTTATATATCATAAAGAAACATGAAAGGGTACAAATCCAATTCTATTTTCCTTTTTAGATCCCCTTTAATGAGCCAATAACCCTGCCAACGTTTTTCCCACACCCACACATACTTCCTGGTGAGGTCCTCCTTTGCACTTGAAGTTAAAAGGTTCTTGAGGTTCCACTTGGAGTGGACTAATAAAGGCATTAATAGATCTACCCAACTTTTTGCTTCATTTGATATCAATCCATTAGAAAGTGCTGTTATGGAAAAGTTCACCTGTAAATGGCTGATAGCTGTTGTGATCTGACAGAACTACAATGGGAAAGTTTAATATTGCATATTTTATTTAAATTTGAATAATTTAGATTACATACTCCTGCAGGTGATACTCTGTTGCTCAACTTTAAGTTTGAGAAAGAGCTCTAAGTGTTTCATAGTTATGACTTATGGCTGAGAATTCTTGTTCGGTCTTCTAACTGAGGCAGCAGCTTTTGAAAGTATTCTCACTAGATTACTTTCAAATACTACTGCTTCGGTATTTCCCAGTTTGACCGGTCATCGGAAGTTTCTCCTCCTGAGAGAACAGCATTACGTGTTGGTCTCTTGTAAGTATTTTATCTTTTTTTCTTATCTCTCCTTTAAAAAAAAAAAAAAAGGGTATTTGTTGGGTATTGACCAACTTCTGAATATTGCTTATGGTGGTATTCTGTTCAGGTTTTAATTTTGAGACTTTTTTCATCTCTTTGCTCTCCAAAGAGCACATCCTTCCATCAGATTTGCAGCTAGCATCTCTCCTTTCTCTGTATGTGAGTTTTATTTTATAGTAAGAGAAATCAGTGCTTATAAAAGGCTGTCTAAGTGCTATCACTTAAAGCTCTGGTCACATGATAGAGGTGTGCATAGTTGCTGTTTGTGTTCCGGCAGTGCCATGGTAGCTAATTCCCCGTACTGTTTTAATCCTTGATAGCTCTTTGAAGATTATCAGCAAGTGCGGTAATTAGTATTATTGTGGTAGGGGAGGTTATTCAGATTTAAAGTTCTGCTGGGCAGGGGCTATTGTTGGTTTTTATTTTGGTTCAATACCTAGAAGTATGGGAACCCACACCTAACAGGACTCTTGAATGCTATACAATGTAAATATTGCCAAGGTAACAGTAAAAACACAGGGCTTGCAGGTTCAGTTGAGCCTGATAATATTCCATTCAGAGTGTTATTAACTTTGAAGAATAGCAACAGTTGAACAATCCAAGCTGCTAACTATCTTATTGTTGATAAAAGTACACAGAAAAAGCAAAGTTGCTTTGTGGGTAGATTCTTATTTGGATACCAGAGAAGGATGCAGATAAATATTTCAGTTGAGTTTGCAGAGACACTGGTATCTTTTTCCCTCCAACCTGACCTTTTGTTTGCATATGAATTATTTACTGTTATCAGAAATAATGAACGATAGCAATTTATAGCTCCTAGGTGTCATTTTATCATCAAGAGGTAAGGGCTGGTGGATGCTGCTTTCTTCCTAAAATCCAAGATGTGTTACCAAAGACAGACATAGTCTACGTTTCTCTTTTCAGGCTTACAAATTGCATCTTTAAAAATCTCCCTTATTAGTTAGAAGTTTGGCCTTACTGCTTCAGGAGGCTACTCAGAATCCACGTCTCCAGTGGTGGAAAATGTCTTCTAATTTTCAATCTTTCTTGTTTTGTCTGTATCTCTTCTTGTGTTAGTGTTGTTTTTATCAACATTGTCCTTCTGTATAGTTCTTTCTCTTTCAGATACTTATGTATATACAGTGCTAAGTTTATCCAGACCATTTCTGTTACTTTGAAAATGGAGTTCAGGAAAAAATATTTTGTGTTGATGTTTTAAATATACTACAGGTGTCTCTTTTTTTTTTTTTGAGATGCTGTAATATCCTGCAGCAGAAGCTTGAACTTTAGAGAATGTCCCTTGTGCAAGGCATGAGATTTTTGGAAAGAAGAGTGTTATAGACTGATGATGACAGAGCAACAAAGGTCAAATTTGAGGAGGCAGACTGAAAGGAAAAAGAAGAGACTGTAGCTGCTGGAGCACAAACTGCTCTGCTCTCTGGAGCAGAACCCTGCGTTCTCCTGTTTCACCGCTTCTCTGCCTTATGCTACAAAATACTCTCGTTTCTCTCTCGGTAGAGCAGGACCTACTACTTCTATTTCTTAAGAGATCTTTGACCTATGAAATGTTTGGGCTGTACGTGAGCTCTGTGATTAATGCAGAGCTATTTCTGTTTACCCAGTCTGTATTTTAAAAAAGAGCAGCCTTCTAAAATATTCACACCTTTTCCATTTACAGACATGCTGAGTCAAACACTTAGAGAATGTTTGTAGAAACACAATTTGGTGTCTGGCTATTTATTCCCTGGGACTCTAATTGCAGTCAAGGTTTTTATGTGCAATAGATATATAAATGTTTTTGATGTTTAGAAAGTGTGGAATTTTTCTATCTCTGAGAAAGATAATTAATGATTTAAATGTTGCAAGTATGAGGCCAAGAGCTTTCTTATAATTTTCTGCAAATGAAGAGATATCACATCACTTTTATAGTCAAACAACTCAGTGATAAAATTAATAGACAATGGAACCTAAGCCATAGAGAACACATGGAGAATAAATCTTTCCAGTTTGTTACTGGTACAGTATGTTCTGGGGCAAAGATCATTTTAACTGCTCAACAGAACAAAATAATTATGATTCATTTTGTCAGTGGGATTTTTCTTTTTTTCCTGGAATTGGTGGTTAATGAAGAAAACTAAACCTATTTTGTTCAGAACATTGTTAAAGCTGATGTTAAGTCTGCATGGGTCAAAGCAGCTTTCACAATTATTTCAAAGTTGAAAATGTGGAGGGTTTTTAATTAATTTTTGGTATCTCAGATCCTTTGCTAATTCTAAATGGAGGGAACAATACATAGGAAGAAAGATGAGAGGAGGGCTATGTCATCTGTGACAGAAGTTTCCATCCTGCTGTAATATTGTTTGAACAACCAGATTAAGAACTTTACTTTTCATTATTAGCAACCTAATTTGAATTTAAAGATCGAGTTTTATCAAGCTTTTTTAGCTGTGTCTCAGCAGTGTGTGTAGGCCATTCAGACTAAGTTAGTACTCTTGTAAAATACCATATTTTTAAGTGTGGAGCTGTGAAGTTCCAAAATATGTCTTTGAAACTAACTGAAAGAAATCTTTTAAGCTATGCTTTTTCCGAAGAACTTGAGCCTCTCTGTTTTTGGGCATGCTACGAACTAAATATTTGAGATACCATGTTAACAGACATCCAAGTTTACATGAAAATGTATTAGAATTTGTGGGCAAATGCCACCTAGTAGTATGAAATACGTTTTTGAACGTTCAGATGAAGGCTGGGTAATTGACTTAGGCTAAAATGTGGTCACCTAGGCCTTCCAGTATAGAGCAGAGCAGCATCAGAACGGCAAGTTATGAACCTAAATAGCTTCTAAGGTGGCTAACGAAAATAAGGCGTGAGGTTGTCGAGAGGACAAGGGATGGCTGGTTTCAGGTTGCTGGAATGTGAGATCAGGGTTTTCAGAAGACACTTTTGCATTTTGCTCACCTTTCTCTCTTCCCAGAATTAATGATCGATATATCACTAGGGTACTGCCTTTTTAAAAAAAAAAAAAAAAAAAAAAAAAAACAGCTTAGAAAAGAGAATATCAAAATAAACTTCATTTCTCATTGCTAGTTTGTTACAGCTGCTAAGTAGTGCCAAAAAGCAAACCTCTCATCACTGAGCTTAGCTAAATCCAGGGGATTTAGCTGATATTCCTGACTTTGGTGTTAGGCTGTATATAGAGGCAACTGTTGCAATGCCTTAGAAGATAAATTGTACTATCAACACAAACTCACAGCAGCAGCTTTCTGAGCTCAAACTGGAAGAGAGAGGTGTTTATAGCGAGCTTATGCATGGCTAAGGAGGTACAAGACAGCAGTCAAACTACTGCTTTCAAGCAGAGCTGTCACAGACAGAATTCTGTGTCCCTTAGCTTCTGCTTTTGCATGTGATTGTTTTATGCTGGAGTTATATCTGTGGGGTGGACAATAGTTTTAACCTAGTGTTTCAGCTGGCATGTTGTTGTGCTCTAAACCAATCTTCTTTTCACCTTTTCTCCACTTGCTATCTCTTTTGCTAAGCTATCATTTTCTGTTCTGTACTCGGGAGAAAACGTTTGTTTAAACACAGTATGTATCTTACCTTCCCAAGCTTAGGGGAGTAAATATGCACTTGGTCTTTATACTATAGTGAGCTAGATGTTTCTAGCAAAAAAAAAAAAAAAAAAAAAAAAAAAAAGAGGGGGGAATCCCCACCCCCCCCAGACAAAAAGGTGCCTTTTTGAACTTAGTAGTTTATCTGTGGACTTGAATGTGATCTGTTTTATGAAGGAACGTATTTTAATTTACCTAACGGTTCTGTGGGACAACGTTCTAGCAGAAATGGAGAACAGTACTTGAGGATTTTCTCCCCTAATACTGTAGCATATCTTCTATTTTCTGCCCTGTATGTTGCACAGATTGCTTGTGTTTTGTCACAATGGTGAAGTATTGCAGTACAAGAAATTTGGGTTATTTTTGTTGTAAGTACTGTATGGATGTAATTAAGACTGTTCTTTTCCACTAACTGATAGTATGGACGTATTGTTAAAGGCATGTGGGTTCAACAAGTGAGTGGGGTAAAATGAGGTAAGAGCAAGATGATTGTTCAGCGTACGAAGAAGCAAGTCACGGCACATCAACTACTTACTCATTGTCAAATGTTTCATAGGCATCACAGTCCAAATTAATTGTCAAGGAAGACTTTAAAGCAAGGTAAGCTGGTGGATTTAAGAGTTCTTAGAAGGAGCTCTCATTTATGTAGGGAATGTAGTAAGTAAGTACAAAGATGCTTGAAGGAAATGATTGGACTAATTGGCACGGAAGTCTGGTATAACTAAGGCAGAAGCGTGGATTGATAGCCTAGTATTGGATTATAATTGACAGGTAGGGCAAAGCTGGGCTGTGAAGGGTCTTAAAGGTGAAGAACAAGTAGTTTCTGTTACTGTTTGATGGAAGGATGGGGACCCAGTAAAAGCACAAAAAGCATGAGTGAATGGTCTTTTGAGGCTGCTCTGTGTGCAGAAGCAGTAAGAAAAGCTGCAAGACGATAATGGCCTGGCTTGAGTTACAGTAGGCATGGCGGAGAATTGCATTTCTGAAGTGCCAGCTGGAAAGGAGTGGCTGGTATGTTTGGACCAACAATAGGCTCCATGTTACTGCCCTGAATGACAGGAAGAGTAACGGAGAAAATTTGGGAAGAGGACTAACAGAGAAGGCTTGAACAAGAAAAGAACAGGGCTTCGTTTTTGACCCTCTGGAGTTCTCATCAAGGAGATCAGTGAGGAAGAAGGACAGCTAGGAGGAAAGCACATCCAAGTGAAGAAGCATGTCTGAATTGCTTGTGCACACATGGCATTTGCATGAGTTTGTAGATGCACTTCAGTTGCAGAAGTCATAATAAAATGAGCTGCAAAAGTCATAATAAAATGAGCTACAGGTGGACATTCTGTGGGAACATCCCATGTCAAAGGAGGAAACAAGCAAAGGGCTCGCCAAGTGAGATTTGGAGGGACCAAGACAGCTAGCAGAGGATGTCTCTTCCTCCTTCCTTTAGGAGGAGGAAAAAGTCGGGGGAAGGATAAAGGATAGGGAGAGATCTTATCTCCCCTAGAGAGATACAAACACTGCAGATTTGTTACACATCTGTCTTCTTTATGGCTTTAAAATGCTTTCAAACATACCTAGATGTTCATCTTCCTTTTGGAGATTACTAAGGCAGTCTTAGCTAAAGGATCTTATCCTCAGCAAGCTAAATGTAGGCTCCCTATTCAGGGTGCTGTTCCCAGGCTTTGCCTGAAATGGAAGCGTTTGAAAAGCACATGTTGGATTCAATTACTTAACAGGGTTCTAACACCCTCTGAAATTATTAATTTTTCTGGAAATTTTTCTACTTGTTGTAGCTGGAAAGGAGGAAAAAAAACCCTTTTCAGTTCATTAACAGAATGTAACTAAGTGGGCATGTCCCTGTGCATTTGCAGGGCCTGAAATGGGAAAGGTGATTAGACTGGCATGTCTTGTTTGGCTGCCGTTTGCTTCACATTCTTCTTGACGTGAGACGGATGCCGTTAGCGTGTCAGAGCCCTGCATGTGGAATGGGGAGCCAAGTCTGAGGAGCACGCGTAACTGCGTTTTGAATTTTTGCATGGTCTACTGCCAGTGGTGTTTTGTTAGCTAGGCAGAACTCTCTCTGCACAAGACCTTCTTGAGCTGAAGAGGCATGCTCTCTTGAAATAAAACTCTGCTCTTTACCAAGACAAGAAGTAAGCATATAATCTCCACTGCATTGTGCAATGTTCTTTGAAATGGCACCTTAGGAGCCCTGGAAAATATACTTATGTTAAGTGTTTTAAAGTTGAAGTGGAGATTTCTTAATATGCCTTATACAAAAGTAGTACTTTGGAGTTCTGACTTGATTAGATTGAATTAACTTTTTTTTTTATTTACTTTCTCATTCAATGTAATGTACGAGTAAGCATGAACATAATTCTTTTTTTACGGTCACTGGTTTCCCCATATCCCATATCCTTCAGTCTGCGATTCTGAGCTACTTTCAGTCTTGCCTCCAGGAAGTCCTCCTTTGATCTGCAGGTCTCTGCTTCTCTGCATGTGTACATCACAGGCAAGTTTTCTGTTGCTTGTCTTGGGTTTTGCCATTCTTTTGAAAGTGGACAGACTGTTCCACAAAGCGGCATGCTGCCGCCACTGGAAATCCTGTGCTTTAGCTCTTATCTGTGTAAGTTTGTTGTTGTTGTTGTTGTTGTTTTTGTTTGACCTTTTTGTTGGAAGTGCCTGACACGCCAAGCAGAATTTGTGCATCTGAAACGTAAGAAGAGAATGGTGTGTATCTGCTGAAATTGATTGGTAAAGTGCATGTTGAGATATAAAGTAGAAGTGTCCAAGATGTATAAAAACACTGAATTGTTTTGGGTTAGAATGAAGTTGGTAGAAATTAGGGCTTGTTTATAATTTCAGTCATATCTAAAGCTTTTTTTTAATGTCCTGATTCTAATCTGCAGTGCAAACTAGCCTTTTAAAGTGGATGCATTTGTACTTTAAAAACATGTTCTGTTTGGAAATTAGTACAAATACGAGCAATTGTGCAATTCCAGGGAATGAATTTAATTTTTTTCAATCAATCTGTACAGAAGTGAGATATATAGGGGGGGAGGGGGAAGAAACAAAGCCGAGATAAAAGATTTTGAAATATTTGGGTGTTTCCATAGGTGTTTCAAAAGCAACTCAGTCTGAAAGGAAGTGGTTGAAAATGATATTGATGTATCAAATTATATCGAGAAGTATAACACTCCAAGAATAAGCTAAATTTAAGGGGAAGAACAAAAATTTTCTAATTAACAAAAGTAAATGAACTTGGGAATTTAAAAAAAAAAAAAACCTCAATCAAGTTTTGCTTGAAGCTGACTGAAGTTGACACGTGATGCAATACAACTCTTAACAGAACCTCAATGTTTGCTCTTTTTGCTAAAATGAGGTAAAACCAAAACTTTACTCTTCAGAAGACATGATCAGATTACTCTAAATGATTTCGAGGGCATCTTGTTTTCTGTGTGTTTAACTCATTTTCACCAAATCGTGCACAAAAAAAATCTTGACATGTATACTGTAATTGCTTGAGGTTTGTTCCTCCCTGGACTCCATCATCAAAGTCCCCACCAAGAGCATGGCCATTACGTGCATCTCCTGGAGAATCACAGTACTGTGTTGCTTGCTAGTGACTGGAGACTGGTTTGGGCAGCCGTTGTTTAGAAATAGCATAAAAATAAAGCTGACTGGAAAAGAGCTAAAATCCAAACATGTAGGTACTTCCCCCCCTAGCTTGGCAAAGGTTAAATCTGATGGGGAGCCCCTTTTGCTTAAAGGTGAAGTGGGGCAAATGGGTTTTAAGAGTTCCCTACAGCCACGGGGTTGTGGCTTCTGGGCCAAAACCGAGGACTTCTCTTGTTTGTCTGGTCCAACCAGCTTCTGCCTCCTCCTAGGAGGAGCGCCTGGGCCAAGCAGTATATGCCAAGCCTCCTAGTTTGTTTAAAAAATGCCGGTAGGTACCTCCAAGAGGAAAACACAGTTAAACACACAAACAAAAAACCTGTGTGCTTTCTAAAATACTCTCTTAGATTGCACTGAGTGTTTGTGACAGAGGATGTATTTTATTGTTCAGTCTGCCAGAATACTGTCAAAATAACCCCTCACTGAACAGTTGCTCTGTAATGTGTTTCACTATGCGTTTGCAGGGATAGGAAATGCTTTTTTTTTATTTGTTTGTTTTCACTTAAAGAAATCAGTGGAAATAAGTATTTAAGGCTAAAGCTGTATTGTTTGAATATTTATATTTCATATTTTTACTTAACAGAGCGGAATATTGGTGATAATAGTTCTAAACCAAAGAAAAGGCAAGAAATGAGTTCAGAAGCTAGTACTTCATCTAATGAAGGAAGTCGTCCCAGCTCAAGGTAAATTTGTTAAAACACTGCATTGCTTTAATAGAATGAGAAATGCCAATAGAAAGTGACTGAAACTCTGAATACTTTTTTTACTTCATCTACGGTTAAGGTTCATATTTATGTTTATCTAATATAGCAACTTAAACTTTTGTACACCTTAGAAAATATTTGCACCAAAGCCAAGTATTGTTTTGCAGCTGTTGTTTTCTCATTTTAAGACTCAATTGACATCTCAGTGAACCACAAATTAGCGTGTACAGCTGCTCTCAGTAGGGCTACTTAGAGACCAGACAATAGAAGTTGTCAGGAAAAGGGCAGACATAAAATGTAAAGTCTTGAAGAAATAAAGTGGTGGGTTTCTTCTCAATACATCTGAGCTATAAACTAGCCATAACTGTATGCATGTTTTTCATGTTCTAGTTTTTGTAAAACATTAGATACTGGGGTATTTATAGCATGTTGTCTATCCTTCTGTCAAATCGAGTATGTTTAATTAATGGCTTTACATTTACCTAAAGGGTGTCGCTTATCCTTTAAAACTTTTTTTTTTTTTTTAAAACAACTGCAGCACTTCCTTTTGGGTCTTTGAGAAATGTTATGTTACGTGTTCCTTGTATTTTTCATTGGCGTGTAGCAGTAATCAAACGGTAGTGGTCAAGAAGCAGTGGAAAATAGGATATAATACAGCCATCGCATGAAATATTAGCTTGGCTTTAGATTCTTATCTGCACGCCTATTAAAACATCACAGTAAGTGGGTTCTGCTGTTATGTGCTGCCCTGTCTGACAACTGCCATTAATGGCATTCAGGAAAATACTTTAAAGTATTTCTGACAAAAATTTACTTCTCTCTGCTTACAGGACATGAATATTTGTCTGTAATTTGTATTGCTATTGACAAAGTTAGTTTTGATATGGTAGACGATTCCAATTTTATAAGAGATCCGAACGGTTTCATTCTATATTTTGTCTTAAAATTGGGTATCTTTTTCTTTCATCAAGGACAGTGAATAAAGACAAGCCTTAATAAAATATTGATGAATGGCATGCATGCTTTTGTTTAGGACCAATTCTTACAGTCTCTAGGATTTACACTTTTTAAAATTTTTCTAGAACTTTGTTTTCAGAGAATGATGTTCTAATAATACCTAATGTTATCAAATGCAAGAGTGCTCTTATAGTTGAATTTTTAAATGTTAATACATTTTAGTCAGTTCCTGTTGTCCTGGACTTGGGTGAGAGAGGGATTGGGCCCTTGGCAGTGATTCTATAAGCAAATTTAAGTGTCTGAGTAAAATATGTATAATTACACATGAGCTATTTGGGGAAAAAAAAAATCTCTAAGCTTGGATTTTATTGATTAGATGCTGCCCTGCTTGCTAATAATGTTTGGCAGCTTACGTGTTTTTTTAGACGCAGTTCTTACGACATGCAATTTTTGGTCTTCATTGGTCTTTTCAAATTCATATTCTCACTAGATTTTAAAATCATTCCTTCTGCCTTGTAATTTCACGCCTCTCAGCTCTTGGAAGCAAGCACGCTTCCTGCTTTGATACATGGTGATGCTACTTAAAAACAACAACAAAAAAAACTTTTAACGTGGCTTAAAGCTATTTTCCTAAATGACTCAGAAATAATGCAATCTTTTAAGCATGAAGTTCATTAATAACACTTGCATTTGGACACTTGACATCAGCTTTACAAAGAGACAAAGTAGCAAAAGCAGTATAGAAGGATGAGAAATAGAAAACGCAGGTGGCTGCTTATTTGTGGTCAGGACGCAATGAAATTTCTTAGACGCTTACATTTAAGGATTCCACTTACTGCAGTCACTTCTTGTGCTTTATTGCTTTTACAAGTGGTCTCGAAACCCACTACTTGAGAATAAACATAACTGTGTAGTACTGCTGTGGTACTTTTTATAAATTCTTCTTTGCTCCGTTTTGTCACTGAGCTGATGAGTGACCTCGAAAAAGACCCTGCTGGACCTAAATAAAAAAAATGGCTTCCTCTGATGTCCTAGAGACAATAATTATGATGTGCCAGTTAAATCCCTCAGCTGTAGTTTGGGCTTTACTTTAAAGCAGAGGCTTGGGCGCAAAAATGCATTTATAGCTCTTTGTCCGGCACCTCATTATGTGTGGGCCTGATTCATTAAGTAATTGGTTTGCAGTTGTTTACATGAGTATTAAGGCTTTCTATTCAGCAGCCTTTGAGAGATACATTGTGCAAATGTTGCATGTTATGAATGCAGAATGAGGGGCAGAGGACCAGTCCTATTGGCTAAACACTGCACTCTGTTGAAAAGCAAGAGAAAGAGATTGGGTGCTGCTTTGCATAGCAATGACTTTCTTAATAAGCTTTACAGATTAATACACACAAGCTATAAAAGATGCAAAGAGATACTCTTAGCACATTTATACATGCTCATTTCACTATTATGGTACTGGAGATGGGAAGAATTGAGTTCTTTCATATTCAGTTTTTCAGTGCATGTCTTCAGTGCATGAGACTTAATAGAATCTGATGTTTATTGTATTATAAATCATGGGGAAGTAGGCAGATCTGCAACAGTTTATTATTAAAGATTCTTTCAATGTAAATCTTTTTCTGCTATTGTATTTCCTACAGCAAAATCATTTTGTGGTTGAGTGGGGATGAAAGGCATAATGTACGAAGGAGTGAGTCTTAATAGGAAGCTGCTCTCTGAGTAAAGACCACTTGTTCCCTTTTGTTCAGAGGTGCATGCCAGAGCTTCCTCTTCTCCAGCTAATATTGTCCTGGTCTACCTTAGGTATAAAACTATTTTTATTTTCCTAGACTAGTTTACTTTACCAAGGGAATACTTAAACTCCTGGAGATGTAATTTTAGTTTGAAGCGGTTAACATTTTGCAAAAGACAAGAGCATGTTAAATTATATGATTGGTTGGGGGAAAAGGTATCATAAGTCAGGGCTGAATCTCTCTAAAAGAGTAGGCAGAACACGATGTGTGTGGCATTTTGTAGTCCTGTAGCAATAGACTCAGCCAGTGGAGGTCACTAGCTTTCTAGATAATTCTGTATTTTTGAGGCAAGCAATTTATTTTTCTTTGACTTGTTTGCTCTGTCTCACTTCAGAATAATCTGAAGATTAGAGATGTATTATAGGCTGAGAACCAAATAAAAATTTTAATTTGTCAGGACATAAACATTGCATAAAGTATTTCAAACTTTGATTAATCTGTGTTCTGGAAGTAATCCGTTCCGGTCTCTGAAGACTGTTTTTTACTCAAAAGCTGCCTTTAACAAATACAGATTTAATGATATGTAAATAAAAGCTTGCGGATTATAATTCATCCTCTTAATTATTCTCAGAGGAACTATTTAATAGTAAACTGGCTATACCTAACAGGGTGCTTTCCTTGCTATGTCATGATGTAAATAAGCAGGTTGGCCATCAGGGGGCACTCAGACTTTGCTAAACTAAAAGTGCTCAAATGTATTCTTGCATCTTCCACCTTGTAACATTGATACCTCTTAAACATAGACAAGTGTTGTTTTTTTTTTTTTTTTTAATTGTGAGAAAAGTGCCTATTTTGTTTGGAGCTTTAACAAGAGATGCTAAATGTTAGGGTGCGCAAATACTCAGGGTATGAATTTACTGGGCACTTGAAGTTAAATAATGATTTAGAGCAATGAAAGTGAAGGGAATTCAGAGTATTCGTTCTAGATCATGTATTTCCAGAATCCCTAGAGATGCATGCATAAATGAGTCCATATCTGCTTGTTTTATAATTCTGCAGTACTTTTGTCAAACCACTTCTTTAAGAACGTAGGGGTGCTTTTCTGACCTTACAAACACGATGCATCTGTTTTGATGTCTTTTATTTACTCTATCAAATGATAGTTGAAAATTACTGACAAGCTGCAGGGCATGCAGCTATAAGCAGCAATACTCTTTGTTCTGCTGCCTGTTAACTACGGTCATCCTGGAGAGGTGAAGTTTTGTTTCGTCTTGTTTTTTTTTAAAAAAACAATTATAATAATAAAAACAGGCTTATGCCAGCTCTGTGGCACGGCTGAGAGTTGTTTTCATACTGTTTCAATGGGCAGTGATCATGGAGCTACCCCTAAGCGCGAAGGCTAAAATTCGTGGCCTTGTAGCCCGTCAGGAGCAATGATGAAGTCTGTGATACAGAAAGTCTCCTCTATCTTTTGGTTTTGTCTCTGGAATAGAAATATGTGCAGGTTTGGCTTTTTAGAGGAAGCGATACTTTCAGGCGATGTCCTCTTCAAAATTTTGAAATGCATACTTTGCCTTTATGGTAAAGATGAAGTAGAGGTGGTATTATTTTATTTTTGCAGCTCTACCCTGTGCTCTTCCTACCTACTTTTATCTTGGGATCTGTGGTACGGCAGGAATTTCAGTCTTTGTATATCAGCTTCTCTAGTCAAGAATATTTTTATTTCCAGGTGGTACCTAAAAAATTGCTTTTAAGTAGTTTTCTTTTTATTACAGATCTTTGCATGCTAAAATAAGTGATCATATTTGCAGTATAAGTACTTAGCAGTAAAGTAATAATATTAAATTTAACTAAAATCGATGAGAAGTGAGACTCGTGTTATAAATGGAGCAATCCCCAAGTTTTGACCTCTCTTGAGTTCATTTTTCTTACTTTTTGAGAAATGATGCCATGATGAAGAGGTTTTTTTTTTTTTTTTTTTTTTTTACTGAATTTACAGGGTGGGGAATACTTACAGGATGCTGCTTTGTAACAAACTATCAGCAGAAAATAATAGCCCAGGTGCCGTCAGGCTTCCACAATAATTTGCGGGAAAGCACATTATCACCTAGGGGTATGTCAAACCGAGCTGTTGTCACTACAGAGGCATTGGCATGAAGTGGCATGGCTTGCTTATTACCGAAAGGCTTTCAGATATTTTTGAAAACTTTTTTTTTTTTTTTTTAAAGAAGCTGCAGTTTTGCCTTTGCGCCTACAGTTAGGGAGCAACTTCCTCACTGCTTTGACTGGGGGTTACTAGGAACTGCCTGGTGAAAATGAAATCTTCTGTTTTTCTGCGTTGTGCTGCCTCAACGACGCTTTTGCAAGATAGAGGCGCACAGACTTCAAGCTCTTTGACAAGATTAGCCAGTACACTTCGCGGTGCACTTCAGTATTAGAGTATCAGCGTTCTTGACGCTTCCATGCTTTTTTGTTAGTTTGCTTGCTTTTCTGATAAAATATGTTTTTTGGTTTTGTTTTCACTTGACAATAAAGACAGAAGTTCAACAAGTTCTTTAGCAAAAAGATATCCATGGTGAAGTAAACATTTTCTGTTTTTCTGTGAGCCACCTCTTTTAACTTGGCTTTTTTTTGCCTAGTATTTACCTCTTAATATGAATTTTCTTTATAGAGGAAAATATTTTCTGGGAGCTTATTCATTTCTTATTGTTGCAGTGTCTCGAACAGAAAAAGCCTGTTTCATCAGAGTAAAGGAGAGATTAAAAGGCCCTTTGAAGTTAAACTGGTTTGGGTTTTTTCTTTGTTAGAGCCTGGGTTCAGTTTGTAATTATTTTAGGGAAGAAGCCAGTGTATAAATGGATATCGAAGGGTCAGTAAGGGGGATTAGTCAAGGCAGTGAAACTTGTGTTACTTCATCTGTACTCCTAAAATACCTCCCCGGAGGTTTGTGTGGTTATTGTGTACTCGGACGATAGCCTGCATGATTGAATTTGTTGATTTCGGAATATGAACCTTCTGCAGTGTAGAGGGCTCTTTTGCATCTCATCAGCCTTGACTAACACTTCAGATGTAACTTAATTTTATCCAGTGTTACAAAGCTGTCTGGCAGTATTTTCCAGACGTGGTTTGGCAGAGTTGCTATTTCTGTTCTGGCCTGTCTCTGATTTCCTAGTTCCATTTTGCCAGCTCTCCCCAGGCCTTTCTCTCCATGCCAAAGCTTTCATACCAAGCCTTTTCTGATACCCGTTTCAGTGTGTCTTATTCTTTGGTGGCTGTGCTGTCGCATTAATGCTCATCTCTGGATTTGCAGTACTGCAGCTCTGTGCTATTTTGCTTGTGAATTCTGCTCTTCGCTATGGCAGAGTAGCCCTGGGAGAATGACCCCAACAAATGGATGTTATTTGGGAGCGTATAAACCTTCACTTTCCCCTCTCCTCTCACCATTGACTGTTTTTTTCCTCATGGGAGGTTAGAGGGGAAGCTGGGAAGGTTTTTAGGCCTCCTTGTGGTCCTTGTCTCCCACCACCTCTCCGCAAGGCCCTTGGCTTTCATCCGGATCCGACAGTGCTTTGCATTGTGCGAGGGGGCCAAGCGCCCGCGTGGCCACCTGAGCTCCGGGGCAGTCTACCGCTGTCCTCCTTGTGCTCCGAGTTGTGCATGGTACCTCTCGGGCACAACAGAGACTCTGGGTCCAAATGATCAACACTCTTGCATTTTATTTGGGTTTGAAGCAAGGAGAAAAGTGGAGCAAAAAGCCACTTTGAGGGACCCTCTACCATGGTTGAATAAAGAAACTCTGTGCACCTTTCTTCTTGATAATGGAAGATGAAGCAGCAGGCAGTGTAAACAGTAGCTATCAGCTGACTGATCTTGCTTTCCTGAAATACTTCAAGATAAAATGGTTGTTGTGCAGTCTGTCACAGAAGTCACCTCTCGATATGCAGCTCAGAAACAAGTGGTTTCTCACTTCACACCACAGGGGAAAAAATGATGCTGCAGCCAGAGTTGCATCCTCTTAAGCCCATTTTATGGGCTAAGTCTAGGCTATGTGGGGAATGCTGAGGGTCGTGAAATCTGACCAAGGCGAGCAAGGTGTTCAGCATTTTGCAGGGCTCAACCTGGAGGCTCTGACTTAACAGGATTTTCAGCAAGTATTTTGAGTAAATGGGATTTGAGCGTGTGCTAGAAGGTGAAGCGCAATGCGGTGTAGGATTTCTCTCTTTGAATAAAACTGAAGGGGATTTGGATGGCTTGATAAGAAAATGCCAGATAACTTTTACACGTGTTAGTCTTCAAATGTTTATGTTAAGAATACATAATTATTTATCTGTATCACATTGTTAATAGTTAACTAGTACTGTTAATTGTTACTAGTGCTTAACTCTCAGTTTAGTATCTTGGCTGAACTTTGGCTGTGATGTTTAATATTTTATTTCTGGGAATTTTTGTCCATCTGTGAAGATGGAGATTGTGTGGCGGTGGCATTCCCAGCTTGAAGAAAAGGAAATGATAGAAACAGTATGATACCTTTGTCTTGAGAGGAAAAGTTCCTGCAGCAGGGGTAGCTGTAACGTACTGACACTTTCTCCAGCTTTAAGTTTAGCTTTCCGGCTGTAAATGACGAGTTCTTACGAACACAGTGGTGTAAGACAAGCTGTGAATCATCTCCGTATTTTCTCCTCTCCTTCGTAAATGCCTCTGTGATATAGTTAGAAAATTTGTGATTCCCTGCTTTGCACCATCATGTATTAGCTGCCGTGTCTCTAAATGAAATGCAGCCCTTAATCATATGAAATTTTGGACAGCCCATTGAGTTCTATTTTGACTGTGGCAAAGATTTCAAATTGCAAGTTGACATTTGCCTGTATTTTGCTAGTTCGCACAGTAGTATCACAAATATCTCCTATTTGATCTTCCTTATTAAAATCAGCTGAAGCTTTATTTCTAGAGCTTATTGCAGGATTGTTAATATAACAGTTAATTCTCCTACATCGTTGCCCCTATGTGATTATTTCACAGCGCCAACACAATACACATGCTACACACAAAAGATCAAAATGATTCCAGCTTGTTTGAGAGATTCAAAAGGGTCTGTGATGCTCTAGACACAAGAGCAGTCATTTAACAGAACAGAATTGCAACTGCATATACATCAAGGTAGATCAAAGGCAGCTGGGAGGCTGCACATTTACATAGGGACATGGATGATGCTGTGGGAACCCAGGAGCTAAGTTGTAGGAGTGCACTGGCAGGAATGGAAATAAGGAAGTTCAGTGAGCACCGGTGGTGGAGGGGAATGTTATTTTTATTTGTTCAGGGGGTTTTTCTTTACTTTCTTGGCAGATTTCAAAGGGTGCAAAAGATGCATGAAGCTCCAATCCTTTGTAACCTTACTTCACTACCCGTGTAAATTGGCACTGTTCGTGAAGTCATTCTAGCTGACACTGCCTGAACCTCTGGACTAATGTCCCTGTTGCTTAGAAAACACAAAAGTGAAAAAGACCCTCAAGGAGAGTAGTTATTAAAAAAACCCAAAAATGCCATTACTAAACTTTAGTGCTTTTTTAAAACCATGAGATGACTTTAAAAAAAAAAAAAAGTGAATTCTTTTAATGTTGTGACATTCCGCTGAACATTTTTCACTTCTCCTATTTTGCAGAACTGAAAGCAGGAGGGGAACGGTAGCTGCTATACAATCCAAAGGTGAGACATAAAGGTTTCGCTATGTAAAGCTGATGTCTAAGTGTAACTTATGTTGTAGATCATCTCTGAGAAGAATGTTATAAAACTGAATAAAATAGGAGTGTAAAGAGATGGGAAAGCCTGGACCTCCTATGTCTCGACACAGGAGCAGCCCAAAAGGTGATGATTCGGAACCAGAGATGACTTGATTTATAGCACATGTTTTGGGAGGAGTAGTGAGCTTTGTGCTTCAGAGTTTAAATCAAATAGTAGTGAATGAGTAGTAGGAGAAAACCTAGTGAAGGATGAATCTGAAGGTTTTTTTTTTTTTTTAATCTTACCTCTGAAATATGGGAAGCAGAAGTAGGTGTGGGCAGGAGCAAAGTGTTTGCATGGTTACACTAGGTAGGCACATAAAGGGATCTGCATATATACGTATGCATGTGTCTGGAACACATTTTTTTAAATGAGCACGCAGGGCCTTCTATTTAGTTAATGCTTGGGCCGTGCATGCTTTAATTCTCCTCTGCACTTACTTTCATTAAGCACCATAATGTCCAGTGGTGTCTGAAGTTACCTCTTATCGAGCCTCCTGTAAGTGAAGTGAGCACTGGGACCAAGGAATTTTCTGCCGGGAGCTCAGCTTTAGCAACTCTCTAGACCTGAATGGTACTGAACATACTTTAGAAGTTTGAAATCTGAGCTGACTTAAGGATGATGACTTAATGATGGCTGCTTTGATGCCATTTGAAAGGCCTCTGTCACATCACTAGCCCCTTGATTTCTTCAGCAGGGAGTTTGCTCTTTTGGAGCCTTTCGGCATGTTCGTTCCCTTTCAGCGTGTTCAGGCTGGGAACTAGCCAAGGGTGCAGTTTGCCGCTCTGGCCGGCAGAGCGGGGCAGAGCTCAGACCTGCGTCCCAGGGATGCCTGACAAAGGATGCAACTGCTGCTTTTGTAGATAAGATATTTATATAGCTTTTGTCATCAAAAGCACTAAATACATGAATGGTGTTTCAGTCGAATGTGAGCTGAAATTTCTATGTGAGGTAAGATAGCTTTCCTTTCTCCTGCTGTCTGAATCCCTGTTTCCAGTCTTATGCCTCATTCAGGCATCGTGGCTGTTAGTGCTAACTTTGGACAAACGACAACCCTCTGAAAATGGTTAGAAACAGGCAGAAAGTACAGCTGTGGAAGTAACTATATAGGCTTGACTTTCTCTAGCTTGTACCATTTTCCACAGTGGGTCAAGAGGGAGGAGGATGCGTTCGTGGATCTGCAGAGGGGCTTCTTCGTGGCAGGGAGAGGGAGAAGCGTGCGTTAAGGCAGCGTCCCGCTGCCCTTCCCCATTACTCCTGCTGGGGAGCTGCCAGTCCAGGCTCTGCCTTCCAAAGCGGAAAGGAGCATTTAAGCGTGTGAATGCCTCTCCTGCTTGTGCTGCCGCTTTCCTGAGCTCTCAAATGTTTCTGTTGCTGTCGCAGGCGTTGTTTTCAATCCAAACATAGTCTTAATAATGCTGAGCCTAGCTCTGCCACTTCTCAGCAGCACTCCCAGGCAGTCCTCCTGGGGTGAAGCCACATCTTTTGTGGGACGGAAAAGGAACGTCCTGTTAAATCAAAGGAAAAGGGAAAACCAGCAGTTACTGGATAGTTGAGCAGGCAACCTTTACACCTGAACGATTTCACCGGGCCTTCATCTCGAAGAGCGCTGCATATCGTCACGTTCCTCATTTTTCCTCGCAGGTCAAATTAGTTTGCATTTGGAGGGATCTCTCGGGCGTTCAAAATTAAAAGGCAGTTCTGTTCATTTCAGTGAAATTGCTCATTAATTACCCGAGTTGTTTGTTACAACCACGCAATTCTCTTAAATCAGTTCTGCCTGTATTTGATCCTGTCACAAAGTGGTCATTTGTCAATTGTGACGTCACTGCCACTTTTTTGCCAACTCTGTGATGTCATAGTCTGACTGTGACTTCACCTCAGGGTCAAGTAGAGGGAGAAAGTGGAACATAATAGACAAAGCTGTAATTCAGGCAGCAGATGGTCAAGTAAATTGTTTGGAGTGGAAATGTTCTGTCAAACTACCTTGAGAAACAATGAAGTGAGACTTTTAAATGAATGCGCCGTTTCTCCACAAACAATTCAATTAAGAGGCCAAGAGCTGTTGACAACACATATTGGAAATGTACACCTATGTCTTGCACATTTTTAAATACTCATGTTCTCTAGCTTGAAGCCAGGTTGTCCAGGTACCACGAAAGAGCTGTAAAATGATAATGTCTGTGCAGTGATATAAACATAAAGAAGATTTTGATAAATTTTTTTCTTCACCTTCAGCTTTCTGGGGCGAATCTGATGACAGCAACTCTGAGATTGAGGCTGCTCTGCGTCCACAGACTCACAATACAGAAGCAGATGAATTCGATGACTTCTATGATTAAGATGTCACTGCTTGCTTTTGGGGGAAAAATAAACAATATTGTTTTGCACAAGTTGAGAGTGCTTTTGTTTCTATAGTACAGCTCATTTTATTTTGTGTTTAGATTTTTCTTGGACTATAAATATTAGTCAATACTACACAGAGCCTCCTTGTACATCTGCTTTCTCTTAACTGCCGAGTTCTCCTTATCTGAAGGAAATCCTGCCCAGTAAGACTAATTTGTGTGGTTGGTTTTGTTTTGTTTTTTTTCCCCCTTGTGGAATAAATGAAGGTGCATCCTTAGATGTCCACCTGCTCCGAGATGCTTATTTAGTGCTAGTCTCCGAGCATTATCATCGCAGAGGGCGTCTTTGGAACAACCTCTTTTGCAGAGTGGAAGCTGGGTCGGTCCATGTTGTATCCCGTTTCTGTCTCTTACTGGGGCTCAGAGCCGATGAGCATCTTTGGCACAGTGCCAGCAGCAAAGGCCACATCTGTGTAACAGGTAGGAGAGACGAACAGGGTGTTGCAACTGAGGTGTCAGTCAATAATGATCTGGAAGTGATACCCTGGGCTCAAAGTCCAAAAAGGCTTGTCAGTTTGGCAGCTTGAGACTTGCACTGAAAGTGCTCCCAGCCACTGGAAGCCCTAGGTGGTGCTGCTGCACTGTGATGGTCGTCTTTTGGGCAGCGACAGCATTATGTTGGATGTGTTTATTTCTCTCTGAATGTTTCTTGTGAACCATAAGCTCCGATCAAATTCAAACGAAGAGCCACGAGAGATGTTGACAACCACCACTGAGAAATGATAATTGAAACATCATGGTCACAGAAAAATAATAGTTTTAAGGCTAATGGACACCCAGTTTACAAAGGCTTTGCGTTTCGTGATTGCGTATTGCAGTATGTAAGGTGCGGCCTTTCACTGAAGCTGCGTCTACAAGTGGAGATGTTCCTAGCTGCTTCCTGGGACTGCTCTAAGAGAATTTCAGGCTCTTGGGCTTTTCAGCAGTTGGGCCACCAGCAGGCTCACTCTTTACCTTATTTCCTTATTTGCTTATTTCCTTATTACCTTATTTGCTTATTTCTGCAAAACTAGTAAGAATTTCATTTGCTTGTGATTTTTCTCTTATTAACTTCAGTTATAATAGCCAATGATTTAAAAGTTCATGGAGATGCTGTGTTAATCACATTAAGCCTTGCTTTCCCCAAGGAAGCATCATGACACTGACAAACTATAATATACAAGGGATTTTGTACTCGTACTAAATTTACAAAGTTATTTCCAGGAATGCCTTCTAAAGACCACTAAATTATAAGTGAAGTTGAAGGAAGAAGAGTGTAAAGCGTGTGCAGCAAATGCAAAGAACGGAACGGACGATAGCCTGGAGGAGCAAGGAGAAAAGAGGGGAGTGTTGAAGCAAGGGAAAGCCAGCAGCTGATGTGGCAGCCTGCTCAGTAAGTCATCCGTGGGACCTGGGCTAAGCACTTGGTGCCCTGCTGGGTTCTGATATCTGCCTGCAGGCAAGTGAGGGGAGAAGACGGGATGCACTTGTATCTCCTTCACTGAAATCCTACCCAAAAGTCAGTCTAGCTCGTGTGTTCGTCTGGAAACCATGCAAGACTTGCTGCTTGTTTCAAGTGGTAGACTGTTTCTTAAGTCAGGAGCTGGAAATAAAGCCTCAGACTTAAGCTTACTCAGCTTGCTCACAGCTTATTTTCTAGAGCTGCTCTTTTCTAGGGCTATGCCAGCCCAGACATAAAGGGCGTTCACACTATCTGCTTTAGGCTACTAACTACTCTGCTTCAGGTGCTCCCATACCATTGCTGGAGGCTTCCTCACTGCAGCAGCTGTACAGGGAGTTAGGGCCCAATTTGGGGAATGACCTTGTGTGCCTGTGCTACCAAATAACTCGGGGTGCTGGGCTGGTCCCTCAGTGCTATGCTGTGAGAGCACCGCTCTGGCAGGTGATGCTGGGACTTTACAACGCAGTGTATTGTAATGCAGCCCTCCCGTGATTGCAGGCACTTGGAACCGCAAAAAACGTGCGCTCATGAATAACCAGCACAAGGAAACAGCAGGAATCGCAGAGGTGACCTGGACTGCTCTGCATCGCTTGGCCAAGGAGTCTTGTAAATGTTTTTCTGTAGAGGGGTTAAGCATGGCAGTAGATCCCCATGCTGAGCACAAATCACACTGAGTAAATACAGTGTATGGGCCCAGATTCGAGGTCAGAAATAACTGGGATGTCAGGTTGCTGCAGTTTCTCCCAATGGCATGTTGAGAAGCTCTACACTCAGCAAGCAAGCTGCTCTCTCTTCTCCAAGCAGTTCATCCAGTGGCTGCATCTCAGTGGTAGATGTTTTAGGTGAGACGTTCAGAGCTGCTTTGTATTGTCCTCATGCTGCACAGTGAAGCAGAACTCACTACAAGTCTAGCAGAAATGAATGGTAATACGCCTTGCAGAACGGCTGAGCTACCTGGTTGGGAGAGTCTCAGGAGCAAGGACTGCCTGTTGCATACTCTTCCATCTTTTATCTGTCATCTCCAGGGACTGATCTTGGGTAAAACTTCCACCTACAGTAAAAATGAATAGGCTTCAGTTTGTAGGAGTTCATGAAAAAGCACCTTGGTTTTTTTTTTTTTTTGGAGGGGGGGGAACAAAAGCCATTTTGCCACCTGCCCAGACTAAATTGTTATAAAAGTGTAAATAGTTCTCTTTTTGCATTCATTTGCTTAATCCCATCTTTGAACCTATCAGTAGCTGTTTAACAGCGTGATCTAGGTGAATATTCCTTCTCTGGGGTGTAAACTGCTGAGGAGAAGATGCTGAGAGGCTCTAGCCAGGCAAGGGTGACTGTCTCCTATACCCTTCCTGAAACAGCTGCTAGCAGTGGCTAATGGGAACGAGGTGTTAGGCTAGATGGATCTTTGATCTTCTGTAGTGCGTTTTCTTTAAATAGTTTAATAATTGACTTGACTTCACAAAATGGATATCTCTCAACTGCTTCTATAAATTGTTCTAGTGGTTATTACTACCCTGTTAAAACTGTACTTCATTTCTTCTATGAATTTGTTGAGCTTTAGTTTTAACCAATGGATCTTGTTATACCTTCCCTCCTGCCCCCCAAATATAGCCAGAGATGGTCTCGAGGCAGCTGGATCTTGAAGCCCCGAGCTGACTCTTACCCTCCTCTCGGGCAATCCACTTCAGGGGAGTTTTGTCAGCCTGCTGCTCCAAGGCTCATGCTCTGCAGCTTGACTCAGGCTTGCTTGAACTTTTGTAGCTTGGCAGTCTCCTCTGAGCAGCAGGGAGGAAGAGAGTCCCCATCACTCACAAGGGCCTTCTTCCTCTTCAGGTCTGACCGAGCCCTCAAATCTCTTGAGGTTTTAGCTACAACTCCCCTCTCCAGCAAAGCAAGAAGGTGGGGGGGAGGATGAAGACAATTGTGATTCCTTGCTGCTGGCAATCAAAATCTTTCTTTGACTCTCTCTGTGCTTTCCAAGAAAACCGTATTTGGGTGGTAATCCTTAGTGGCCGAATCAGCCATGTGTCTCTGTTTTGCTGGAAACTTCCTAGACCACAGCTGTGATACCACCTCTGACCAGCTTGGCTGCTGCTTTCGTTGCAGAATGAATGCAAAGACCATCTTCTTCTGCCACTTATACGTATTCTAATATCTTGACTACAGAGCAAAATGTGGTTTTGAAAAAAGAAAGCGAGCAGTCTGGGTATGCATACATATGCTGCTCGGGGCAAGCTGGCATGTTTGATCTGTATCTTATTCTGCAACAGATCAATAAAAAGAAATGCATAAAATGTACATTTCTAATTCAGCACGTTTTGGAATAGAACAGCATTTACATGTGGCGATCCTCCGTGATTTTCTGCTTTTGCTTGCTTTGTAATATCCATGCTGGCACTGCTGTATGGACATCACAGTAATTGGATGAATCTAGGAGCTTCATGCATTTTTAATTTTCTTCTTTTAATTCCTTTTATCTAAAATTAAGTTCATTAAACATGAGATTTTCTTTCGAAGGGAGAAACCGGGGGACATATTAAAAAAAAATCTATTCATAATTACAATAATTTCAAAAGCAAAAACGGCACCCCAATTAAACTCTGCTGCAGAGCAGTACTGCATCTTTGAATATAGGCACCAATCTTTGGGTCTAGTCCATCAAAACCAATTGTAAAATGGGAACAAATATTCTATTTAACAAAATGAGTTTGTAGTCCAAGACAAGCTTGAGAATATGAAATAAAGGCTCCCAGAAGGCTTGAAAATGAGAAGGGAAGGAACTCTTACTATAGTTGTCTGTTGGCTTGCTTAATGCCATAGCTTTGGAGTTTGGCATGGGCAAGGGTGAAGTGGTGCCCTTGTGCTGCAGATCAGCACTTGGAAAATCAGCTGCTAATAAAGAGGAAGTTTATGACCAGGGCTGATGTAATGCAAGACAGCTGGACTCAACAACTGCATGGATCCCAGCCAGGGGCAGGAGTCCGGCAGAGCCGGCTGCGCTGTTTCTCCAGCAGGCTGGGCAGGGACACAGTCCTTGCTGCGGGGACACCCGGCTGAGTGCCTCGATGCTTCATCGCAGGTGTGAACATCCTCCTCCCCTGTGCCAGCAGTTTCTGTGCCCGTTAGACCACAGGCTAGTTTGGAATAAGGCTCCTGCCATCCCTCCTGTCATGGAGGGACATGGGCTTTCTAGCTGATGCAACCTCTGCCCCAAAACAGCAAAGATCACCCTGCCCCTCTCAATTTTTTACCTTAAAAAACCATACCTTTACACATATACTAAAAAAAAAAAAAAAAAAAAGGCTGGTCATCTATTCCTTGTTCCAGCTAGGAAATGTGTTTACATGCTCTAGTTGTTCCTGGGTCTTGCTACTGTTGAAGTAAATCTGGGCTGAGTAAGAGTGTGGTTAAAAGTCTGAGGATGAAAGAGGAGGGCAAGCAGTGAAAGCCCAGCCATCGCTGTAGTGAAGCGGTTGGGGCTGCACAGACTGACAGGGAGAAATGCATGATCAGCTCTTGCTGGGACATGAAAAGATGCTGCTAGGGGTTTTTAAATGCGGTTCTAATGCTGCAGCGACCCCATTATGGACAAAAGTGAGCAGTGGAGATCACCTGCTTTGCGACAAAAATACCTTTCCTTCCTCTCCAAAGAGAATTAGCCTTAAGGCTGCTGGAGAGGGATTGCAAAGCAGGGCAGGGACAGAGTAGGAACAATCGAGCAGCTTGCAGTCCAGGCCTGGATGGGGGAGATGGGAGGCTAGGGCCAGTTTAGTCAGCCTTATGCCTGAGCGGTGGCAGAGAGGAGGAAAACAGCAGTCCTCGCTGTGTGGCTACTGCTGGTTAAAGCAGCCCTGCTCTAAAGCTTTGCCTGGCGGGGCTCTTCCCTCCCGCAAGCAGCCAGAACGGAGCAGGTCTGGCCAGGATGTGCAGCCTTCATTGGGACTCCCTCTTGCCCCACCACCAAGAAAGAGGTGCCAGGTTGCATTTCTGTGCTGAGAGAAGCAGGCTTGGAAAGGGGATGCAGGTCCCTCGGGTACCTCTGTTGATACCTAATTATAATTCGCTTCTGCCAGAAGAAAAATGGATTCCCTCTGCTGTTGGTGTGGATGGATTGGTACTGCAGTTCCTTTCTCCAGACATGTCATATTTTTCTATAGAAGAAAATGTCATATGCTACAAAGACAGCAAGGAAAGCTTTTGACTATAACATTTGCATGTGCTAATATGCTCCCAGGAGCATCCTGTGCCATTTCAACGCTTTCTAGCCCAATGTATTGTTTCTGCCTGGTTCCTCCCAGAGTCTCCTGGCCTGGATTGAATTAAGGTCCACCTTTGACTTTGTGCTGAGATGTGAGGAGCTTATGAACTTGCCCAATCAGGTATGTAACCACAAAGACGGATTCTCTCATCATCTCATCTCAAGAGTGATGTGTCTCATCAGTCTCTCCTGCTACAGTCGGCATGAAAGTCTTCAGTTTTCACTTGCCCTCGTTTCTCCGCTTTGAGCGTGTCTAGGCCATCAGCTAAGCACAGACCCAGCTGGCTCAGTCTGCATCCCATGCTGTAAACATCCAACCTTGCACTCAATCACACCCAGCACTGCTGGTCCTACTGATCCTGTGGGGGTTGCATCCGAATCTGCACTCATCGCCTTGTGATGCAGACACAACTATGCTGGCCACCAAGGGAACTGAGGCACAACAGAGCCTGGAGTGGAAATACTCCTTGAATGGGGATGAGGTGTGGAAAACCCGGGCATAACCTTCCCTTTGGCCATGGAAAGCTGCCCACCACCACCTTGAGGTTGATACAGAGGACGGTGAGGCTGAGATTCTTCCACGGGGGAGTTTCCACCCACAGGGTCAGGAAAAGAAAGCAGAAGGATGCCTAGGCCAGGACAGGAGAGAGTGTCAGAGGGTAGTGACGCTGGCGGTTCCTTAAGGGACAGGGAGTCAAGTGTATTAACACAGCTGGCAAGGCAGAAGCCTCGCTGGCCAGAGCCCAGCCCCACCGCCCCTAAGCAAGGAGAGCAGAGCAGGCCCAGAGACGGCAGCCAGGTTCAACCAAGAGTCCAGCGTAGCAGGCAAGTTCATGGTCATGAGGTAGGTTTGCGGTCAAGCTGAGAAACCAATCTGCAGGTAAGGGTCAGATCTCGTCATGGTAACCTGGGTAAGACGTAGTCCAGTGATTGCTGGGCACAATTCACAGGACACAAATTCAAGCATTTGCTCTGAATCAGGGTCTGAGACAAACCTATCTCGGAAACGTCTGATGTGCCAGGTGAGTACCATCAGGATTTCGAGAAAGGGGTGTTACCTCTTCTGCTGCATGTTTCCCTTTTTCTAGCTATTAATCCCACTTAGGGATGCTGATCAGATCAGGCCTCACAGCTGAGATGGTTAGGACAGAGGCCAATAGCCCGCGAACCACATCATGGCTTGGGCATCCTTTGGAGATCCTCAGAACTGTTTCAGTCTCCTCAGCCCTGGGTTAGGTGACCTCAGAAGTCCACCAGTGCCTATAGAAATCCACTCGCCCTAAGAGTATTTAGACATCTTCAGGATCTATGATTCAGCCCTCTTAGCAGCATGCTGGAAGCTTTAGCTTCCTTTGTGAACTGTAGGCTTAGTGCCACCCAGGGGAACTAGCAGTATGAATGTCTGAACCCATCATACTAGGGTTGGTGCCTGGTTCATTCTGCCTTGCTGTCTTTTTCTGGTCACCCTTAAGCTGTGGTAATTCTGTCTTAAGCTGTGGTAATGTGAAGGCCCTAGCCAACCGCTAAACGTAAGCTCACCAAATCGTTGTGCCACAGACAGACTGGCTAAATGATTTTCAGTGAATGTCAGACACAAGTTCACGCGGAAGAAGTCTCTCTGGCATCCTGCACTGCTAAGTCACATTGTATCAAATCCACAGTGCCTCTGTAGTTTTAAGCTCCTTCTGAGTGATTCTGGATTCTTGATGTCAGTCCACTCTAAATCTCTTTGCACGATTCAAGGCGCCCATCGCTAGTCTGTGGCGCTTTCCATTCCCTCAGTCCAGCTCAGCCATAGACACAGAACTCATGACAGATGGCTTTGGGAGTTTCAGCTGAGGCAATATCTCTCTTTTGGTATTTAAGTGATAGCTGAGTTCCTCCAGAGTATTATTTATTGTACTCTTCTTGTGCACAGACTCATTAGATGCGAAACATTCTGCCAGTCAACTCTGTTTTGCTCCTTCACGGCTGTCATACCAGCAGCCCAAAGATGATGACAGATGACGCTGATGGACAGTAGGATTGTAATCAATAAGCCTTAACAGATTTAAAGCAGTATATTTCTGTTGTGAATATGCAATGGCTTGGCGCTTCATTCTTTGTTGCGTGTCATATACACACACCACCTCTGGCAGAGCTGTACAGAGTGAAGGCCAAACTTCAGTTCACACCCCTGTAAGTATGCTCACAAAAACAAGTTAGCACGTGGGTGCTGACAAAAAGCCTAGGTCAGCACAGTTATACAGAGAGCTGAAATAGACCCTCTGCATGGGCACTTCACAGACTTTCAGAGGTAAAACGAGTCTACAATGATTTTTATAGGGTAGTGTCTGCCTGAATTGAAGAAATTTGGGAAAAGTATCCATTTAGGAATGCAAAGAGCATGTGTGGGCACATAAATATACAGCACGCTGGTTGAACTAGAAACTTTGCAGGTCCTGTACAGATGTGTTTCTCTAAGAGTTGATGTTTTGAGAAGGGCCAGTATGGCATTTCCTTGTAAACTGGCTCATTTTGACCCATGTGTGTACATGCGTCAGGGTTTTATTACCTGTTTCATGCAGTATTTGACAGGTCAAACTGAAAATAGTTGGCGAAGGCCACGAAACGTGAAAGGAAAATATTGCTGCTGGGCAGTAGCTCACTTCTCAGCCAGGGAGAGCACTCTGCTCTTCCCAAGTCCATGCTAGCGGGGAGCTGTTGTCTTGCTCTGGCAGAAGTCTTTTTGTGTGAGACGAAGCTCCTGTTCCTGCTGTGCTGAGCAGGCAGCTGGAGCTGGGGAGCCAGGACCTGCAGCTTAGCAGAGCTGGGCAGCGGGTCCTGTGCAGGCACTGACTCTGAGATCCTGCAGAGATGAGCACGATACACAATGGCTATAGTTGTATTCAGGAGTCCTCAGGGCAGCGGAGAATTGCTGCTTCCTACGGCCACTTAACAGAAAGCCGAAATGCAGCAGGCAGTTCACTATCTGCAGTAGCATCTGAATTCAGAACAGCAGGAGCCTGTGTCATCCTGCTGAGACGGGCTCTTACTCCTGGGAGAGGCAAAGCTCTGCTAAGGCATAGGTAAAGGCACGTGCTGGGCCTTTCATTGACATCCTCTGGTCTTGAAGCACAGAGTACTGGTATTTTCCTAGCTCTTTAACTACCAGCTAACGAGATGAGAATTCTGAAGTGGCAAACTGTAACATGCAGGTTGTCAGCAACAGAAACGTGCTTTTTAGCCTCATTCTACTGGGGGTGAATTCGTTCTTTGTTGCCAGGAAATGTACTCTGTACCCAGTCCAGCACACCTGCAGTTCACTGCACAGGCATTGATGACAAACATGGTCCTCTCTGTTTTTTTAAGAAAGCACTAAGACAATGTTTGGACATCCCATCTCCTCTCTAAATGGGATGCTAGGCAGAAACTGTTACAGTTGTTTGTCAAAGGGTTATTTTTCTCTAGTCGTCGTCTTCCACTGCTGGTTTTTTTGCAAAAGAAAAGCCTCCATGTTTTATCGTTCACTGGTGCACAAATGCACATCTGGCACAACAGCAGTCCTCTCACTCAGCTGCCTCTGGGTTGCATCTCTCATTCTTTGAAAGTTATGCTTCAATCTAGCAAGCACCAAGTACATTCCTTCACTGAGGATTCCAGGTCACAAATTTCTGTAGCATGAGCTTTGCTTAAGGATATTTGCAAGGGCTATCTGTTTTTTGCAGTAAAGTATAGATTGACTTTTCAAGAAAAGGCTTGTATTAAATATTTCTAGAGCTTGTTTACGCAAGTAATTATAAGATAAGATGATCACATTTCATTTGCATTTGCTAGTGCTGCTGTCTTCTGTTTTTTTTAGTATTATCAGAAAGACAAGTGATCGCCCATCAATACAAACAAAATGTTAATACTAAGCTGTCTCACTAAATACTAAATTCCAGAAGGAAAAGCACTACAATAGCCAACTTCAATCAGGGAACGTTTTGTAAGGAACAGATAAAGGACAATCTTTACCCGATACAACAGATGTAACGCCGATATAAATTTCCCCAGCAACTTTGTTCGAGTCACAGATTTTATAAGAGGAGCGACAATAGAGAACGGCTTAACAGCCAAGAGAGACTAAAAATAATGAGAAATAAAATACTCGGTTAATTTGTTCAATGATGAATTAGCAAGGTGGTCCTTGCCTCCCCAAATCAGTGGGGTTGACCCAATAAGCACTGCGGAGATTTTGTTATTTTTGTTAATGATTCCCCCTCCTCCTTTTTCATATCCTCGCCAATGTCACTGCCCTAATGAAGTTGGCATATAGTCACAGGACACAGCAGAGCACAGAATCTTACTCACGTTAATCCCATTTAATAGCTGAAGATTTAATTCCATTTCAGCATCATCAGATGGCTAACCTAATGGGATTTGCTTATGCTAGGGGCCGAGTGATGTGACAGGATTTCTTTCTGCTGCTTCTTGTGACTGTCACAAATTGCAGCAAGCAATTTTACAGTGTGTGCTTCTGTTAACATCGCCTCAGCTCCTCTCTGCTCTCCCACCCTTCCGTGAACACGGTCACGCTTCTGAACTGCTGCTGCCGCTTCCTCAGCCACCGCAAGAGGCAACATTTCTCCGCCTCAGTTCTGAAAGAAGAAGAAGAAAAAAAAAAACCTTACAAAACCTTACGTTTTGATCTTACGCCCTTACTGTGGAGGCACTGCGTCCGCTGAACCGCGCAGCAGCGCGACGCAAAGGGCTCTGAGAAGCCAGCCTAGCGCCTGAACCGCCCCACGGCGGCCCTCGCCCGCCTCAGGCCTCCCCTCTCCCGCCCGCCCGAGGCAGCCGGCCTGCGCGGGGCCTCGAGGGCTCCCAGCCGCCCGCCTAGAGGCCCCGACCCGCGCCCAGCCCAACGGCAGGCAGCGAGTTAGGCCCCGAGCGCCCTCTGCAGCGCTGCCGCCATGACGGCCACCCGCCTGCGCGCTGCGTCCGCCCGGCTTCAACATGGCGGCCCGGCCCGCGCCTCACGTGACCGCTCTGTCCCAGCGTGCCCCGCGCTGCCCCCTGCTCCCGGAAGTGCTCCCCCCCCGCGGCGCCCGGGCTCGTCGCTTTCTGCGGCCGCTGCCGCCCTCGCTCCTTCTCCCCTTCCCCCCTTCCCCGGTGCTGCCGCTTCCCTCGCCCCCTCCCCTTTCCCGGAGCTATGGGAGTCCCGGCTTTCTTCCGCTGGCTCAGCCGCAAGTACCCGTCCATCATCGTCAACTGCGTGGAGGAGAAGGTGAGGCTCGGGCTGCCTCGGGCCTGCTCCTCCCGGGACGGGGACGGGAGGGGGGCGCGAACCCCTTAACGGCCGCCGGGGGCGGAGGGGGGGGGCACGAACCCCCTAACGGCCGCAGTGGTGGGGGGGCGTTGCCTGGGGCAAAAGTTTAGGTTTTATAAAAGCCTTTGGTAAAACTGAGGGCGGGCAGGGGAACTTGCTGCGTGGAGCCGCGTGCCTTGCAAGTCCCTGTCTGTCACTGCCGTTTCTTGCAAGTTAAAAGGCGAAGCCAGCTCTGGGATTTTTTCAAAATAAAAGTGAAGCTGTCCGTCTTGAAGAGTAAGACAATGCATGTAAATAGTGAAAAACAACCTGTGCGCGTATAACGTGAGGCTACAAAATGAAGAATAGCTGTATCCCTTCCAAGGATTGCTCTCCTTTTAACCAAACCTTTCTAAACTTCAGCTTGAAATGATCTACTGAGAAAAATTATGTGTATATACACATATATGTGTGTGTGTGTATGTATATGTGTGTAGAATATAAAGTATGAAGTCATGTTTGGTTCACTTCTAGAAGACTTCTAATCTTACTGTTTATCTAGAGAAGCAAAAAGTGATATTGGGAAGATTAAAATAGAGTGCTTGAGGGGGGAGTGGGGGTTTTTTGTTCCTATTTGTTGAAATGGTGTTTTTTTGTTGGTGTTTTTATTTTTCAGGAAAAAAACCTGTTTTATTTCAAATGGGACTGTAGAAGGATCTTACCCCACCAAAGAGTGGGAAGATGAGATCTTGCTCAAAATTTAGAATCAAGTTCTTCCAGCTTTTGTTTTTCAGGTGGGGAAGGAGAGAAGGGGAAACACTTGTTCTGTGTGATTTGTTTAAAAACCAAAATGCTAGAGAGTTCTTGATTTGTAATCTTTCCCTCTTCTCAAATGACATTCATTCTGCAGAGCCCGTACGCTTTCGCTTTCTGCTGAAGGCAGATGCTGTAGGTTCTGCTCCGCTATTGGAAGTGCGATTCCAGCGTCGCTTAAAGCTGACCAAAGTGAGAGCTGCGGCTGAGAGGGCTCACTCCCTTTCATCCTCTACAGCAGTTGATGCAGCCATGGCATCAGCTGGATTTGAGAACTAAAAAAACATGCTGTTTACAAGCAGATCGATTTCATGCTTGTGGCGTGGTCATATGAAAGCTAGCGCCAACTCACGAGAGAGGGCAGGAGCAGGGCATTCAAGAGGATGGGACTGCCCTTAATAGCTGTGCAGATTTTATATAGGAGCAAAGTGATAGCTTCGTGTATCTATGGTCTGAGAAATTTTGTCAGGCTCTTTTTCTCATAGCATTTGAATACTTCACAACTGTATCATTTTCAGGTATTAGTAATTCTTTTTGTCAGTCTTTTCTCTCACATATTCGTCTTTTTGCAGCTTCCTGTCCTTTTCTTTGATTTTTTTTCCTTGTGTGTGTACAAGTCACAACAGCACCCAAGAATCGCTCTGTTAAAACAAGCCAATAATTATATTCCTTAACCTTCAGCAGCTTCAGGTTTATTCTCTCATTTCTGGTATTTTTTAGTGTAGGAGAAATATATCTTCCCCAAACTGGAAGTTGGTTTTCCAAGGGCGTCCTTTAAAATCCAGCTCTTTGTAGGAAAAGAAACTGCTTTTTGATGAAGAATTAGTCCCAGCCTAGCTGCTAGACTCTGGAGATGGCCCCCCACTAATCCATAACTTGTAGTATGTAAGGTTTATTGATCGCTATAAGCTGGCCTGTGTGTAGTAGGACACTGAAAGCGTTGGCTTTTTTGTTCACCCGATGGTTCGTCTTTGTCTTCTCCCTTGCACCTGCATGGAGGTGTGTATGGTTTTTTTGGAGCCCTTTCTGGGAAATAACAGAGTTGAGAATTAATCTTTTTTTGATAAGCTAGTTTTCAGGTAGACTGGTTCTTTTCTTTGCTTCACTTTGCAGTCACTCCAGTGCTTATGCCATCATAAGAGGTGTGGTAGGAGTTGGAAGCTGGTGGGGAAGATGCAAGGGGATCTCGCCTTTCAGGGAGAGCACAAACTTGCATTTGATTTGAATAGCCACGTCATGTCAGCTTTACAGCACAGCAAATATATGGCAAGTTATTCTTTTCAGAGCTAACTTTGCCATAATTTTTCTGGGTAGGCAAACTCTTGGGTCAGTGTTTCCCAAACTGTTTTTCCTGTATACTTTTCCAAGTGATTTCTATCATTCATCTTTTGTCAGGCTGTATTAGCTAGGTGCTGCTCTTGTTTGTAATGCTTTTTTTGAAACTTCATGTCCTTACTGAGCATCTGCTGTGACCTGTGCCTTTTCCATATGTGCTGTCCCTCCCTGGGAGAGTTTTGCTCCACATCTGGGAAATAGTGCACTGTGAAGAAGATAGAAACGTGGAGAAAAGGTAGAGAAGATACAAGAAAGAAGAATAAAATGATTGAACTGTGTATTGACAGTTTTTGACTTGTCTTTTTGTCTAAGCAAGTTTTTAATGTGTGTGGATGGTAGAGCTTTAGATCAGTGTTAGCATTCAGTTGTTTTTACAGGCCACACAATTTTCAGGATATTTTCCTGTTTCAGATTCAGGTAGTAAAATGCAGTGATACACTTGGATCAGTCAGATGTTGTAGCTCTTTCACAATTAAAACTACGATGTTATTCTTTTGTTTATTAACTTTATAGTTTGTGAGAAGAGCAGTTAACCTTGCTCAGCATAATGTATGAAGCTCACTTTACCTGTAGCTGCAAGAAGTGAATTTGTGACTCCAGTGGATGGATGAGGTTTGAGGATTTCTCTGCATGGGATGGTTAGACCAACAAAAAGTGGTTTGTGGGTTTGCAGGTCTGGTTCCCTTCGTAGCTGCTCGCATAAATACTTGCTCTGGAATAAGCTGCTGACAGCTAGCAACGATTGTTCTGATCACTTTGCTGAACTGTTGTTTCTTGTGCCATCTGTTCTGAGAATCTGGGTAACCCTCAGTCCCTAAGTCTCTTAGGGACAGTGTTTTGTGTTCGTTTGCGCTGAGGAAAAGTGGGAGGCAAGGATATTATGTGGAATGGGAGAATGATGCATCTCTACCCGCTCCAATTATTGAGTGTATGACTGTTGGCATGGCATTCGTTCTCTCCGAGCTGGGGCTGTGGATTTTCAGAATACTAACGTGTGAAGGTGTGTGTGCATATCCTACATAGTATCTTCAAGTAGCTGCTTGTTCTCAGATTTCCTAGGGCTTTAAACCAGAGTAGTGCCTCCTCGAGCAGGAACGTTGTTAATTGACTTTTATCCCTTTCCAAAAATGATTTTGCATCTTGTATGTGGGCAACTGATGCCAGGCAATTTACTTTATCCCCTTTTTACCAAAGTAGGGAGCTCACAAAGGTGAGTGGTTTGTTCTTTCACTTACAGTCTGTATCGTAACTAGCTGTGTGGTCAAAGTCTTTCGTTCATCAAATCCCCCTTTTCCTTCATTACATCATTATTCACGTGTGTGCATAAACATCCATTCCAGCAATGAAATTAGACTGTGGAAACAGCCGTTCTGTCTGATATATTTGTGACCGTACTGGCATGGTACCTCATGACTCGGTTCCAGCTAACATCCCATGAGACAAAGTTTAGTTGTGATGTTTTGAAGTGGTGTTCTGCTGATCAAATAGATGCAAATATAGTTTTTGACAAAATAAAATAAATGTGTTGTCACTATATTGTAAACGGTTATTTTGATTTTTTGTCTAACAAGCTTGTCTAGCTGTTTTTGGATAATGCTTTAAAGGTCTGCGTATATAAAAGGAATCACAGCTTCAATAGCAAATATGTTTGCAATCTGTAGCAATTAAGTGGAGTTTTGTCTACGAGCACAGTGCTTACCTTTTCCGTCACGTTTGTAAGCATTTAAGTTTAACTGTATTTAATCAAAGCTACTCTCGTATTTGGGTAAAATAAAGGTATGTACAGTTTTTGTTTTAGTTTGTGACTGTGTGTGTACGTGTGTGTGTGTGTATATGTGTATATATATATATGACCAATTAAGATTGTCATAGTTTTCCTTTTCTATTAATAGAGAACCCTTGTCACTACAAATTCCATTAAACCGAATTAGATTTACCATAACTGAAGTGTCAGATCCTGATATTTTTATCCGTGTAGCTTTGTTCCGACTTTGAGCACACTGTATGGATAAATTGTATTTATTATGATATTTGATATTAAAATCTGTTCACGAATTTGAGAGCTAACAAGGATAGGGAGAAGCTGTGGGTTGCCTTGCTGTGGAGGGACTGAAGCTTCACTTACAACGCAATCAGTTCTGTGTGTATTTTAGGATTGCTTATAAATCTTTCTAATCAGAAATTTTGTATCTCTTGGTAGGTTGCCTCTTTGAAATATTAACAAGTTGATCCTTGTTCTCTTACCTTGCTAGATTATTTCTTTTTCTTAAATCTGATTAATCTTCTTCTTAAGCTGAGTAGGAAGAATAAGAGGAAGATCTTGAAGATAACATGAAATCCAGGAGAGTATTCTTAATCAAATTCATATGAATTGATAAAGCTGCAAGTAAAAAAGTATCAGTTTGAAGATCTCCTTTCAATGGTTTCAAAAGAGGCTGTAGATTAAGAGTGAACAGTTTAGTTATCACGAGAGATATCACTCCAAGATATACTTAAACCTTTTACAAGGCTGTTGCATTGAAAATTTGGTAGGTTTATGAGCATGTAATGGTAAAGTTGCTGACATAGCAGTATGCAGATGAAAACTGAATGGCTTTTGAGTCATCTGAAAGAGATCATACTTATTTTGCTTTACCTTCAAGCCTGAAAATAAGATCTATTAAGAGGGCAATTTTATTTTCCATATCACATAGTTGTAAGCCTCTGATATCTTCTGAGTCCCAGTTAGCTTTGGCAAGAGGTTTGATGAGAGATCAAGCAGAACTCAAGACAACTTTCTTGTCCCATTATCTGATACAAGCCAGAATGAATACTCCTCCTCTTTTTATAATTGAAGGTCTTGGTTGTCCAGAGTAATTTTATAACAGTAAGCTATAGTCCAGCGTTTGCATCTGACAATTGGTTTCTGCTAAAAACAAATGATTTTTGTGTTGTACAAATTCTGAATCAACCTAAATCTTGTGAGTGATCAAGATTTCTTCTCTCAGTATTTGACTAATTTGGATGAATAGTAGAAGGAAGAACGGTGTGTGCATTAGCAGAAATTTTTCATGCATTAAAGAAATGAAGTAGAAGGACTTTTAAAAATAATTTCACAAAATTATGCTAAAAGAATTCCATAACCCTATACCTGTGAAAAATGTGAACAACAACTAGAGATTTGTTTTGGGTTTAGTGGCTTTTCTTTTTCTTTTTTTTTTTTTAAACCCTCTAAGACTGGAATAAGTTCATCTAGTTCTACTACTCTAAGCAGGAAGTTTGTAAGGCAGTTTGTGATCCTGTGCATTTTCCCCCCTCGAGTAAGACAGTTTGAGATGCGTATTAGAGATCTAGGAAATTATCTGGGATTATTTTTATTAGAAGAGTACCTAGTTAGCGAGTCTGCAAATGTAACTTAAGAGATGGTGCTTGATGTGTGCTCATCATCTACTGATAAAATTCTGTTAAATGAGAGAACCAGTGCTATGACATCTTTCCCTACTGTCTCATTTACTTCTGTGTTCGTAGTCTTAGCATAATGTCAATTTTTTTATTTTCACTTTATGCCAAGTTGTTTGAGTATTCTTGAGTCCAAATAGTATGTTATACCCATTTCCGGTCATAATTTCTTTGCAAATGTATTTGACTTTTTCTTGATCAGCTCTTGCTCTCTCACTGATTTTATGGATGCTTAATGCACTGGCTTAATATGATGACTGGTTGTATTCCCTTGCAAAGGAAAGTGGATCGCTCATAATCACTGCGGAAGCGTTGCTAATTGACTTTTGAGGAATCTCAAAAAGGGACAGTGTAGTAAGGAAACAAAATTAAACGTGGTTGCTAAACCACTTTTGTAGAGTGGAGCTGGATCTCGCCAGTGTTTCATAACTGATTGTTTTCCATACTTGAAAGAAGGGGATGAAGGGGATGAATCCGATATTCTGCCATGGGTCCAGTTAGAGAAACTGTTCTCTTCAGCCTGATAGCTACTTTGTGTTGACATAGTAGCACATGTAAAATAATGTGGTATGACATTGTTTTCACAATTAGTAGAGTAATTAAATTCCTTATTACTTCCAGGACGTTCCTCTGGGATTTGTTTTCCCCGTGCTTTTGGGTTCACCTTGTTCAGTTTGTTGTAAGCTTTCAAGAATGTCAGAAAGCTACAAGAACATAGATGACTGCAGGTGGTTTAGGGTGATTATAATTTGTCATCGAGTTTACCGTCTCCACTCTGGCCCAAGCTTCAGGTTTGTTAGGTAACAGCCTGTCAACAGAAAATGTGCTGACATATAGAAAGTGAAGTGTTAAGAGCTGGAAGTCTGCTTATATTGCAGAAGCAGAATGTAAGGGCTAGAATTGATTCAGCCTGTCAAATATATCCACAAACAAACCCAAAATTTGGAGCTAGAGCATTCAGGGGTCTGAGTGTCTCAGTGCATTTGGTAGTCACCAGAAAAAGTGAGACACACACACGTACACACACGTACACACACACCCAAAAAGAAGATTTGCCTGGTGGCATCTGAAGGAATCTCCTTCCTCTGTATAGAGGAAGCTGTATAAAGGAAGCATCCTTTTAGTTCAATCTTATCTTCCTTTGCTCATCATGATCTGCTGATTTATTTTGACTTTTGGAAGTTTGTCAGGTCATCTGCTCTACTCCAGTATCTAATCAGCTATAGATGAATCAATTTTTCTTCCCAGCCCCCAAATTGTTTATGTGACTTGGAGTTAAATATTAAGTATCAGTGAGAAGAGACAGTGGTGCAAGTTTATTTACATCTGTTAATCTGGAGAATTGTTTAAAGTAGATTTTTGAAGCCTCTTGTTTATCATGCTAATGTTCTGTTCTAAACTTGTTCTAAATCTAATCATTTTAGATCATGTTCCAAACTTTAAAGTCCCTTGTTGAGTGTTAAGGGGTCTGTGTGGTCCTGGCAGTAAAAATAGTTCTTTTTTTTTTTTTTTTTTTTTTGGATGCTATGAGGTATGGAAACTCCTTGAAATAGTATTCCTAATACATACCAGTCGACAGAAACTAACTAGCTCTGCTGTAACTCGTTGTAATACCTTCTAGTAATGCTAGTTTATGGACGCATCTTAAAATGAAGCTTAAAATGACTCTTAGTAGTGTAACCATGAATCTGTAGCTAATTATGTTGTGGGTAGATCGTTGCTATCTTCCTACTGCCCTTGGAAAAATCTACTCTTTTGAGTCTATGCGTTAATGCCTCTGTTGGTTATTTATAATGCTTCTATAATCATGTAATAAGACTCTTGTTTTGAACTGTTTTCACAGGCTAAAGAGTGCAATGGTGTCAAGGCCTCAATTGATACCAGCAAACCTAATCCCAATGAGGTGGAGTTTGATAATCTGTATTTGGATATGAATGGTATAATCCACCCTTGTACACATCCAGAAGACAAGTAAGGCAGTTTTTTGTCTTTTTACAAATAGGATTTATTCTGAACACTTCAGATGCTAAATTGAATGCTCTATGTTTTAGGCCAGCACCCAAAAATGAAGATGAAATGATGGTTGCGATTTTTGAGTATATTGACAGGATCTTCAACATTGTAAGACCAAGGCGACTTCTCTACATGGCTATTGATGGAGTAGTAAGTACTGATACGTTTAGTTCCTGGTAATGGCTGTTCATGAAATTAGGTTTTTGATGCCCTCTGCTCTCATGAGGTCCTTTGGGAAATGGTTTTCTCAAATGAAAAACTACAGGTAAAATATACTGTTAATTAAATTTTGATGGCAGTAATTAAAATCATCCATGGGTTTTATTGGTTATATAAGCCAGCTAGTGTACTCTATTGCAGTTTGAATTTCAGTACTGGAAAGCAGAAAACTCATGTAGGACAGTAACTCTCTGAAACTATTTCTTTCATTCTGTGGCTTTAGTAATAATTTATGCAGCAGACTAGGAAAGACCAGAAAACTGGTGCACTTAAAAAACCAAAAAACCTCACAAGCCAAAAAACTCAAAAACCACGCGCGCTTAAAATGGGCAGTGACTTAACTGTGCTGTGAAGTGCTTCAGAGTAGTCTTAAGAAGATATCTGAGCCTGAAAGCGTGTCTTTCTCCTTATCCTATTCCCATCTGCCCCAGGTACATCAGTTGGCCTAACAAAAAAAGGTGAAAAGAGATCATCTTTTCTTAAAAAACGTTGCTTTAATGACATTTTTTTCTCTCCTGATTGCGTAGTCTCCCTGAGAAACATTAAAATGGCCTAACAGACTCTTGGTAGGACTGTTAAGGTTTGGCTGTTTTTCAAGGCTTCTTAGTTTCTCAAAGTTAAGATGAGGATCTATTAAGTAGAATGATTTTTATCTTACTGCAAGTGCAAGAATTTCTAAAATACTTGGGTGTATAGAAGTAATCCAAAGGTATGTTGATATATCCTTTTGAAAACCTCAAGATACATGCCCTAAGTAATAGCTACCTACTGTCTGCTCTACAGCCTTTTTATTTTTAAAAGGGCATGCGTATGTATACAGTATGGATGCAATTGTAGGAGCTTTTTGTTGTAGAAAATACACTGCACTTGCAAGTTTCATTTACGACATATATCTGAGAGGCATTATTTATTTTGCAAGGGAAACTTTGAATCCTTGAGCTTTGTGCATTTTTGAGATATGGATACAGGTGAGCGTTCTGCTGGGTTACCTCACTGAGAAGCCTGAGACGCCTGTTTAGCAATTTGTCCAGAGACTCCCTGCGCAAACATGAAAGCTAGCGAGGACGCAAGGGAGGTACGGCCAGGAAGTGGGAACAGAAATCCCCGTTTCAGTTACGGTATAGACTTATGTCTTGTTAAATGGTTGTATGATCACAGCCTGACCAGTTTTGAAAGACTTGTCTTGGTAACCAAAACTAATTTGCATCTAGACAATTATTCTTAATCTGCTATAGCTGAACCAAGCATTGTGATACCTGTTTTAGGCTCCACGTGCAAAAATGAATCAGCAACGATCAAGAAGATTTCGAGCGTCAAAGGAGGGAATGGAAGCTGCGGAAGAGAAGCAAAAAATAAGACAAGAAATTCTGGCAAAAGGTAGAGTTGTGACCATATTTGACGTTGTTTTCTCAAGTGAGAGAATTACCTTGTTTGTTTTGAACCTTTCAGTAAAGTTTAGAAAAGGATGTCTTGCTCAGTGGATATTTATGCAATACCAGAGGAAAGGAGGATATAGTAAGCCTACAGAAGGATGGATCTGTTTTTTTCCAAAGTTAAGATCTAAGATAAAACAAAATGATCCTTTTTTTTTTTTCCCCCTTATATCTCCTTTCCTGAAATGGGTTTGTGTTGGGTACTCTTAATTACTTCAGAAAAAAATTGAATAGAAGAACAGGGATAAATGTAGCAGTGGGAAGCTAACCAAAACTCTGTGGAAGAAAATACAAATGTGTAGGGCTGCTTGTTTTTTTTTTTTTTTTTTTTTAAGTTGAGGCTCAGAAGTGAGCTTCAGATGAAAATACTGCTAGACAGGTGTAGTGAACTGCAAGTAAGAGTAGCTACTTGATAGTGGAAACTCTTTAAACACAGTGAGGAAACAAAGCCAGTGCAACTTTCTAAGGGTGACAGTGACAAGACTTGAGTGAAAGGAGAATGTATAGCTGAAACATGCTCGTTGGGCTGGAGAAATTAATTCAGGTGACTGTAGGAGGAGTAGTGTTGCAGTCCGAGTGAGAGGGCCATTGTGTAACCTAGTTAGGGATTAAAAAGGCAGGACAGTGTTTTTTGTTTTTGTTTTTAAGCATTTCTTCCTGTAGCATTTCTAGACTACAAAGACCCTTTATGAAGCTTAAAGATGAGAGAAGTTGGTATAGCCCTGTTTGTGAGGCCAGGTGAATAGGTAGTGGAAACATAGGGGAGAATACATAGGAGAATAGTTACTTCCTAATGTATGATCTGATTTAGCAAGCTTAGTTTCTTCCTGAGATCTCTTTTGTGATCTTTTAGCAGAGCAAATGGTGAAATCTCTTCTCTGAAGCAACAGACAACTTTTATACAAATACTGGTTGTCTTATTTTAAGATGTAGATAATATATTAAGATCTCTTTTTTGAAACAAAGTAATTCTCAAAGAAAGGGTTGGTTGTTACCAGGGGAGCCATCTGTGGTTTTGTCATGCAAAAGCCTTTTTAATGTTCAGTATTGGTTTACTGTGTTAAATGTCTTCATTGCTCTAGGTGGCATTCTTCCTCCAGAAGAAGTGAAAGAGAGATTTGACAGCAACTGCATTACTCCAGTAAGTAATCTTGAACTTTAACCAGCAATTGCTAACACCTGAATGATGGTTTAATTTATTTTCTTCTGTCACTTTTTAGGGAACTGAGTTTATGGATAATCTTGCTAAATGTCTCCGCTATTACATTGCTGACCGTTTAAACAGTGATCCAGGTTGGAAAAATTTGACAGTAAGTTTCACCGTTTCATACTGCAGGAAAATTAAGGTGATGTGTTAGGCTGGATTGGGATGTGATTGAAGAGGACAAATTTAACAGATTTGCCGTATCTTCTGGCACTGTGTTGTTATTAGTAATGGACCAACTTGCACATTCTGCTAGGACTTTGAGATATGTTTCATCCTAATAACACCATCTAGCTAGCAGAGCCATTTGTTTGGATTTCATATGAAAAGATTTCTTTTTAAGAGCAATAGCGAGATTTGATATTAGAAGCTATGGTTTGCTATAATGGGAGACAGGGTTTTAAGAACACTTTTCCTCCCTTGAGGGAAAAAGGTCAAGATACATTGTGTATGCATTCTCTTTTCTACTTCTTAACTTTTTGCCAGCTCATGTAGGCTGTATTTTCTCCTTTATTTCTAGTGATGGAGTATGCTAAATGACAGGCAACAAAAGTGATTCATACCAGCTTTCCTGCCTTTCTGCACTTGGAGATTATTTCCTACTGTTCCTTAGCCACTCTGCCACCATCCAGTTTTGTTTGCGATAACCCTGTTGTTTGCGCTGTACAAGAGAGCAAAACTATTCAGCCTTTCCAGATGCAGCTGTCTGTTTATTTTCCATAGGTTGATGTTAAAGTGCTCTAATTAGAGGGCAGTTGGCTCCGCTTAATTCCTTCCATCTGACGTGAGCTTTGTAAACCCTAATGCTCGTCTGGACATCACTGTGGGGAAGTGTATAAAGTTATAATGTGTCACGGTGTCTATGAGTTTAGCGTATGTAGCAGGAAGAGTATGTATCTGCTTTATCTGTTAGGTCTCTGGTTGTATTATGATTGTCTTGACAATTGGTTAGGAAATTTAAAACTCATTAATGATGTCTTGATTATTTTTGTGATGCTTGAGTCAATGTGTCAGCTTGGTCCTAGAATTCTGTCACATAGCTCTTCTACTAATTGATTCACTGCATGAAAAATGAAGGTCTACTCATCGGATCCAAACTCTTGACTGATTTCATTTTGAATCATAATATTTAGCTGAAATTACAAATTAAGAATTCAAGTGTTCATAAGGCAGAATGAATATTCAATATATGAAGTACATATTTTCTACTGTTGTCAGCCTAAATCGCTTATGTAATCTTTAAATGCTTCACAGGTTATTTTGTCTGATGCTAGTGCTCCTGGCGAAGGTGAACATAAAATCATGGATTATATTAGAAGACAAAGAGGTAACATTCAAATACATGTGAACGTTTTATTTTATATTTAAATTATTTTCATGACTTTAAATTGAACAAATGTAATTTTCTTTTGTATAGCTCAACCAAACCATGACCCAAACACTCATCATTGTCTGTGTGGGGCTGATGGTGAGTTCTCCTCTGCTAGCAATATATCTCATGTTCAGTTTTCTTGTGCCGAAAATGTCATGATTCAATTCGACCTTCATGTTTATGATGTCATTTGCATTTGTGGAAATATCCAGTGTATTTGTTAGTTTTTGAAAGCTCTGTCTAATATTTGGGGAAAGATCCAGCGTTGTCCATAGCTGATTTTCCCTTAGTTGTATCTTGGTACCTATCCAGGTACTGGTGGTTTGTTAGAAAAATGATTCGGAATGAGCCTGTGGGTAAGCACATCTTTGTGTTCATACTCGCTTAAGATAGAATGTACTTGTCTTTTTAACTTCTTTTAAAAAAAGAAAGCTTAATAATGTTCATCCTTCATTATTTTTATTTTTTCTTTTGATTGATAGCTGATCTAATTATGCTTGGATTAGCTACACATGAGCCAAATTTCACTATAATTAGGGAAGAGTTTAAACCAAATAAACCCAAGCCATGTAGTCTTTGTAACCAGATGGGTCATGAAGTTAAAGATTGCCAAGGCTTACCCAGAGAAAAACAAGGCAAGGTAAGAATTATCACCATTTGGAGAAATTATTTTGGTTTATGAAATAATTTGTGTCTTTGAGACCCACAAATTATTCTTTCTGTAGTCTTTGGCCAAAGCACAATATGGATTATATTGTTGCAATCACCTGGCCTTTCTATTTTATTAATAAATAAAAACTGTACTTCTGTAGCACAATAATATTATGCCAAACCTGAGATCCTCACTCCTTTTTTCGCTGGTGAGATAAAACTGTCAGTAACTTCACAGATATGCCAAATAGCAAAATACATGCTTGACATAAGTCCTTGAGAAACTATATTTGTATATCTTTTAATTCCTTTCAAAGTAAGCCTTTAAAATTAAGCTGGAGAAACTTTAAGGTCAACCTGGATGTAATGCAACTCTTCTGTTTTATGTTACAGCACGATCAGTTTGCAGACAGTCTTCCTACCTCTGAACAAGAATTTATCTTCATTCGATTGTGTGTTTTGCGAGAGGTATGCAAAAGCAGTTATTACATCTGCTTTGTAAAAGGAATGTTTTTAAACGGTATGCCCAAGGCTTTCCAATGCCCTTTTTCTTTTGTTTGTGTGTGCTGCAGTATTTGGAAAGAGAACTCACTATGGCCAGTTTGCCTTTCACTTTTGATTTTGAGAGAAGCATCGATGACTGGGTCTTTATGTGCTTCTTTGTGGGAAATGACTTTCTTCCTCATCTGCCATCTTTGGAGATCAGGTATATGAGAGAATATGTTTTATTTTCTTGCGAGTGTACGTACGATGTTTTTAAATGAAAAGAATCTAATGCTTTTTTTGTTTGTTTGTAGGGAAGGAGCAATTGATCGCTTGGTTAACATATATAAAAATGTGGTGCACAAAACGGGGGTAAACTTAAAATTTTTTTTGAGTTTTTCTTAAAAATACCTAGGTGTTTACTACAGAAGAGTTTTGTTTTTTCAACTATATTACTTTGCAATTTACAGGGGTACCTCACAGAAAGTGGTTTTGTCAACCTACAGCGAGTCCAGATGATCATGTTAGCTGTCGGAGAAGTCGAAGATAGTATTTTCAAAAAGAGAAAAGATGACGATGTAATTTTCTTTGTTACTTTCTTGGAATTTACTTTTGATCACTTGCATTACCGTTAGACTGTCACACTACCTTAATAGAATAACAACTTTGTATTTTGTTGTTATAGTCTCCAGTGAATTCCTCTATGTTTGAAAATGAATTGAGTGCTCCCAGTTGATTTACTTTCCCTGAGCTGCAGAGCCTGTTTTTCTTGTTATCCCAAGTAACAGCAGGGTGAAAGCTGTATGTGAGTTTTGTTACTGCCTGCAGCTTTTTGAATAGCTGCTATGAAAACTAAACAGGAATTGGTTTGTACCCTGCTGCAATCTGTGGAAGCACTGGCAGCGAGCGGTGGCAGAGTACTAAACATGAATGCGAAATGCGTTCTTGCCTTGCCAGTGCCTCCTGTCTGGAAAGAGTTGTCCACAAACTGTTGTTCTTTTGGTCTGTCTCTGCAATGTGTCTGTGCAGTCTTTTGCAGACACGTGCAAGCTCTGCAGCCTGGGAGACATGCTGGGATTAGAGCGGTACTAAGCCTGTGCTGGTTCTTTCTCTGGAAAGACAGAGGATGCTGACTCTGGCTACACTGATGTAACTGTATGGAGTGTAGCTCATTTTGGAGGGTGGGCAGGACTTGCTTGCATCAGTTCGGAAGAGATGGTCAGACCGTTGTGTATGTTCTGTAGAATTCAAGGTTTGGCATATCTCATCTCTTCTTCCTCTTCCTCTACTCCCCCCACACTCTCCCTCATTCTAAGCATTAAATATTGCATTGTTTAAAATAGTTCTTTGGAGTCTGTTTGAATTGTGGGAGGTATTTTTGTTTGTTTGTTTGTTTTTAAGTAAACGCACTAAAGACAAGTTAGGATAGAGTTTTAAATGTGGTAGTGTTCACTTTGTAAGTAAACTTTAAATTAAATTCTAGTGGGCCTGTCTTTAAAACTATTTGTTTAAAAAAAAAAAAAACCTAGTACTTATTTTGTGAGTTGCTTTATATCTTCTCAGCATCTGAAAAAGATATTGAAAATAACTCTTTACACATTATAGCATTTCTTCTGGTTGAGAAGTTTTTTTTGTTTATCCTAAGTCTTTGTATATGCAGCTTATTCAGTACAGGGGATAAAAACACCTTATGAGCAAAGGAAGAGACTGTATCTAAAAATCCAATCAAAAAATCCTGTACCAGTGCTGCCAAAATATTTTATTTATAACAACTCCAGCCTACATGTCTCTTGAAGTGGAAATGCCAATTTGATGTTCAAGTTTTCAGTGTCCTGGGCCAAGAGTGATAAATATCTTTCTTAGATCCTCATCTTTGCCCGTTTCTGGGACTTTAGTGTTTCTCCTGTTTTTTATTTGTTTATGTTTGTTTGTTTTTGAGCAGTTCCAGTCCAAACAAGGAGCTTGTCTGTGTTATCACTTGCAGCCCTTTGATACTGATACTGGCTAAAATTGCCAGTGGGCTACTACTACTAAAACTCAGATTTTCCATCCATAAGTTCGAAGGCCTGGTTGTTGTGGCAAAACTTAGTAGGGAATATAAGCCGTAACCGGAACTGTGGGGCTTTGAATACACATCTGCCTTTTTTCTGTGATTTGTCCATGTAGAGTTGAAATTTGTATCCCATTTCTGTTGGATTTACAGATACAAGAAGTGGCCTGTGTTTTATTCAGAACAGTACTTAAAAACCTTATTGGTCTTTTTAGCTGGTAGAGGATTGTAATGAAATATTTTTCCAAGAGGCCTGTATCCTTGACTGACTTTTCATTCTGTACTTAGGACAACTTCAAAAGACGGCAAAAAGAAAAAAGAAAAAGAATGAAGGTAAATTCATTGCTTTCACAACGCAAAAAATGCTGTCAGTAATTAAAATATGTAATGTAGCTTTCAGTAAATGTGAGTCAAAGCTGCAGCTGTAGTTGCAGATTTTTGGGGCTGTGCTTAAACAGGTTTTTTCATGGCTTTTTGTAAGCTGGAGCTTTGAATGAAGAAATTGCCTGTTTAAAGGCTTTCTAAACTGGGGAAGGAGGGAGAGAACTGAAGGTGCCTGATGATAACTGTATGTTGTGTCCTTGAAATGTAGACGTATCTGCACTTTCATGATTATTTTGTGGTGCTTTGCCATGCTAACTGTACAGGAGTTGCTCTTCCATGGATTGACCTAAATATTGTCAGCAACTGTATTGTGTTCGGGTTGATGTGCTTAAATGGAGTATTAGCTGAAGGTTTTAAATGTAAATGTGTATACCAGTTTGCATTGTATTGATGTGCTTGTTTAAAGGCATGCCTTTAGAAAAAGCAAATGAGGCTTACCCCACACTATAGTAAGCAAGTCAGTGTTGCCAAATTTCTTGTAAATATAAAAGGGAAATGTTAATTGTTCTGGGAGCACGTTTGTCCTTTCTGACCCATGTTATTTGAATTTTTTAAAATCACATTATTGTAAAGTTGTTGAGGTATAATTTCCTGTGCATGAAACGTTCGGATATTTTAAAAATGGACTCTTGCATGTTCATTTCAGCGTAGCTTTGTTCTTGGCTAGGACGTTTGGGTAAGTGTAGCATCCAAAGTTTTCAAGTTATATGATGTCCCTACTTTTTCAGTGCTATCCGTAGCCTGTGTTTATTTTTTAAATTAGTTATTTCCTGACTATCCCTGTTAGACTGAAAGGGGTTATTCACTTTGGTTATTCACTTTGCTTACAGAGAGTCCTTTTTTCCCCAAAGTTAGTCAAATGGAGTCTCATATCCCCCAAAAACTGCCTTTCAACCCATGAAGAACTTCAGCACGTAATACAATTGTTCTTGTTTTATTTGTTTTTTTTTGGAAAAACTTAATAAATTGTAGGAATATAAGAGTCTCACTTGAAAGTGCTGTCTGATGTCTGGGTAAGATCTTGATCATCATAACTGATTTAGGCTGAGCTGAGTGAGTAATTGATTAAATTATGCTTGTTTTATATTGGGTATATTAAGCTGAAAATTGTGATAGAGCATCGTCACCTACGCTGTGGAGATTACACACCTCTTTCAGTATACTTGTGTGTATTTTTTTTTTAGCGAGATCATCCTTCTTTTATTCCTGGAGGACAGTTTTCCCCTCAAGCTCTAGGAAATCGATCTAGTCCTCAGGCAATCAGCAACCCTAGGCAGACTGCTTTTGAAATGAGAATGCATGACCGGCAGAATTCTGTAAGTAGATGTTTAAAGGTATTTATAAATACAAGGAGAAATAATCATATCCTATGTAACTCTGGGTGCCTTATTGTCTGCCCTGTAAAAGTCTTTTTTTTAACAACAGATATTTAAAAAAAAAAAACTATATTTTTCAAGGAAATAGCTTTAATGACCAATTTTTGTGAGACTACTTGAATAAAATTATGTTCTTTATTTTAGTGTTTGAAATGACATTTCTTGTTAAATAGTTCTGGAGAGGCAAATATATCCAAATCAAAGAAGAAGAATTATATCTAAACTGCCAGTTTTATGAAGGTACAAAATAGGTCCCAATCGCTAGGCCAAAGCTGACACTTCAGTAGTAACAGAGAGATTCCTATTACTAAATGAAAAATACTTGTGGTGAATTTTTGATTCATTCATATAATTCTGGGTAATGCCAGAGCTACCACCCTCTGAATCTGACTTATATTTCCATATCTCTGAATTACTTTTTTTGGAATTACTCTTTGTATTTTGTTTCAATTTTAGCTTGATCAGTGTTAGTCCCAGCTTGTAGTTCAATACAAGCTAGAAAGAAAAGGAAAACTTACTCTCCTGCCCCATGAGGAGATGTGAAGCTGAACGTGCTGCTTTTTTTTCCCCTCTTTGCAACACTTGCAGCAGCAGTGAGGCTGGTAAATAGATATTTGACGCCACACTTGCAGTAACCCAGACTTTGAATCTTTCAAGAAAATCAAGGAGTTAGTCTCTATCTACTGTGTTTTGGAAGGATTATTTGCCCTAGAATGTCACATTTCTCAGCAGGAAGAATATTTTAGTTTTTTCTCCTGTACTTTTGTGTTGAGATCTGTAGAAAACTACCCACAAGTCAGCATTTTTCGTTCTTTAGTGGAGTAGAGCAGATGAGCAGGAATCTGTTTTATCCTGGTGTTGTTTGTGGTTTAGATTGAATGACCACGTGCACATACTCGGGACTTGTTCAGTGCCATAGAACTTATCTAGAAGGTTAAGAAGGTGGCTGTGAACAGTACAGAATAATTTAATTTAGCTACCGTTAACCAGTGCGTCAAAGGAAGCACATGTGCAAAATATGGCACCATTCCCACCTCCATATGCTTTTCCCCGAGCCTTATTTCTCTACTGTATTCCAGCTGGTTCTCGCAATTTCTAGTTTCCTGTTTAATTTCCAATACTTTATTTTAACAGTATTTTTAGACAAAAGTCATACTCTTTAATGATAGTAATCTCTGTTCCAGGTGACTTAAGTGTGTGTGTTTTATATATATCTGTCTGTCTATCTATATATGCATTTATATTTTGGAAAATTGTGATTTGAATATCTGTGTGTTTGGGGAATGCTTTTACTTCCCAAAAGTTTGCCTGTTGACAGGGAGAGGGAAACTTGGAAGAAATTTTTGAAAGGGTATCCAAAAAAAAGACAGAAAATTAGAAATAAATTGAGCGCTCTGTTAGCTTGACTGTTAACTTTCGATAAGAATTATGACAAATGTTTTCTTTTTGTTCGTAAATTTTCATCCAAACAGTGAACAGACTTGAGTAAGGGTTCTTTTCATCATAAAGATGTTATTTTCAGTCTTTTTAAGCCTGAGTAAATACTGAGCAGATTTATCTTAAATCTGCTTTGTAGAAGTGAAAGTGGAAGAAGGGTGGTTTTGATTTTTAGTCTCTGTATGGTCCATACAAAAATACATAATCTTAAAAACAGTTTAAAAGATCAGCTGTGACAAAACCTAGAGTATTTCTCCTGGTTCTGAATTTCAAGCAGCTTTTGTGCAGTGGTCTGCATGGGCAGCACACTTCTGCTGTCGCTGTAAAAAGAAGTCGTAACGTAAGCTCTGGAACTTGAGACAACAGTTGTACTCCAAAGGCTTATTCTGGGATATGTAAATATTTCCGTGTTTTGTCAATTTGTACTATCTTGTCCGTTGTATCTTTTTCTTTCAAAAATGTAATGAATTCTGTCTGTACATCTGAGTGCCTGCCTCTTAATACAAAGACAGGTTTTTCTTTTCCTTTTCTTCTTGACTTGATGTTTCTAGAATTTTGTACTATTTACCTGGAGCTTTGGGGGAACTAGAACTAATGTACATAATTTTTCTTTATCACAAAGTTGTTAATTTTAACTTGAATTTAAAATGCCTAATAAACCCTCTTTTCCCTCCCTCTATTTATGTGCAATAATCATGACCCTAGACAACTTCATCTCCAAATACCAGTCTCACTTCTGATGGCACCCCATCCCCAGCAGGAGGAATTAAGCGAAAAGCTGAAGATAGTGACAGTGAACCTGAGCCAGAGGATAATATCAGGTGAAGCCATTTTTTGTAGCACTTTGTTAGCAAATTGCTGAGATAGATGCAGTCTAATTAATGCCATTTAGCTTAGAGCAGCAGTGCCTTCAGATGCTTTTCTATGATCTTTTTATCCACCAGTAATTAATGTGGAGGGTTAGAATATTCAGTAAATTCCAGTGAGATGTGTAAGCTATAGCTGTTAAATCTAAGTATCTAGATTAGTATGCGTGCGGGTTTACATCCTCCAAGCCACTACTCCCTTTGAGACCAGGCACTAGATTGGCTAGACATTCCCTGTTCAGCTTTGATTATGTGAGCTGAATGCGGCTGTTTCACAGTTGAATTTTTAAGCTATTTAACCCACAGAATTCAGTTATGTTAGCGCGCACAGCGTTACTTATCTTGACTATCATGGTCTTATTTCCTCGATCTTTGCCTTGTAGCAGACCTGGTTTTGGTGGCAAGGAGTTCTTCTTTAAGTTTCTTAGGACAGCTGTTCCGCCGATGATTAAGGGATAGGAATTTGATGGAAATTAATTGAATTGACGTGAATTAACCGCGGGTGTGAGTTTACTGAAAGTTTTAATCAAGATGTAAGAGTTAAGGCCTTAGGAATCTTTATGTCTAGTAACCTGTTTACATTTCTGTCATGATAAAGGCAGCCAGTGGTTTTTTGTTTTCTGTCGAGTGAAGGGACGTAGGCATGGAAAAACAAAAAGGTTATTTATTGTGAAGTATTGATCTCTATTGTCCCGCAGTGTTGTCACAACATGTTTGTTATATTTAGCCCATTAGATCTTCTGGTGTTAAACGTTGTACCTATGATATTTATCTTTTCTAGTGCATGTAGATCCAAATGGAGTGCGTGGAGTGGGTTTTGTTTTATTTTATTTTTTCTTAATCCAGCAAGCAAGAAATTTCTGTCTTAAGGTCAGGATAAATTTTTATGTCGGTTACCATTTGAATTTTAGCTGAGACTCTAAAAGAAGCCTTTAGCAGTTATAGCAACTAGTATGAATGAACCGTGGTGATTTACAAGTTGCTATAGTTCTGACAAGTTTGGTACTGTCAACCAAAAGGGTGGGCTACATTCATCATTTAAGCTCTTCTGTAGATCAGAATACTTGCTTGGCTCTGTTTTTGAGTGAAAAACACTTCATTGTGTTGGGAAGTGGTGAACAGACTTATTTTCTAGGACTTTTTTTTTTTTTTTAAATGTATGACTTGTATCAAGCTATATTTGGATCAGAGTGGAATTTAAAACAAACAGTAATCTGAAAATGATTCTCCTTGAATAAAAACAGCTGCTTAAACGGGCTGGATGCAGAGAAGTTGTTTACCGAAATAAATTTTGCGTTTAGCATGACTTTAAAACTAAGACAAATAGTTCTAGTAAGCGAGCAGACTGTTTTTGTTACCTTTTGGCAAGGTTTTTGAAACTGGTATAAGTGTGCAGCTGCCAGGGAGCTCCTAGAGTCAGATGCTCATAGGCTGTAGATGTTCTTGACACTGTCCCTCAAGACTTTGGAGCAAGTAGCTCTCATCTGTGCTCACCTGGCTGTTTTACTTAAACTCTGAAACCAAGTTTGAGTTGACCTCACAGGTAGGTTGTGTTCTGATTCTGCACATAATTTTAAAAGGTTGTGTCCTTGCTGGCCTGGGACCTTGCATTATGGTTTTTGAATGCGAGAATCCACGCCAAGATACGAACATTTAGAATAAAATTATTTAAAAAACATTACTAAAGGGTTACCTGGTTTGACCAGTTTCTAAATCAGATTTGTAATTTGCTCTGCTCTTTATCCATCTGAATACCAGAATTCACGTGATCTTTGAGATACGTGTGTGTAAAATACATGCAATGTAGTGAATAATAGGTTTAAAAAACAGAGTTTTTTGAGGGAGGCCAGTTTTGAAGAATGACGCCATGGTTGAAGTAAGCTCTAAGCAGAGCTTAATCTTTCTGTTATTTAAAATACCTTTTTAGATAGCAGTTTCTGAGTTGAACTGGAATTTTCCCCAATATGTCCGAGTATGGCTAACAACTTCAAGTTTTAGGCGCGTGTTGGTAACTTCATGCTTGTGGCACACTTGCTCTCTTAGAATTGACATGTCACTTACTGAATGATCAGGAACACGGGGTGCAGAGAGCTGATAAAATATCTGAGAAAGGAAAGTTTTGTAGTCCGTAGGAAACGAATCCTGTTGCTGCCTGTGGCAAGACAACTGTATTCCCCTTGTATATCTATCTCCTCTTTTGGAGGAGCCTGTGGCAAGTGTTTGTTTTACACCTTTATTAGTTGTTGCTTGGCATTTTCAACTGGAGTTTTTTGTCTGTAACTGTTTTCCAGACTTAAGGAATTGACCAAATTTTGTTAAGAACCTGAGCAGTGTTTTTCATGACAGGTTGTTTCATATCTTAAACATTTCAGTCCAGACTGCTAAAGTATTTTTACTGTTAATCTTCACAGCATGTTCTTTCTTGAAATGTGGCATAATATAGCACGTCCTCCACTTTTTGTTTCACCTTTGTGTTGCATTAGAACCACGATATTCATGCGCTTGTCTGCCGGAGATGAGCAGGTAGTTGTTTTTCCCCTGCCCCATCTCTGGACAGACATCGGGGGGAGCTGGGTGAAGTAAGGCATAGATGGTGCCTGAGGTGGTTCTGTTAGACTCTAACGTCCATCTCTGGCACGAAAGGTTGAGGATCCCTTTTTGAAAGGAAACTGCTCTAACGTGAATCAACATGCACTGGATTCCTGAGCTTTCGGATAATTCCGGTGGTAATCATAGCATGCTTGAGCAGCAGTAGACTATAGAAAATGAGCTTCCCCCCCCCCCCCCAATAATTATTTATTTGCTTACTTCTCACTTCAGATAGCACAGAAGCTATCACTGTTCTGCTTGAGAAGAGTGTGAAGAACGGAAGATAGAACGTACTGGGAGAAGAGACTCCCATAAAATGAAGGCTTTGCCAAGGGTAAATTCAATGAAATTCGTCAGGCAAGAAGTGGAGAGCTTATTTTCTTTCTAGTGGTTGGAAGAGTTAGAGAACAAAGTTCAACCATCAGTTTTGGTAGTAGATTTCTGATGAGAAGGATGAAATCGTGGACTTAGGGACAGTACGTTGCTTTGAAAAATCCTGGCACCGGCAGGCACGGATCTGAAAATCTACCTTGTTTCTAAAAAGTATTTGGAAGACGTATTTGGCAGGCTGGCAGCTTTGGAATTTCATTTGGATTTTCTCTTCTGCTGGCCATCAGGTTTTATTCTCTTGCCGCTGAGCGTCAGTTTTCATGCTGTCGTTTAGATCAGTAGAAAGCGATGTAGAAATTGGAATTTAAGTAGCAAGTGACTGATTGCTAGGAGCGTGTTCTTTATGCTGCTTTTATTGTGTTGGGTCCACTTTTTCATTATGTTTTAGTTCAGGAATGTAAATGTGCATATAATTAAACGTATTGACATCTAATTGTATTTTTTATGCAGGTTATGGGAAGCTGGTTGGAAACAACGCTATTATAAAAATAAATTTGATGTTGATGCATCCGATGAGAAATTCCGACGAAAAGTTGTACAGTCCTATGTTGAAGGGCTTTGCTGGGTTCTCAGATACTATTATCAGGTACTTAAAAGTTCTTCTCTGAAACTTCACTTTTCTTTTGTCTGCATCCTGTCTCTTTTCTGTAAATAATCATATTTCATTACTCATTTTTGAAAAGCAGTGGGTTTTTTTTTTTTTGAGGCTGTAAAGTAATATGAGTGGGTGCCCATTCCGTCTGACGCTCGAGATTTGAATGCAGTTTTTATTGCTCACACACAGTAGCAGTGCTTGTTAGTTTATTAAGAACCAGCGCGTATTTTTTCCTTTGCATTACATAGCCATACAAGGGCTGGTGCAATTAATTGCACATGGCTAAATGAGCAAACAAAGGGCAAAGCCTGTGAAATGCTAGTAAGAATTGGAAGGGAACAGAGTTGTCAGTCTCCTCCACAGATTATAATGATGCTCTATGAAGTGCATTGTAATTTAAGTAATCCGTATCTGATGTAAATCTTTTGATAATTGAGATGTCAGACTGGCAAGAGATTAGTTAGACATATTGGGGTTTGTTGCAGTGACAGTTAATAACTATTTTCGTGCTCTGGGAGCAAAGCAAGTTATATTTTGTGTGACCTGGGAATGGACTCTACTCGAGCCGATGAAGTTTAACTGCCTCAGGAGGGCTTTGTAGCTTGAACACAGTGCCATGTTGATAAAACTGCACCCTTTGCAGGTCATAGGTGGCTTACATCTCTCTAACCTGGAGCACAGGCCGTGCATACATCTCACATGCCTGCAAAAAACTACACAGCGTTAGAATTAGCGAGTTTATTTCAACTTTTACTCTTTTTTTTCCCCCCTTGAACCAAAAAGGGGCGTATTCTATTCCCTGCCGCTGCATTAATTCGGCTGAGTTAGGGCTCTGACCTGTGCGTTACGGTGGATGAAAACGTTCGAGCTCAAGGCTCGCGCCAGTCTGTTGCAGAAGCAGGGGACAAGCTGCCCTGGCTGGCTGATCCGCAGGAGAGCTGCGCTAAGCTGAGCTCTGCGCGGCCCTGGGTAGCTCCTCTTACAGAGGAGCGATGTCTCCTGGAGTTAAAATGCAGCCAGCAGACGGCCACCTTTACACATGCAAATTCCTATGATCCTGCATGCAGGCCCACTGAAAGCAAAGCGCTTTCCTGTTGATCATGGCGATGAGTTTTCTAGAGCTCTGTACACCCCCAGATGTCTCTGAAGTACAGAAATGAGCAGAGGCGTCTGCTTGCTGGAAACCTGTCGGAGCAGCCGCCAGCGCGGCCGGCGGTGCAAACGCACTGCAAAAGGCAGTCTGGCTTACAACAGGAGCTGCAGGGTTTAGAGGAGGGAGTATATGGCAAAACTGAGGTTAGATGTTCTGGAGAGAATATTTACAAGGTGACTGAAATATATACTCCTTTGAAGATTGTAAAATTAAGATTTTGTTCAAGGAAGTTTGTGGGTCGAGGGGGTGCGTGCTCATCGCTTTGTGATCAGCGTGCCATGGTCTTGCGCGGATGTCATGGTGCTGTTTTTATAACTGTTTAAGCTGGTTTTGCCTTTGCATATGTGCTGTTGGGAGACTTGAGCCTTTAAGCGCACAGGAGTGGGCAGACCAGCCTCTACCCAGTTTTAAAACAGCATAGGCAAGTCCTTTTGCAACGTTTGCTAGTGTAGCTTGGTGTAAAACCGGTTTAGTTAGAGATGTATGTAGATGACTCCTTGTCCTATTGAGTTGGTGGACGTTTCAGCTGAAGTGACTGCTGCACGCGTGAGTGATAGATGATTACAGTTGCACAGAAAATAAATCAGGGAGGTTGAGAGTAGCTTGAGACTTCAGGCAGCACCGTAGTAGTGCTCTCAAGAAAATTAAGAAGCAGAAAGACCTCAAGGAGCAGTGACTGCGCGAAAGGTATTTCTGGCTTAGTAACGTTTCGAAAGAAAACTTTATAAAAAGTACAGGCAGTCTGTTGTGCCGGTATGGTGCAGCCCTCAAATGACTTTCTGCCTATATGAAAATTGGATTAGGAAGTTGTTGGGCTAAAGGAAGCTTCAAAATAAGGTGGGTTCTGTTTTGGAGTTTTTTCTTTTTTTTTTTTTCCTCTTTATTGTAACAGGAATTGATTTCAGTAACTGCTGCTCATGGTCCGTAGAACTTGCAAAAGAATTAGTTGCATGCTTTTCTACTCGTTTAAAAAGCTTAGGTAGAACATGTTCCATTAAGGGGAACATCTGTTTAAAAAAAAATCCACCTGTTTTTAAAAAAAAATAATAATAATAATAATAACAACCTGAAACCATCTGAAGAACTGCAGCTGATAATTATAGCCTCTATAATTTTATACCGGAAATATCGCTGGAGGACCCTCATTGACATTTACTCAGTCAGAATTGGAAGTCAAAATAGTAGACTTCTGTTTCAAGTGGTACTGCTAAGAAAAATAGCTGGGGCTGCGGAGGGGAAAACTTAACTTAGACCTTTTAGAGCCGCGTTTCCTTTATAACGTGCATTGTGTTCCAATGTGTTTGAGCTGACTTTCGCTTCTTCTTTTTGAGGATTATTTTGCCTCTTTCGAGGGAATGCACTTTATATTTCCCAGGATTAAATGTAGAAGAATAAGAGGGGAAAAGTGAAAGCTTACTCGAAGTGCGTGTAGTGCTTTTTATTGAATAGAAAAATAATTATGAAAGGAATACTTTTCAACCTGCAGAAAATACTGTTCACATTTGTACACCTTGTACAGTGTATCATTTCAGGTTCTCTGGTCCCTCCAATTCACAAATTAGTAGTGGGGTTTGGATTTGCAAAACAAAAGTGCAAATTGTGAGCTGCCAGAAAAGGAGTTCTTCTGTTCCTAGTGAGACCTCTCTAATGGCTTTCTGATTTGCACGTTTCTGCTCTGTTTATACAATCACGGAGAACTTAGAAACTCCTCCTCTGTGTTGCCTGTGTGTATTTCCATGGTCTGAGATGTGCCGGCAGCTCTCCAGAAGCTGAAAATGTATCCAGTTGCTATAAGCTCCTCAACTTAGCCCCAGGGATTGGTTACCCTTATGGAAAGACTGTGATTTCCTGCTGCTTGGCAGGTGCGTGCGCATGTGTGCGTGGGTTTTTTTTTTCCAAGGGGGAGGAAAAAAGCATAAGGTATGTTACAGTGCCCTGAAGTTAAGGTTAAGATGCTGCTCTAAGGTCTTTTGTGTTGTTACGGTGCTAGGTCCTGTCTTTTTGGCTGTCTCCCTTAGTGACTCAAACCTAGCCCATAGCAAGAGTACTTTGGCATAGAAGTCTATCTGCTGTGTTCTGTGCTGCCGAGGAAATGCCCGAGGTCTCCATTCACTGTCCAGTGAACTCACTCGCTCTAATCTGGCTATGAAAAGTTAAGTCCCAACCTGAAGTCCAGAGTACCTTTAGAGGCAAGAGCTCTTTCTTTTCTAATCACGGGGACTTCTCATTCTCCTGGCTGATGCTGGGCAAAGTTTTGTCATCTTTAGTTACTGGGCTACTTGGATTTGGGCTTTTTTTTTTTTTCTTTCGTTCTTCCAATTTGTCTGATTTGTTTCTCTTGTTTTGCTGTCCTAGGGCTGTGCATCCTGGAACTGGTATTACCCTTTTCACTATGCTCCGTTTGCTTCTGACTTTGATGGCATTGCAGATATGCCCTCAGATTTTGAGAAGGGCTCAAAACCGGTATGGTGCCTTTATTTATTTATTTATGCTCTAACAACTTACTAGCGGTGTCCTACATCTGCTTGTTTACTTTCAACAGTTCAAGCCTCTTGAACAACTTATGGGAGTATTTCCAGCTGCAAGTGGAAATTTTCTGCCCCCAACTTGGAGGAAGCTCATGACAGATCCGGTAAGAATCCATGTTTTATTCCTCTATCAGGTTTTGTCATCTTGCAATTGTGTGTACATGACTAGATACTTCTTACTTTAGATGGAAAAATAATGGAGAAGGAGGAGGAAGTTTTTGGTAAATTGCAGAGATTCTTTAAAGTTCTTTAGAAGTGAATTTTTCACTTCAGATGTTTGGATGAGGGAAATTCTTTCCTGACTCTTTTATTAAGTGTAAAAAAAAAAAAAAAAAAAAAAAAGTTTCTACTCTCTTCTAGAAACCCTACAACACTTGTTTGGGGCGCAGAGACTCTAACTCGGTCATCCTGAATTCTTCTGTCCCCCTTAACTTCTTGTTTTGATACTGAGTGATAGGAGTGCCCTAGCATATTACCTGTGTAAATGGTATTTATTAAAAGATAGTTTTTTTTTTTAATCTCTCTCTCTCTCTCTATTAATAAGGATGCAAAGAAGTTTGACTAATAAAACCATGTACAGTACTACATAGCATTCTGAATCAATTTCATAATTGACTTAAATATATTTTTTTATTATTTTGTCAAATGCAGGAATCAAGCATAATTGACTTCTACCCTGAAGACTTTGCTATTGATTTAAACGGGAAGAAATACGCTTGGCAAGGTGAAATTTCAACTTTCTTCTTTTGAATTATAGTATCTGTCCTAAGTCATATCTGTGTGAAAATGGGAGGAAAATGGAAAATGATCGTAGTGAGATAATGTCAAACAAGGTTTATGATTGTATTTGCTTCTGTTACTTTGGGTACAGGGAAAGTACTTTGCCACAGCTATATTTTTCAAAATAAATTTATATGAAGAACAAATTATGATTTGGTAACTGACTTAAGATCAGCCAATGATTAGTAGTAATTTCAGCAGTCACTCTAGATTTGTTAATTTGTCCTGAACTAGATTAATCATTTTTCTATTTTTGTCAGCCTTACTATGTCATTGTCTTTTGTCTTCTTGGAATGTAATTAATGGATCTTATTCAATCAGTGGCTCGTTATTACCTTGTGAAAAATGTTATTGGAGATATCTCTCTATTTGGATGCAGACAAAGAATGAAAAAATAGAGTATTCAGTGCAGTCTTTTCTTTCTTAAGAGAATATTTATTTTAATGACCTGTCAAATTTGAAATCTGGTATTCAGCCAGTAGGGAACTGTAACATCTCTCATATATATTTAAAAACTATTTATTCTTCCCCCTCTTCTTAGCCTGTGTAACTATTTTAGAATGACTAGTTTGTTCTACCTTTATTATTGACTCTTAAAGCTTCTGGCAGTGTTTTTTCTGTAAGACATGGTAATTCCTAATAAAATTAGAGAGAACTTTTGTGCTACTGCCAAAGAATGAGAAGAGAAAACTAGCAAAGTGAAAATACCAGCCTCCAACCTACACATAAAGGGAGAGAGATAGGGCCCCAGATCTGTGCCAGGAGATCCATTCTTCCTCCGTACTTCACTCTAGGGATTAGCGGGCTCCTGCGTAACTTGAGAGAGTTGCATGTTTGAGTACCTGGAGGTACAGACATACAAACTGACTGTTTATACAGAGAAGGACAAGTCTAATGTGGAAGACTGAAGTTCAGCTCCAAATGACCTGTACTTAAGTAGTTAGCATATGTAGATAGAAGAGTTCATCAGTTGGAACTTGCACTCAGTAAGGAAATTTCCTACTATAACAATTGCCTACTGTATAGTAGGCATTGACTGTCAGCTGTGTAATGATGGTTGTTATGACCTATGATGGCACTATGTAAGAGTAATAGTGTGGAAGACCCAGATAGGATGCTGAAGGACAAAAATACCAGAGTTCAACCTGACAAAAAGGTGAAAGCTTGAACAGAGGCAATCCAAAAAGAAGTGGACACCTGGATGGGGGGAAGAAACAAGATAGGATTTTTTTTCAAATTGTCAGCATAATAAATCTTGGGAGCAGGTCAATTGTCTGCTGCTACGAGAGGGAAAAACAAGATGTGGAGAGAGTCACTTAACACAGGTGAATATTGGATATGTGCAGAGACAAACGCTAGAACAGAACAGTTGCCCCAAAAAACACTGATTTTTGGGAAGGCAGTGTATAGGTCAGGACAGCTAATAGGTCAGAGAAGATGCTGTGGAGTTGTCAGAAATACTTCAAGATGGTTGCGTCCGATTATCCTGTGTATTGTGCTCATTTATTTCCCCATCGTAATTTTTTAGGTCTGGTGCAGCACGTTAACAGAAGGTTAGGGACAGTTGGCAAAATAGTATCTTATACTGCTGTAAAATGAAGTGTGTGTTCTGGACTTTTGCCAGACAGGTAGCAGTCCTAAAGGCTACATATATTCTCTTTTTTTAATATTGATTTTTGTCTAAAGAACATTTCAAAACTGCCTGCCAATTTACATTTTAGTGGGATAGGATGGTAACATTGCTGCAGTAGAAAGGTGTTGGGTTTGATTTAGGCTTACACTTTTTAATGCTGTTCAGAAAGATATATTTTAATAGTCAGTTTGCCTATGTTTTGAAAAAGCCACAATTAAACACACTAATATCTTATTCCTAATAGTATTCCAAAAATCAAAGAGAATAGGTTTAAATGTTATGGGGCGTGTTATCTTAGTCCTTTTGCCTTGCCTGAATATCAAGTTTACAATTTAAAGCAGTAATGTTTGAAGTGGCTTCCAAATGACTTTGGTATTCCGTGATTTTACTTTTGTAGTCTTTACTTTGCAATTTAGCGTTAAATGAATCATTGTAAGCTACTTGTTCTGGATTAACATCTGGAATTCTCATGCTGAAGAGGCAGTTGTGAGACATATTTTTCAAGCTGGAAGTACTGGCTGTCTTGATTTAGAAGGATCTGATATACCTGTGCTTTCAAGGAAGTGTTTGAAGATCTTCCTTTTAAAGACACGCTTATGTTTCTGAAAGCTTATTACTGATCCTCTCTGCGTTTGCCTGGGTTTTGAACACTTTCCCAGACTTGTCACCGTTCCAGCTGTGTGTTGTGAAGGTGAACATAAGTCGTTTGTCTTCCAGGGTAGGCTTAGCACTGCTCCCCTCGCAGGTAGTTATGTTCCAGCTGGAGTTTGAACACATCTGAGGTTTGCTGCTGCCTCTGATTAAGCAGGCGTCAGCCTGCGTGGTGATCGCTCTCCCATACTTTGTAAGGAAGAACAGTGCGGCTTTTCCCGCTTGGTGTGCTTGGGGATAGCAGAAGCTCTGCTGCTCCTGGTTCTTTTACATAGGCTGAATGATATTTTGATTCAGCTAAGCTTCTGATGTATTTAACACTTTATCTGTGGCTTGTTCCTAACTGTCTTGGTTAGGAGAGACTACAAGCTTCTGCTTTAATTACATTGAAATAAAAAGTTTAGGGCTGTTCCCCTCACCCTCCACCCCAGCTCCAAGACGGTAGGGGTTTGTTTTAATAAAGTCAAGTAAAGCTTTAATTCAGGAAACAAAAGTATTTCATGAAGACCGAGTTGTAGATAGGGAATATGTTTGTAGAAGGCCAAAGTCTCTGTGACTGTTGTACCTTAGAATTTAATGACAAAAGTGTCCGAGATCTGCCTGCTGATAAAACTGGTACAGACACAAATACACAACTCTGCAAATGCCAGTTAGTAGAAACCCTTTTTTGTCACCTTGGTCAGGAAATGCTCCAGTGGTCACGGTAAGGGAAATCAAATAAAGCTAAAATAGTGACTCCAGATTTTAACATATAATAAACGAGATATTTTATCTTAGGAGTATTTTCATAGCAAATTTATTGGTGCTTTTGGGGAGCTGATAATAAAAGGAAACAAATATTAGAGCACACCAGGGAAGGTGATGTTTTTCGTTTTTATCCAATACGATGAGGAGTGAGCACACACAAATGTCATCAAGTGAGATGTGGTTGCTTAGCAAAGAATTGTGATATTGAGAGGAGCCTCCATGTTGGAGTAAAATTAATAGCTAATATGAATAATCCCTAATGGATAATGCTCAAATCTCCTTGTCACCGAAGCTAGGCAGAGTGGTTTCTTCCATTGTTGTCTCTTAATCAATTAATTTGAATAAAGTAGAACTGAGTTCTAGCAGGAGAGTATCTTTAGCAAATGAGGCAAATGGTGAGTATCTTACTGAGCTCACCTTGTTCCTAAAAGCAGCTATGGTAGTGGTTACTGCTCCTGAGCGTCTACCCAGAGATGTGGGGACGGAAAAAGTAGGTTTAGGAGGAGGAAAAGGGATGAGAGCTCCAAGATGCATGTCTCCTCTCCACCTGTGCTGCTGTGGAACTGCCCCCCACCCAGTCTGCAAGCTGACAACCTTTGAAAACATTATATTTTTTGTGACTTGTTCACAGGTTGTTTCTTGGGTAAAAGAATTTATCGGAGCTTTTCATGCTGGTGTCTTTTCAGGGCTGCCCTATCGTGGGCTTAGGACTAGGTCCCTGTCCCGTGCAGTGGGTTGGGGCTGCCATTTAGGTTTCAGCACTCGAATGCAAGTCGCTTGGCTTGCGGGACCCAGGCTGACTTGGTAGTGTACCACAGTATCTGTATTAAATTGAGGTGTTTGGGCTATTTCAAGGGTGTAACCTTTGCAGGTCCAGCTTGGTTTCAAGAACTTTGTCATGGAATTTAGCTTTGGATACCAATATTTGAGGACACCGTGGGTACTTATATGATGTAATGCTCTGTTTGCACCCACCGTTTTGCAAACTATTGCTGGTTTAAATCATCCAGAAAACAATCTTTTTTTTTTTCCTCCCCCCCCTAAACCCTCACACCATTCTTCCTTTCCCCTTCTCCTCTCTTCTCCCAAACAGAGCAAGAATGCTCAAGCTCATTTACCCGCCTCAACCCACAAAAAAAAAAAAGGCTTTAATTGTTTTGGAGGACCGCATACAAAGTTTAGCTTTGAATTTTGTGTGTAGCAAAGATTATTTATGGTAATTCCATGAGTTAAGTGATTTTTTTGCTATCTTTTGAATCTTTTCACTAGAAGGAGAGCGTGAAAAGTAATGGTTTGTTTTTGCTAGGTGTTGCTTTGTTGCCGTTTGTTGATGAGCGACGTCTTAGAGCTGCCCTGGAAGAAGTCTATCCTGACCTCACTCCTGAAGAAAGTAAGAATTGTGATGCATCATAGTGATTGTGTATTCACTAAGACTTGTTATTACTACTGTGTTTCACGTAGCATTAAACCCTAGATGAACAAGATACAATAGATGTTTGCTTGATTTGATTATGCTAAGCTGCATCCTCTTCTCAATGGATGGTGCTGGTAATTGGAACGATCCTTCATGGGTTTGTTTTTGTAACTTTAACATATTTATTTTAATGAAGTAGGCCTGCATAAGACTTAACCTGAAAACTAGAGCGCAGCTTAATCATATGAAATATTTCCACCGGTCTATACTGCCAAAGTATTTTTTTAGCTGCATATCTTGCAATCGGAAGAGTAAACTCAGTTTCTGAGGTAAGAGTTGACGGCAAAACTTGATAGGCATATAGCCTAGTCTCTGACCAACAGGCAGAGAATACCAGCTTATGGTACAGAAAGTTTTCTGTTAAGCTTGTATAGGCAATTTTACAAGTAACTTTCTACTTGATACCAGTCTAATAGATTGGTTCTTGTAGGTGAAGCTATTTTGGGAGATTTTTTTTCAGCCTGGCTGGGTCTTCAGCATTTAAAAGAGATTAGGGAGGAAAAGAGGAGCCAGTCAAAAACTGCAGATAGTGGTCCGGCTTTGCTGCAACTCGAGCTTCCATCTGGGACCATCTAATTGAACAGAACACAGTGGCTGTGACCAGTGAGGCTGTAGGCCTAGTGAGAGGAAGAGGAGCGAGGTGAAAGCAGGTTTAAGGTATGTAGGACAAGGTACAATGCCACAAGACAGGAGGAAACATAGAGTAATTTTAAAAAGTTGTCAGGGTCAGAATGAGGAATTGTCTTCTGATATCCTTTTTCTTCCCAAAGAATCATTTTTTGCTTGGTCTTGCCGAGATTTTTAAATGTAGGGATTTTATCCTGACTTGGCCAAGTTTTAAGCAGTTTTTCCTTTAAGAAGGAATGGGTTGCATCTCTCTGTCCTTGTGTGAGCCCATATTTATCTTGTTCACCTTGTTTATCTTCTTGGCCAGTCTTCCCGTCTTATGTACCCTGTCTACCACTATAGCATTCGAATGCATCTTGAGTCTCGCCCCTTTTTGAAGGGGAGCAGAGAATTAGAAAAAATTGCAGGAAAGGTATCTGGTTTCTGCTTTATATCACGTCAGCTGTGTTTTCACTACGAGTCCTGACTTGCACAGAAGACCAAAGGTGGTTGTTTGGAATTTGTCAGGTTTGGTTTTCTGTGATTCCTGAACTAGATACTTCTGGTTGAATCTTTTAGGCAAATTTGGAGGAAAAATTACCATGTTTACCCATGTGTTCTGGATTTCTGAGCAGGTGAAATGAAGAAGCATAATCCCATGGTTATACTTGGTATTGTAGAATGAAAGATGTTGCTGCTCTTGGGGGGGAAAAAATCCTGAAGTTAGTCAGCCACCAAAGCTGGCAGCTTGCAAACGTTCGCTTGGCTTTTTGATCCCCTAGATGTTAAGGGGAAGAGCCTAGACTTCACATTCCAGGTCCTAGTGGCTTGTGAAAAAGCACCCTGGGAAGCTGGTTTGTTCTTTCCCTCCACATCTCTGCTACTTCATACTCGGTGCATCCCAACTGCTAGGTAGACAGGCTAATCTTATTTTGAAGCTTTACAAAACCTCTTCTGTAAGCATATAGAACAGAATGAAAATATCTTTTTTTCATTTTCTTCATGTTCATAGGGTACAAAAAATAAATGTATTTGAATAAACAATGGTAATATCTCCCCAAAGAGACTCTCCTTCTGCCAGAAACACGCCACTTCATAGCAAGAGCAAGTCAGCCCCCAAGAGGCGCGCACTGCAGTTTCTCCTAAATCAAACCAAAACTTTCCTCTGGAGGGGAATTGGGGGAGTACTCAACAAAATAGTGCTGATCCGCTGTATTCCTTCATTCTTCTTTGTTCAGAACTCTCATCCTATTCTCTTCATCTCTTCTAGATAGAAGAAATAGCCTTGGCGGTGATGTTCTCTTTGTTGGGAAGCATCATCCACTTTGTGATTTTATTGTGGAGCAATACAAGTCCAAAAATGACGAGGTAGGTTATGTTTGTTCTTAAGAGATTGTGTAGCTGGTGAGAGCGGTGGTCTGGTAATGCACTTAAGCTGAGACGTTATTTTTTCCGTAGCCAGTGGATATTCCACCAGAACTGTGCCATGGAATCCAGGGAAAACTTACGCTGAATGATAATGCAGTTCTTCCAGATCAGTGAGTATGGCTTTCAGTATGGGTTCTTTGATGTTGAAGGATACTTCCTTTGGTTATGTCCACATCTGGACAAAGATCTCTTTGTGCCCACAATGAGGAACCTAGAACTCCTGACAAGGCAGTGCATTTAGTTCTGAGACTAAGCAAGTTTTCCACTAGGATTCAAAGTAGGTGGTGTGTGTGCTATTATCACTATAAGTTTAAAGGAAGAAAAGAAAAGAAAAAAAAAAAAGACTTTGTTCCTATTGTCTGCCTATTTCAGAGCTAGATTTTTAATAAAATAGCGTCAGAAATCTTTAAATTGCTAATAATTGCATTTGATTGCTGATGAATCAGTTTCTTGGAATTGATCGTTTTTGTCTATGAAAGGCTGTTTATGTATTTGGTAATGTTTGATAAGCTTCAGTAAGTAAACAGGGACTATGTACAAAAAGTAGTAGTAATCAGTGTTTTTTTTTAGTGATATCATATTGTTTTGATCTCTGCTTTTGTATGAATGTTAATTTAATCCATTCTGATGTAACTTCCAATAGTGTATGCTGTTAAAATTTAGTATCTGCTTTGTATAAGGCAATTCTAGTTGCATTAAAGAAAAGTGCAGATTAGAGAGATACTTTGCTGTTTTCCATTTAGGCTATAACACTAAATTCAGGAATGTACCTTCCCAGATGTACAAAAAAGTTAATGTTTTTTGCTTTCTGGATAATTCATTTAGTTTGAGAAATTACTGTAGTCTTCACAGTGTTGGTTATGTATTCATTTATTTAACTTTGCTTAGAGACATAAACAGGTGTTCAGTAGCTCGTTTGCGTTAAATGCACAAACGCTCTGATTTTGTTAGGCAATATATCCTAAGTCACACTTACTAAGATAAGTTTCTGTAGTCTTGTCATGGCTTGTGAAGAATATGAGCAAGTCAGAGCTGCTCTTGGGGGTAGCAGTACAGGAAGAAGAAGGCTCTGAAAGTTTGAATAGAAAGCTTTGGGGACTGAGAGGATAGACAAGACTCTTGTTGAATTTTTGTTTTCCTTGTGCTTCTGTGAGTGAGCCTGTTGCTGCAGCTATGAGCTGTTGGCAAATTATTGATGGAATTACCTATCCTAAAGAGAGCGTGAGAAATGGGATATGTTTTTTGCCTAGAGAAGAATCGTTTGCTAGGAATTCCCCGAAGATGAGCAAGCATTTATGTTGCCACTTCAAAGTATGTCTTACTTGGCTGAATTTGATCCAAATCGTTCTGGCAAGCAAGTGTGCAGTTAATGATCTCTGTGCATGGGTACACGTCAGCTGTGTGCAGTAGCATGAACCAAGGAACGTCGTTTCTGACTGATAAGGGCAACCTTCTCTAGCATGTTGTTTGTCTGCTTGAAACGAAGGGGGTATAGTTTCTTGGAGAGGAGAGAGGAAAAAGGGACAAGAAGCAACTGCACATCAGCCTGTTAAGCCTCATTCAGAAAGGAAGCTCTTAAGCACCATATAAATTCCTCTGCTAAATGTTTTTTCCTTTAAAGCCTCTTTTTGTTCCCCCTAACGAAGCAGGTCTGTACATGTCCAAGCTGTCTGTGTGTCTGTCTCTGGTCATCTTCTGCCCTCTTGGAACCTGCTTACTGTTTTAATCACATCTTAGCAATACGGAGAGGTTTCTGAGATAGAAAATAGCTGTGGGTTTTGTAAACAGGTCGCTAGGTAATGGGAAGTGTGTTATATCCTCTGTTAGATACTGCAGAATCCACATGGAAAATCACATGCAGGAGTAAAATCAGTAAGGAATAAGGATTCAGTAATTCCACTGCTTCTAGAGCTATTTGATTTAGGGAGAAGACAAGTTAATTTTCAAACCCCTTTAATTTATCTTTGTCATAGGCTTAGTTGACAGAGAAATATGAGTGATAACAACAGAGAAAATGGAGCCAATGATGAGAAATATATTACATTTTGACAGAATTTTTCCTCTTTACTAGGACAGTGGAGTCTCCCGTGCCGATGTTACGTGATCTTACACAAAATTCTGCAATCAGGTAAGCAGACTCTGGCTTGGAAATGCAATGGCAAAATATACCAATCAAAATCCCATTTAATCTGGTGTTTTGAGGTACTGAATTAGCTGCAGAATCCAGCTATTATGAAAATTCAAGCTTTTGTCTTATAAGTTGCTGCTTCTCTGTGAAGATTAAAGCCAAAACATTGTGTTGTGTGTCAGGTGGTTAAGCAGAGTATGTAGTTGTGTGTCCTATAGGAGGGATGTCTGAAATGGTTGTTTCTCAGTGCGTCAAACCCAATATGTTTTATGCCTTCAGCAAAAATGCATCTTTCCCACTGTTTCTTTTCCACTCGTTCGCTGTTGTTACTGCTGGGCCTTTGGCAAGCCAAGAGCAATACCTATAGAATTTAGTATTCTGCATCAAGCCCTTTAAATTAAAAATACAACTAAACTTCTATGAGACCAAGCCCCTGAGACAGATTTGGCTATTGATTAAAAGCTCTCTGGGCCTTGATTTTTACTCCTTGGATCTTTATCCATCCCTCTTCCTTGCATTTCCCAGAGGATATCTGGGAACATGAGCTTCATGTGTTTAACAAGACCCAGCGATGAGGAATTGTTTCCTTGTTCTCTACCTGATGGGGCAGATTCCCTGCCCTGGAAGTGTTACCTGGCAAAGACGCTGCAACCAAAGAGCTTCCTCGTGAGCCAGAAAAGGTTCCTCATACTAGAGGACAAGATACTTTGTGGACCTACTTCTCTGCGTTCTGCAAGTCAACTCTCTCTCTGTAGGTTTAGTAATAAAAGGGGATCTCTCCTTGGCCACTACTCTTTTTATTTTAATCATTGCTCTGTTCCCTGTCTTAAAACTGTTGCTTAACAGAGGATTTCTCCTAATCAAGTGAGACTATTTTCCATCTGCACGTTGGTGGTCTCATGATGAATCCACCTACTAATATATTTCAGGCCTTTGAATGTCAGGTGTTTTCGCTTGTTCTAGCGCAGGGGACTGGTGGTACCTGGTGGTCCCTTTAAGAATCTGATTTAATCTATTAGGCTATGTGACTTTTATGTGGGAAAGGTGACTTCAAAGAGGAAGAAGTACCTAATCAAAGCTTCAGCAGTAGCAATGACATTTCTTTTTCTGTTGTCTTCCTTTTTATTGCAGCATGTATAGGAGTAATACTGACTTAGCCTAAATGTGGTATTTGGGAGAGTAATAGGAAATTTCATAATGAATAAAGAACAATGAAGAGTTTCCAAGGATAAATCTTACAGTAACAGAAGAATTGAATTAGTCATGCACTTGACCGCAAATTTCTGTAGGTCTTGTGTGTTGTGTATCGTTCTCAATTTGGCACGGTATAATGGACATCTAATGCTTATCCCTATTACTTTTCATTTCTTGAGCTGCATAAGATACTTGAGGCACTGAATATCACTTGTGATGTATCTGCATACTCTTTTTCTCCAAGGAGGCATAACTTGATTCAGCTAGTACAACTGTTTATAGACAGTAAGAAATGCTAAGTTGTGGCTTGTCTGGATATTGTTGAAAGGAGGTTCTGAAATGGAGATTTAATTACTTTGAGCGGCAAGTTAAAGGTAGCTGTGTTTTTTCCATCCACTGTTGTCAGGAGGTTTGGATTGTTTTCATCCATTTCTCTACTGCAAAGACTTTTCTTCCTGTCTCCTGAGATAGTAGGAGCAATCACGGTTCTGCTCTTCAGTTTTTGATTTCCTGGAAAATTTAGCCAAAATCACATTATTCTCTTCCTTCCAGTCTAATTCATTTTCTGTGCTGAAAAGTGGATGTATTTCAGCTAGAAGAGCATTCTGATGAGTAGTTTGCTTTTATCTTTCTTGGCATCCCAAGTATTCTTCTGTATCAAATGGTAGATAGTGCGAGAACAGAAGAAGGTTGGTACTGATGCTTCAAAGATGTCTGTGGTGGGACCTATCTGAGACATGGATACTTAAACCAGGAGGTTGGAGTTCCTAGGTGTGTGGATGAATTTGCCTAAAGCGAAGCCATATGATGAGCTGTACCAGCAAAAATGAAGCTTTCAGCCACTTGTTGCTCTAATAGTAGTTCTGGTGACTGTTGTACTGGGCTAGGACAGCTCCCTTGGACAGCTCAGAATGCAGAGTCTGTGTGACGTCCCTGAAAATAGGTGCATGTCCCTCCACTGGAACTACATGCAGCTGCAAAGCTTCCTTTCAGCTAATGACTTGTTCTCCTTAACCCTTTCATTTTTCCCTCAAGGAAGTTTAGCCTTTCTATACTCTCCCCTCTTTATCTAGAGGGGAGAATATGCAGGCGTAGGAATAAATAATGGTCCTTACTGAACTTTTCCCTTTGTTTCGTGAGCAGAGTCAAAGGAAGAGGATGCCACCTTTTCCGGCTGCTTTTTCTTTTTTTTTTTTTCTTTGTTTTTTTTTTTAATGTATTAAATTATAAGAGTATAACTTCGTGCTTAACCTTCTCCCAGGAAATTTCCACTCTTAAGTTTTATACGTGTTTCTCTAGACTGCATAGCAAACTGATATCCTTCCTGTCTATGCTGTGGTATCCTTTGAACTTAATTTGAACAGCAAGTCAATCAGTGCTTTGACTTGGGGATTTGTCACCACACAAAGGAAACTTTTTCTAGACATTAAACTTGTTTTTGAACTGGCCCTTGATACAAGGGAAAACGGTCCCCCTGTGGAAAATGATGGAGACTATCCAAGAGTGTCTAGTCAATATAGCTATGTGTAAGAAAAGCACTTTGCAGTTTAAATCATGGATTCTTGTGTCTTGTCTTTTCTGTTGTGTGCCTCACTTCCTTCATAGAGCAGCTACTACTTATTGGTTGTGCTTGTCTTAATTATCAAGTAAACCTAATCCTCGGATGTTTTCTTCTAGTATCTCTTTCAAAGATCCACAATTTGATGAAGACTTTGTTTTCAAGGCTACAGTGTTACCTGGTGCAAAGTAAGTATGAGTTGTCAGTTTTCAGATAATTCATTTGTCTTTCATTAGGCTGTTTATTTTCTCTGATAGGTATTTATGGAGCTTTTTTTCATACTCAGGAAACCTCCTCCAGTCCTTAAGCCAGGAGACTGGGAAAAAACCAACAATGATGGTAGGCCTTGGAGACCACAGCTTGGTTTTAATCGAGACAGAAAGCCAGTTCATTTGGACCAGTCAGCATTTAGAACTTTAGGGTGAGTAAAACTGACAGCAGTACTATTATTTGCCGTGCTGAGATGTCCCTACGTTCCTTTATTGCTTAAGAAAAAGGGGAGGCAGAGGGAGAAAAGCTGCTAGAGATTAGATGCTTGTGTAACATGTTGGAAACTTTGGCATGCAATATTTAAATTCAGTATTGATGAAAATTATATATGATAGTATCCTTAAATAAGTGGGTTTTTATAGTGATGCCTTGCTTCCTTCCTTTTTTTTCTTTTTTTAAACAATATTTCTAATTGACTTTCCTGTTGTTTTTTCAACTTGTCTGGTGGGTACTTGCTTGAAGTACAGAAGATACAATGAGGATGTTGGACACAAGTGATACTTAAAGCAGTTACAAGGACAGGAAAGTCTTCCATGCCTTTAAGAAGGCTATATCTTAATACCTTTGTTCAAAGCTCATGTACTGCACCATAACAATCCATTTGATTGTCTTTGTTCAAGGCATTGTTGAAGTCTGTTTCTTACTAGTTCTCCAAATACAAATCCAAATAGCTTTCTCAAGCACTCTAGCGCGGTACAAGAATGCTTCAAAGTACAAGGTTAGAGAATGAGTTTGGGTTATGTATTAGGAAAATTATGGATGAATTCTTTTTTTTTTTTCTTCTTACTGGGAATGGCAGGGAGCCATACGTCTATCAGGGCCAAACTAGAGACTGTTTCAAAGGATGCTATTGAATTAAAGCAAATTGTATAAGCAACTGAACATGATTCTCTTTAGGAAGAGAAAATATTTTTTTCTTCATCGTATGGCTCTACTGGAGTTGGAAAAAGAGAAAGCAACACCGTTCATTCCATTCATATGTTAGAAAGCATCATTATTGCACTGCAACACCTGAGAATCACCTTCTGTTCTTCCATCTCATAGTTGCAAAGAAGCATAGCTGTGTTATTGATTACATGATGTCTTATTAAATCATTACTTCAGAATAAGAAAGTCTGTGGTGGCAGACACTGTGAGCTTTGAAGTCTTCAGATGAATATAGTTCTATGCGGGAAAAACAATGGAGGCCTAGCAAACATTAAGGCGCAAATATTATGAAATTAGGGCACAAATTCACCTTCTTGGGAAATGTGACAGCAGTTCAGTTTACGTGAACTCTTACACTGTTTGCAGGAAATACGTTTTTCTACATACTCTGTATGTAGAAATTTCAGAATTTTCCCTGGGACCAGCTCACAGAGCATATGCTTTGTTCGTGATGCGCCTGGGACCCTCATCTGTAAATGAGTCACTGCATTGTGTTTGTGCACATCTCCACTGATGCACGGGAGAGAGCTGTGATATTTGATGAACTGGGTAGCAGCTGTTTTATAAGATGGCATTTATGAAAACATCCTATTCTTTCTTCTTTCCGTTTCTTACACGTAATAGCCATTCGATACCAAGGGAAAGAGGGATGCCAGCCATGTATGCCAATGCAGTACCACTTGGAGCTTATGGGAACCCATACAGCAGACCGCTTCTAAGTGGGCAGCAGCAGATTCCTAAATTGTTGTCAAGTAAGTGGGTTCCACTTTCTGTGTTTCCAAGTTGAAAAGTTCTACAATTTGATGTTAATCTGTTGCATTATACCTATGGGAATATGCTAAAAAGTTAAAGAATTTTGTGGTGTAAATATATCCTTGGTCCAACGATGGGTTTTCAATTGCTTCTCTGGCACAGGTTAACGTTTATGATGAGGCTTAGAGTAAACGCTGCATCTGCCTTCCCTAAGTTCTGGCCCAAATCCTGCCACTGCAGGAATGCAGCATGGATTTTAAAAAGAAGAGTGACTGTTGTTTGAAAGTGTGAAGCTCAGGTTTTTGTGCTGTGACACAGCCTTGATAGGAGCAATTAGCTAGTGAAGACTGACAGAAATTGTTTCCAGTTTACTGTCATCACTCCTCTCTGTGTCTTGACTCCTAAAATTCAGATTCTATTTTAGGTATTGCGTAGCGCTCTTGCATTTAGGGTTCACCTTATTCTGTGGGAATGGACACCATGTTTTTAATCTCATAGATGTATTTTCCATTCATATTGAAGAAATTCAAATCTGTAGCTTGTTTTCCAACTGGTCTGAGAGGTGAAGGGAGGGAGAAAGAAGAAACACTATTTTTGGTGTTGAATGCCAGCTACTCCAGTTTGGAGTGAGATTTGATGTGTTGTAGTACGGATGGGACAGAGGACACCACGCTGTCCCTGCTGAGGCATTTGCCTATATGAACAGGGAGTGGGCAGACGGGCATCTATGAGTTCATGCTGTACAGTAGGGTCTAGTAGCTGTATTTAAGCATGGCAAATACCATGAACCCAGGCATTTTCAACCTGCAGATCTATCTGCCAAGATCCTCCAAAAAAGAGAGAGAAGCAAAGCTGGTATTATTACCAATTTAGCATATGATAAACTACCCCTCCAATGGAAAAATCTGACAATTTGAAGAAGTTGACAACTAGTGTTCTGGTCCCAAACAGTTTTAAAGCTTGCTTGTTGCGTGTTGTGGTGTTTCTTGGCCAATAACAAGTGGATTCAGTAGTCCGTTGTCGTTCCGCAGGAGATGCGTTTTGACTGCTTTGATGTTCTCCTGCCGATGCTGGAAGTTCAGGCAGTACACTTTTTGTATGCTTTTTACATTTCGAATGATTGTATTCAGATATCCTAAGTCTTTTGGAACTCTCATGCCTTAAGGTCCTGAATTTTAAATTCATTTTTCACTTCATCAGATGCGAGAAGGGTGGCTTGTATTACTTTATTTGATATTTGTTACTGGGGCTGATCCTGTCAAAAAGTAATCTCCATCTCCTACCTTCACCCTGACCATGTATGCACACACGTGATTCTTTTTGAAGAGGTAAAACTCTTTTTTTTTTTTTTTTTTCCCTGTGAGAAGACAATGCTCTAGCACCAGTACGAGCACTGACTTTTTTGGAAGGATTACTGGAATGAAACAGCAAAGTACATGCTGTTCACTTGAGAGCTCTAATGACCAACCTCTCTTTTAAAGGCATTAATGCCAAATTAACTTTGTTATTTAGATGTTTGACTGGCCACGCTGTTCAGAACCCTACCGGTTAATGTTCTGACAAAGGAAAAAGTAACACGAACCTGGAAAATAATGAAAACACACCAGGAAAACTATCTTTGAAAACGTTTTTTTTTTTCCTTCAGGCATTGGCTAATTGTCGTACATCAGAGGGAAAAGCGTTACTTGAGTTAATTCACAGAATTATTTTACTTAGATGAAATTAAACATCGAGTCACAATTTGACATGGATGTGATGGTCTTCTCCAAACATCTCGCTCGCATGAGGTGCTCTGGTGTTCAAAGAGTTGAGAACTGCTTACGAACTGTAGAGCTCTTCCGTCTGTTTGGAAACTGGGAAGCAAAGTGATTGATTTTTGTGTTGCTTTTCTATTTTGGAATTGCTGTAGTGAGAGGTACTAAAAGTATTGCCGCTCCAAAATGCGATGGTGTGCCTGTGGGTAGGATGCCATTTTGAATACTTAGCCTAGCGTTTAAACGTGATAAGAGAAATAGCGTTGCGTCCGTTAAGGGTTCCTAGGGTACATAATCCTGCGTATCTGCATAATTTGGCTGAATTTCGACATCACCAAAAGCGGCAAACTTACTAGAAGTTTAATGTTTTGTGTCTGAGGAGAACAGCCAGAAGAAGAGGCTGGCCACAGAAAGTAGTTAATGCACAAGGCAAAGTAACGACTCGGGAAAGGCAGTAGGGCTGACAGAAGGGCTGTGGTGATTTGCAGAGAGTTGCTACTGCCTTGCACTGGCTGCTCAGTGCCTTTTGGAGGTTCGTATCCCTGTGTCTTATCCCAGCCGCCACTCCAGTTTTGGACGAGTAGCTTCAGTTATCCAGGAAGAAGGGTTTTGCTCTTGGCTGCCAGACTGAACTGGAAGCGCTGGTTCACAGTCGTGCTTTCCCTTCCCCTGACCGCGGTGGTTGTTGCAGCTTCTGGCAAAGGGGTGGTAGCAGACGGTCGGGAGGTTGGCGATGTCCTAATCCGCTTTGCTGTCCGCTTGGTAAGCAGGCGGAACAGTGGAAGAGGTGAGAGAAGATCCTGTCTGTTCGAAACTGCGCTTTTTCACCCTGGGAAGGAGTGGTCTGTGAGAAGGGCTCCCAAAAAGGACAGCGGTTAATGAGTCCTGTCTTTTTGCCTGTGCTACATTTCTGTATGGTGGGTGGGACTGAGACAGGAGGGAACTTGGCTAAGCTGCCTTAAAGGTGCAGCCTAAAAGATGCTTTAAGGGAAGTGGTTTTCATTTTTCAGCTGAATTCATGCAGTATTGTATTATGCAAATATCTGAGGTTTAAACAGCTGAGAGGGGTGAAGTTTTATAAACTCCAACAGTTCATCAAATGTAGGAGACCAGATTACTGCATAGTGATGCTGTCAGACTTCTTATACTTGACTTGCATTTCTTGACTGCTTATGGAACAGCAACTAAATAATTAAGACCAATGGCCGTTCTAAATTAAACTTATTGTCCAGTTCCAAAGTAGATGAAGTGTACTTGAGCAGGGGGTGAAGGAGCTTGCTGGGTAAGGAATCAGGTTGGTTTAAGTGGAGCAAGAGATTGCAGGTAAGAGTCTGGAGCTGTTAACTCTCATTTAAAAAATAATAATTTTTTTTTTAAGCAAACAGAAATATGATCTCAAAAGAGGAGTGTGGGGAATGGGAAGGCAGAACTGCTAGACAGGCATCATGGTTTTGTATTCATCTCCGAGGAGAAAAACTGCGTGTATGGTGGTGGTGGGATTACAGGGAAAGTATTTGTGAGCCCAGTAGTCCCTGTACTGTTGTTTATGACCTCTAAAGCTTGAGTCTTGATACTTTGTGGGAAAAACAGCTGTTTTCTGAGCCTTACCTATGCAGAGCTGATCTTGCCAATTAAGTACTTAAAAAAAAAAAAAAAAAAACCTCTCATCCTCATGGCATCTGAGCACCTTGTTTTGTATAGGAAACACTCCAAATGCAAACATACCCCAATGTCGTCGTACTTTCAAATGGAGGAGACTTGAATTCACTGATCGATATGAAATCCCAGTCCATCTGTTGGCCTCAGAAATCATCTTGGGGCTTTCTTTAGCACATCCCTTTCTCCCCTTGTCGCTTGCCTCCTCCTCACCCCCAGGTTGCCTCGGGCATCCCCAGCTGCTGTTCTGCAAGGTGTGCCTGACGAATCTAAAAGCAAGGCTGTTCAGGAGAGCAGGATGTTTTGATTTTTTTTTTTTTTTTGGTCCTTCTCCATTGTGCATCTTTCCTTAGTGCTGCTTGTTTTCCTGTAAGCGAAGGTTGATTTTTTTGCTTTTCCATTCTTGCAGTAAAAGAGATGCCAGGTCAACTTTCGGGTGCTTCCAGCTCCCTTTCTGGTGCATAGCCACGCAAGCATTGTGCAAAGGCTTTTTTCACAAAGCCGGGCTTGCAGGGGTGCCGTTGCTCTCCAGGGCCCTTCATTCAGAACAGAGTTGAGAAGCTGGTTCCTAGTTCTCTGTTTTAATGGGAAAACTGAGAATTGGGGATGGGAGGACAGCACACTGAAAACGTATGCTTTGTCACATAATTTTGTTGTGTTTTCTTTCTCTTCTGCTAATGATACCAAGCTGCCCTGGGAGATGAGTTTCAAACTGTAATTAACTCCTGATTTAAACCGACTGCAACATGAAGTCTTACAACTGACTAATTGCAGTAGTGGTTGACTTAATATTTGGTTATCGTCTTTCTTTCAATGCCTCATTGTTTAACCGAGATGTGAGGCCTATCGCTGGTTCAGTCAGGGGGATGAACGGGGATTAAATAGCATCAGAGACATGCTTGCTTTCTAGAAGGAGTTCCAGAAATGCATCGTGCTGTCTGGTTGGTAGGTCAGTACCCAGCTCAGGCCTCCTGGGACTGTCAATGCCAATTGGCATTGATCTGGATCTTAAATCCGGTTTCACCACGTAAACCGTAAGACCTGTTTAAACTGCGTATGGCTTAAACCATGTAGAGGCCTAGTGAAACTACCTCCAAGTGCCATAGCCCAAAATTTCTGCCAAGATCAGTCTTCCTTGTGTTCACGCTGAAGGATGTCTTTGTGTTAGGGTGTCCGGACGAGGTCCCGTTCACATTACAGATTCTGGGTTGTGTGGAAATGGTGTCAAGCAAAGCTGTTGAGATGAGAGCGCTTGAGCTGCTCTCTGAACCTTCCTTCAGGAGGTGGTAGTCATCTTGTTGATCGGGACAGTCCGTATGGACGGCTGGTTTGCTCTGATGGAAACGTCAGAGTTAAGCATGCGGCCCTTTTGTCGCCTTAGCACCAATTTCACCCGGACAGCGTTCTCTTGGTATTCCTAGCTCTGACAGCACGGCTCTCTTTCTGCCCTTTGCAGCCTTCTCTCTGAATACAAGCACAAATGTGTCTCAAAGCTCAGTTATCTTCAGCTAGAAAATCAAATTAGAAGGAACGGGAAGGCACAAGCAGATTTTTTTTTTTTTTAATGGGACAGGTTCTCTCTTGTATCAACATCACATTCAAGCAGCTATATAATTATGTGAGAGTGAAAGGTAGAACATGTGAGAGAACAGTTGTTTATTGTGGAATAAATGGATTGGGAAGCTTCCTGAAAACCACACATTCGCTCAATTTTTGTGCAGTTCAGAAGATCCGGAAGAACTAGAGATGATACGGTTAAAACTTACACGTTTTATCGGATTGATATAAAGCAACTTCTTATGCATTATGTTTTTATATATATGATGAAGTAAAATTGGCCTCTAAAAGGGCAATGCGGTCAACCAAAGTGCTATCTTTTCTTTGAGAGCCTGCTGTGGGCGTTCCTTACTGTTCTCTGATTTGACTTTGATGCGCCAATTTTCAGTTGATGAATAATTGTCTGTGCTGATAACTTGGGGAGTCAAGTGCAGTGTGGTAGTACTCTGTGAATGGCGTATTTGGTTTCTGCAGTCCAGGGCATCTGATTTATGACTTTCATTTCAGTCAGTAAACTTGTCAATTAGCTGCATTTGAAAAGTGATTTTGATTAGTGCAATCAGTAAACACAAAATCTCATCTTTGATTGCCACACTGATTAGATAAATTGTTATTTGAGGAGCTGCTAGAGAAGGCAGTTTATTTAGCCTTATAGCTCTAGGAAATGCCTAAGTTTTAAAGACTAACAAAAATAGTAATTGCCATTTCTCCAATTTTGTACCTTTTTGAAGTGCAATTCACTGTTGCAAGCTTTTTCCCCCTCCAAGATTGTTGTCTATCAGCCATACAAATATATAGCAATAAGGTGGCTTTTAAATGTTTTTTGTAATTTTTTTCATTAGATTCTTTCTTAAGCTGCTCCCTCGAGCTGCAAAAGGACATGACTGCAGCAGGGTAGTCGGACTGTTATGTTTTCAGGTGGAAAGCAAGTGATGAAATATGGTTTTTGACTAGTCCTTATTCAGGCATCTATGTGAACAGAAACACTGTGGTAGGCAGAGACTGACGTCTTCTCCCTGGATTTCTCACTAGAGCACTGATTTGACCCTAGCTCTGGAATGGGGGGGGAAAAAAAAAGATGATAAACTTCAGTTAAAATTTGGAGTTCTGACTGAAAGAAAAGAGGGAGAGGAAGTATTAATCTGTGTAGTTGTCTGGATACTTGGAAGTCTTGCATAGTTCACCCTTCAAAGGGGAAAAGAAACTTCATGTTATTCCTGCTGGAATATAGGTGTCTTCTTGAAGCTTGGTGTTCTCTGCAAAGCGAAAGGAAAATCGAGCTCCCTCTCCTGTTTTCAGGTCTGTTGGCGCTTTCCGTAGAGGTGTGACACAGGAATGGGTGCACAAGAAGCTCTAGTTTTGAAACAGTCCAATTCATATCTAGGTGTAGAGAGTGAAAATAGCAGACTTGCAGGTCTTTTAGGTCTGTATTGTGATGACCGAGCTAGAGCCTAGCAGTCATCTGGGCAGCTGCAGCTAAGCTAAAGAGCTACAGGTGTTAGTAGCTGTAGATGGTTTTTGTGTGTGTACCTACAGAATGTTTTTACGCCAGCTCGGTTCTGTAGCGTTGCATATGTTTCTATGATGCTGGTATCTGTGAAGCTTTGACAGTTTTAGGAATACAAAACCGTGTTAGGATACCGTTGGGTTGAAAGGAATGACACTGTCTTTATCAAATCTATAGCTGTGTTGCAAAACTAAAAAAAAAAAAAATTTTTTTCATCTACTCAGCAGCTTTGTCTTCCTGGTACTTTTTAAGGCATGAGTTTAAGGTTATGTCTTAATTTGTTTGTTCCCTCAAAGCAGATGAAGGCGATGTTATGTGCCTGGATTTCCCTGTATTGCATTAATTGTATATTCAAACCCAGCATCACTAGAGAGTCATTTTAGTACAACCTGTTCATGAGTTTAAGAGTCCTTGTCCTTCTGACAGGCTGATCAGTATAAAAGTGCGGCATACCTAAATCATCAAAGTATGTTTGAAACAAATTTCTGCTCCTCGGTCTTTTTAGCCCTTGTGATGCTTTCGGCTGGTTTGATTACAATGTATACGAAATAACCCATTGTATTTGATGGTGAGCATTGGTTAGCAGCAGTAAGCTAGAGGGATCCTGCTGTAAGCCTCAGTGGAGGTGCCTATCTATCTATAAAGTATAAATATATAATACTTATATGTAATAATGTATTATATAGCCTATTATGTATGTAACTGTATTTATGTATGTGTCTGTTTATACATGTTATGTTTGTGTGTGTGGATATTATATAAATATGATTTTCACACTTTGCAGATCACTTTGTACTTTGGCCTGGGCGAGATGGGTTAGTCCTGATGAAAGGAGGTCCGGGCAGTAATGGCAAAACTCTTGTGGGTCGGAGTTTATTTCCGCCGAGGGACGTGTGTTACCTTCCCTAGGGCCGGCCTGCGCTGTACGCCGGGCGCTCGAGTGCTGCCGCAAAGGGTTTCTGTTTGGGTCAGGCCATCCGAGCGTGCAGGCAGAGTTAGGAGAGAGGGGCAGGTCTTCTGCTATCCTTCCCCCACCCCGCCACTTCTTCCAAATTGTTGGAGAGCTTTAGCGTACTGGAATATTGGCAATTTAACCGGGTGTTACTGTCCCCATCACGGTGTGCCCATTAGACAACTTTTGGAGCCAGCTGTTGAAATGAGGTCACACTTGAACACCATTGAAGATAATCAAAGGTGTCGCTGAAGCTGAAGCTTTGGATTGATACGCCGGTTTGAGTGTTGTGAACTGGCCAGGGAGCTATTGAGGAGCTTTTTCATTCATCCTGTTTGCTGACCGGTTTATTTGGAAGAACAACAAGCATTTAATTGCAGGTCCCGTTAAAGCAGTGTTGTTACTGCTACGCCTTTGTCCGGAGTTAGTTTGGGTAGGAGAAACAATTGAGAAGTGGGTGGTCCTTTGCACTGCGCTTCCCTGTAGCTGCAGGGCTGTGGCTCTGGCCAAGTTTCTACCGAAAAAAAAAAATTAATTTGATCTGACTATATCACCTGAGAGACTATTAATAGATTATTATATATAATTATTCAGATTAGCTTTAAATATATCGTTCCTAAAACTTTGCTTACTTTATTATGTGCATTCGTTATGTGCTCTTGGCCGCTCTTTTAGTTTGCTTTGTAGAGTAACTTAGCCTGATCGGAGGGAAAGTGGAGCATGTCATAAGCGAAAAATAATTGTTGCTCACAAACATGGAAAAGTATGTCCTGATGATGGTACAGCTGTGTGTGTGTGTGTATATATATATATGTTTATATACTGTAGTGATTAATATGTTTGTAAGAAATGCAAGTTCTGGATGAAGTCTTCAGTTGTTGCAGTAGCAGTCATCCTTTTGCATTTTTAAAAATTCCAGAAAACACCGATGCGTGTAAAGCGTTGAAACGTTACCTGGCGGGTAGTTCCAGCAATTAAAATTCTTTCTTCTTCTAGCTTGAAGTTTAGTGGACGTATTAGAAAATGCTGAAAAAATGCTGCAAGGCGAATGTTGCCTTTTATCGATATTGCGCTTGTCACCATCTGATGTAAAAGCACCGTCAAAATGTCGGCTCACACCAATAATAACCAGATAAGATTTGGTGAAATGTGTTTGGTGGTGTTTCCAATGTGGGCTTCTCTGTTCTGTTTGACTGTTTAAAGCAAGTTTTATGGCACGTTAAAAATAAATGATGGAGTGTAGAAAGTGGAATGCGATTCTTTAATTATATTCTTTCTTTTAATTTTTGTCTTTTTTTTTTCTTTTTTTAAACCCTGTAGATCTTAGGCCCCAAGACTCTTGGCGAGGTCCGACACCTTTGTTTCAGCAGTCACCGCAAAGGTAAGACGGGTATGATTGAAGCTTTATAAAAGGCAGGCAAGAGGATGCGCATGGTTCTGGCAGGTTTTGCAACATTGTTTGTTTGTTTTGAATTTTGTTGTTTGTATTTGTCTAAGTTACGTTGTACAGCAATTTATGAAGTTAATTAATGTCCATGATTTATTTATATTTTGTGAGTGCCCTATGCAGGGTTCATCTTTTAAAAGGTTTGAGTACTTTGTATTTAAAAAAAAAAAAAAGGGGGGGGGGAGAGGGGAGGCAAAACCACTTTCCATTAAAACTCAGACTTCAAAATTAACTTTACTGTTGGTGCTTTGGTACTGTTCTTGGTTCTTTGGCCTTTATCTTATTGAAGCTTTTGAGATGCTATGAAATTGAACACGGAGAGCTTAAAACTGCATTAGATTTTGGACAGGCTAAACAAATTTCTTTTTAGGAGGGTTGTGGAGCTTAATGAGGCATAACTAATGGTGTTCCACTTTTATCGTTTCTGTGCTGCAACCACGGCATTAGTACAGACTAGCCATTGATTCTTGCTACAAACCTCTTGAAGTCCTAATCAGCTTCTTTGGTACAACTTTTTCAGGCCTGACAAGCCTATTGTAGGGCAGTGTCACTGTAGGTCAGTAGTTATTAGTTGCCACTGAAAACAGTTTCTTTAACTACTTAAGACTGAACTGAATTAAATGCAGAAGGGACTCAGAGAAGGATTATGGAATCTGCAGTCCAATAAGTGCCATCGAATAGAAAGAATGTGACATGGTTTGATAATAAGGGATGTTTTACGTGCGTTCCTTCATTGATAAGTTGTGCGTCCTTAAGTCAGATGGACTTTATAAACTCCGGTATACCTGAGAGAGCTATGAATAATTACATTTATTTATGTTTGTGGAGACATAGGAGTGTATATAAGATCTTTGAAGTTTTGTTAAGCAAAACTTTTTTTTCCCTTTTTTCTCTCCTTTTTTCCATGCTTTTATGTGCGAATGGAAAATATCAGCTTTGGGAGAATTTATTGGGCTCGCTATAATCACACTTTCCATGGCAACCGTTTTGATCCCTATTGAAGCGACTCCAGCACCCTCATCCTGTGCCATGTCGGTGTTGAGTCTTGCTTTATAAACTTTGAGTTTGTCCACGTGAGTTGCTCTTCTCAAACGTCAATTTAAGTGCAGCTTGCGTAGTTTTGTTTTGTGAAATACTGCTACGGTTTTTGTGATTGTTTTTATAACGCTACGCTTTTTTGATTTTTACCAGCCTGTTTGTTTTTGCAAAGTGGAAGAGTTTCTCAGTTCACATATAAATCATTTTTTCTACCAAAACTTCTGTTTGTTTCACACTCAAAATGCACTTTTCTACATAATTGTAATACTAGACTGTGTGTCTAATCAGAATCCAATCCCCAGATTACTGCACTTGGTTTGTGTTAATATTTTTAGAAGAGATCACATAACATCCAGCTATTTTAGAACATTTCCGCAGATATATGCTCTTGTAGGATTCAGTCTTTAACGTGGCCAGTGTGCTTCTAGAGTTGTGATAATGGCTTCAGTATTCAATGCCTAAACTAGAGGGAATGTGTGTCCCCTAAGGTAACTTTAAATTGAAAAATGTGCCGTGTCAACAGGGAAAATAAGCTTTAGAGAAGTTTGGGGATTGTCCTTCTAGCTTTTGCATGGAAGTAGTGTTTACAATGCTTCCTCTCCCCCCAGCTTATTTCTTGTTATACCCCTGGTAGTTCATAAAAATCACTAGCTTGCCAGTCTTAGTGCTGAGGATAAATAAGCCTGCTGTGTTTTTGGAAGGTGTTTGATTCGGGAAAGGAAGGGGTGTATTCAAACAGATGCTTATTTAGGGCTGGCGTTGAATTCCTTGGCGTATCGAGATGAGCATGGAGATTTAAACAAGTTGTAAACATACACGTAGGGTAGATAGACTTGGGGCTGTTTTAGGAACAAATAGTTGAACCCTGTTGAACCGAAACCCTCCAGAGAGGTTTTTGGTTCCCTGAGAGCTGCTGGGCCGACAGCAAGCTCTGCGGCAAGGCTGCCGCTTTGCGCACCGCTGGCCCCAGCTCCGCTCCCGCTCTGCGCCGCGGGCGCTCGGCAGGCAGCTGGGTGCCAACAGGCAGAGCGGTGAGGAATTTCGGTCCTGTGTCACCTCGGCTCCCAGGAAAAAAGCAATTGAGCGAGAGGCCAACCCCTGCTCCAGCCTTTTCAGATGAAGTGGGTAGACGGGAGGCTACAATATCCTTGATTTGCAACATCAAGGAAGGGATAACCATGGAGCCCCGTCCCTGCCAGTAAAACTTTGAGCCACTGTCTTTGGCCCTTTTGTGATATTTCGGGGATAGTGTATTGCGGCGGGGGCTAAACTACTTCTTGCTTTCTAGGCCTGGGGGAAAAAATCAATAGTGCAAAGCTTTTTCTTCATAATCCAGACGAGCTTTTCTCCTGCATAGGATTACTTGTTTGTGGTTTTTTTTGTTGTTGTTGTTTTAAAAAGCGGTTGCTGTTGGAAGAGGACACCTTTTGCATACTTGCAGGCACTGGTCTGCCTGGGCTGTGTTACTTGGAGGCACGGCAGACGTGGAAAAGAGGTTTTATGCCCCTAGCTTTCCGCAGGGCTGGGGATCCGATACGTTTCAGAGGTTCTGTACGTCTGCCCCCAGTTTTCCTGGCTGATGGCACTCCCTGCTCTGGTGGGTGGTCTGTGCGTCATCGCTTCCTACGTAGAGTTTTAGGGGGAACACGACAACTATTACGCTGTTGATGTTACTGTGATTTGTAGAATTACCTTAAGATTTGCTTAACCTGTTCATGGGCAAAATAGGCGTTAGTTTAATTGTAAGTTGACCTAACACTGAATAGTGCGTTTGGGCAACTTTGTCAATAGGGACACGTGATATTGCAAAGGGCATGATTTTTTGTTTCATTTATTTTGATTTTTTTTTTTTTTTTTTTGTTACAAGGCATGATTTTGCTTTGTACAAATCTTCACCCTCAGGTAACTCCAGTCTCCAATTAATGCATGTGCTAGATGGACATGAAGTCAGTTGTTGCGAAGGCTGCAGTTGCCTGATTTTTGCCAGGTGAAAATTAAAATTTTGGCTTATAAAAATGGAGCATAACTGAGGGAATTGAGAGGAGCAGAAAGCTCTATGCTGCTTTTCTGACTCTAAGATTAGATATGTAATGTCAGCTTTTTTTTTTTTCCCCCCTATTAGGTTTCTCCCTTGGAGTGTATAATGGTTCTAACTGAAAATCACCAGTTCCACTATTTAGGATTGCCTTGAAACTAAAATGACCCAAAATAATAGCGATTCTAATATTAATGTGTTTCATTGGCAAAGGTCCCAACTTTTCACTAAAGTGCTTTGATGTAAAAAAACTAAAATAAAATGTTTAAAATTTATACAAAACACTTATTAACCTCAAATGAAATTTGTTTTGAACTTCCACGTTCCAGGCACGTGACAAGTGCTTGCCTGTGATCTTCAGTTGCTGAGGCTATTTATCACAAGCCCAACTTTGTTGTAGACACTGAATGGCTGTTGATGGAAGTATAGACCTGGGGTTACGTAGGTAATTCACAGCCCTTTTCCTTAGGGCTGAACAGTATGTTCGCCTTGAAGAGTCTGCTGTTTTCTAGGAATAATGAAATAAAGTGGTTTGTACTCAAAGCGCTTAATCAAGAGGAATATCATACTTACAATACTGCTTTTGAGTGTTTAGTCCCAGGAAATGTAATGTGCTATTAACTTTAAATACTGTATTGCTCCACCTAATGAATGACTCCGGTAAGATTATGCATTTCTAGACATCTCTGATACAAAGAACAAAACTGCACAGTTCAGTAAGACCATTTAGCTTTTGTGCAGAAAAGGAACATGCACAAATAGTACACGTAATTACCAAGCGTGTATTTATTGGGTTAAGACCCACACTTTTATAAAACGGGGATCAAGGTATTCCATTTCTGGAGATGGCTAGAGTTTCTTTTGCCTTTGAAGTTCAGACAGTTGTTAATCTGTCCAGGCACAGTGGTTGTCATACGGGCACAACAACCTGTAAAACAAAAAGTAGTTTGTATTGAAAAGCAGAAAGTTTTCACATCCGAGACATGTGTCTTCATTCATTCTAGTCTTATGTTTACCTGTCTTAATACAAACTTTGTCTCCTTTGCTGTTGGAGAAATTCCTATTTAGAAGTCCTTTCCTCTCCCAGCATCGCTTCCTCAGTTGCGCGAAGGCTCGTTTGCCGGCCCTGGTGCCCTTGACTCTGAAAACTCTCTTGGTCGGTCCCCTTCCCGAAATTCATGCCTCTTCCTTGCACTGCATGAGCAGTTAAAAGAATGCAACCCATTCAACCTCAAGGAAAGGTTATTCCTCCAAGACTGAAGTCCCCTGGATTGTAATCAAACCGCTGTAGCCAAAGACTCTTCAAAGACAAACCAAGTAACGTTTAATTCAGTGTCTTTGAAATGGCGCGGCAGCCAAGCATGAAATGCGCAGTGCTCACGTTCACTACGTTACTGTTCTTGCCCTCTCGCTCAGCAGTCTGTCCGCACAGTGTTCAGCTGGCTCTCTCTTAAGCAGAAGTCAAGAGATCAACTGTCTTGACTACCCAATGTTTTTCCGTTACAACAACATACTCTTCTGCAAAACGTAACTATTTTGAATACTCTAATGAATTGTGTCCTTAAAAGCGCTTAGCATTAAAGACTATATCATGGCTATGTCGTTTTTCTAAATATTTTTAATCAAACAATGATTTGATGCATTATACCTGTTGCTTCATAATTGTACCGCTAGATGGGCACTTGAAGGCAATTAAAACATTTCTTGCTCTTAGTAATCTAGGATGGCAAACGAGGTTGTAATAGACGTTGAATTTGCGTTCCCATATAAACTGTACACCAAATGTCAGTCGGTCCGTGCCAATTAGTGCTTATGTTGCTAGGTCACCGTGGTCAATTGAAAACGGCATCAATAGAACTTGAAAAGGTTTCTTCCCGATCGGACCTTCTGACATATTGAGGAGAATAATGGATGGGAAAAAACAGGCAAGGCCCCTACCCTAGATTCAGCATACTCGTCGTAAGAATTCATTTGCAACCTGCAATTAACTCGAAAGAATGGACTCCCAGAAAGGGTCTGGACATTTAGAAAATAAAGCCTCATTCTCCTGTACTGCACATGTTTACCCTTTGGATGGTGCGGTACGTTTAGCGAACTTGGCGATAGCTGCGTTTAAATCTACATTCCGGATCACGTTGCACATGAATTGGCAGATTTGCCCCTCAAATACAAGGTGGGGAAGGATCCTTCCAAGCGATTTTAAAAAAACTCCGGTTTGTCAAACTGAATTTGCTGCTTGTGGTAGGGAATGGTTCTCTAACTTTCAAGCTGTGGTGAAGAAAGCAAGTAAGCAAACATGGCCTTTAGTAAGAGAATTTTGAAAGATGGCTTTCCTCCTCTTTTCTGTGATGATTTGGCAGTCTACAGTACCACTACGCGTGTGGTCAGATGTGAAGGTGTTTAACTCTGAGACAAATCGTTCATCCAACTAGACTGTAGAAGTTTGGGGTTTGACATATGAAACTCTCTAGGAGTTAAATTCATGGTATAGTATTTGTTGTTGTTGTTTCCTTTGTACAGAAGCGCTGGGGCTGCTCCCCTTCTCGCTTGGAACCGCATGCTACCAGCCCAAAGTCAGTACCAGCCAAGTCAGTACCAAGGACTAGGCGGACCAATGAGTTACCCACAGAGACCTGAAGATCGTATGGACAGGGGAAGACAGGTATGAAAGCACTGCCTCCACTTTTTTTTTTTTTGCACTTTTATTCTCGTTTGCAACACCATTTCCTTCACACGTGGTTGCAAGGTGCGAGTGCAGCATAGGTAGGCCTTCCTGAGCTGGTTTTAGTCTAGTTAGCGTCGTCGTCGGTGAAAAATACTGACAAATAAGCTTCTGAGTCTGTGTACGTCGGTGGTGAAAGGCTTATGTCGTGACTACGCTACAAGGGCTTTTCGTTAGAGCTAGATCAAGTGTGCTGGTGAGTTACACACTTCTTGCAGCTTGAGGAAAATATAATCTAAAGGCAAGCATTTCAACCGGTCTTCCCCTTCTGTGAGGAAGTGTATAAGCTACATGTTTTGGAGATTAAAGAGTTCCTTTCCCGTATGCCTTTAAAATGCAGATTTGTATAACTTAATTATATTTTTTGCTCAACTGTTTATTGGATTTATCTTAGCTGAAACACTACTTAAATGTTAGGTTCTGGTAACCAAGGAAATGAACATGACTGTGAATTGCATGTGAAAATGAGTGCTTAAATGAGAACAAGTGAACAAGGTAGCAGAACCTCTTCCCAAACTGTAGGTGAATTTGCCATCAGTTTATGAAAATGCCACATTATAAAATGCTACATTATGAAAATGCTTGTTGAAAACAGCAGGTTGTTTTGCTGCTGTGATTTTTTTTTTTAATGTTACCATTAAAACAATCTGCATAAACTCTTGAGTGTTTACCATGTGTTATATTAACTTAAATTACATCACAGTTTTTCCTGTTAGGCTTTGTGCATTTATGTACTGTTACTGTTTTTGTAAATCAGAACTATTACTCAGCTGTGGGAAGGTTACTGACCACTAATGGGGAAATAAAAGGAAGAGCTCTCAGCTGCTTGGAGTTGGCACTATTTCCCAGTCCTTTATATGGAAACTCAGGCACGAACTGTTTGTAATTTGCCTTCTGTGGGATCTGGTTCAGCTACCTTTCCTAAACATGCGCAAGACAAGCTGTGCTTTTAGTGCACGCTCTTAACTTTTCTTTTTTCCTTCCCAAACAGCCCATCTTTCCAGTCTGCAAGTGCTTGTATTATGCAGTACAACAGGAACACAGTCAAATTTGGTGCTTGATTTGTAGGACTGTTTCTCCTATTTCTTCCTACTAGCAGAAGAATATAGCAATTTCCATGTAGATAAATTCGGTCCTGCAGTACGTGTACTGGATAGTGTCCTAGTCCCCTTTGCTTATACATTGGGGACTGCAAATATGATCAGTTTAATTGGGAATCTGAAATTTCATGGATCTGTCTTGCTTGTGCCTGGAAGTTTTCCTGTGGACTTTGCTGTTATTACCAGTGTAAAACCAAAGTAGTTGAGCAGGGTTAGATAATGACCCCTTTTGGGGTATTAATATGGGTTTGAACTTGAGTTTCCATTCTTATAGCAAAAAGTGGCAAATTCAGAATTGTTGTGCCAGACAGTATAGTTGAAAGCCTGCTTAAAACATTTTCGCTTCTTCTCTGGTTCTTTGTCCGCTTCATGTTTTTCTTTTTTCATCCTGATCAGAAACTTAGCATAACCTATCACAACCGCTTTTGCACCATGGTGGTGTTATAGTGTGTGCTTCTTTTTCCTTTTTTTTTTAATTTTAAAGGCAGCTAACACAATAAAAATATGTACTGTCAAACCTAGTTCGTAACAGCAGAGAGCCTTAGGCCTTTCTTGGGGACGCTTTTTGCAAAGTTTCATATGCTTCTGTGGCTGGTTCAGCTTATCAGGGCTGAAGCCCAGCAGAAACAGCCTGCAAGCCGCTAATACCATTCTCAGCATTGTCTGTTGACTGCAGGATTACATGTTGCTGCTGAAAAGATCTATAGGCAGCAAGCAATCTGTGCCAGCGCCCTGCGCTCTTCAACAGAACAAGGGTTCAGCTGAGCCCTTGTTAGCAGCAGCAAGATTCCCCTCTCCCCCTCCGCCCCAGCCCGCAGCATTTTCAGTGCCGTTGAGGCTTTTAAGAATGGGCTAAGAATTGCCTTTAGCTCATTCAGTTGTGATAGTGGGTGTTGTAGGAAGAAACGTGGAAAAAGAGGGGCGAGTATACCGTGCTCCCAAGTATGCTTGGGAGGCGTTGCCGGTATAAATCCTCCTAGAACCTGTTTTGGCTGTAAGCAAAATTAGCCAGCACGGGATATGATTACCTTAGGATTAGTGGGGAAACAGTGTTCTAGCTGGGGGGCTACAGTGCTGGCTATGCTGCCCAACTTATCCCCCACGTTTTTTCCCCGTATAATTGAAACTGGGATGAAGCAGGTGTTGACGGGTTGGAGGGACAGGATCAGTGTTTGAAAGTCTCTCATTTTGCATTATACAGGTTTACCTAAAACATTAGAGGCAAAAGAATAGGTGCATAATAGTGCTAATCCATAACATAGGCCGTCACATTACTGTAGAAAAATTAGCGGAGGATTTTCATGCTGGTGGAGCCTGGGTGGTATTTAATTCAGACTGGAAAATAAATACTCGAAAAAAAAGTATGCCTGCTATCCCGTATTCTGTTCCTTTATCTCAGTGTAAGTGGAAGTTTTGGGTGGGGGGGAGTGCTTAAGCTAGTTCAGTGCTGATATTAAACCTTCGTGCCTAACGGCTGGGCATGCCAGAGGTGAATAGGAACCGGTGTCTTAGGGGTGGCTCAGGGAGGGCTTCCTCTCTTGACTCGCATCGGGAAGGCCGTCTCGTTCCTGCGAGACCCCAGGCCGTGGCACCGACATTCGCAGCCAGTAACGGTGCCGTTGCAGCCTGTACAGCAGTGACACCAAACCTCCACCCTCACAGCTCGCCGCTCGTTTGCCTCCCGAGCGGTTAAAAAGAAGATGCAAAGCTAAGCTTGGTAATACCACGCTCTTGCCCGAGACGCAGTCCGCGTGTCTTTACTACAGGGCTCGTCCGCTGGATCGCGTAGTGAAGTTAAATCTAGGTGGAGGCGGAGGTTTTATTTGTATTCAAATATGTGGTGGTTATTAGAGGGGGGGAGATATTTCTGGCCAAGTAAATTTGATTTAAAAAAAAAAAAAAAATCTTATCAATTGTCTTGCTTTCTGACTGTTTTCAGTCGCCTTTTGAATCGTTGTGGCTGTTCTGTCTTTTTTAGGTTATTTTTTAAAGTGAACTTTCAGTTGTCGTTACTTCTTTGAGACTGGCAAACACTAAAGTAAAATCACAAACTACCTTTCAAGTGTTTAGGGAGCCAAAACAAGAATCGAATCTGGCGTTGCTGTCTATAAATTTCAAAGCTTTAAAGCCTTGAAAAGGGATTCAAGTGGAAGTGGTGACACACAGTAGCATAAATAATTATCTTTGGTCCCTTTCACCTCTGAATTCTTCTTTTACCGCGTACAGAGCATGGCCTGAAGAGGTTAATAAACCTACCGCTACAAAGCGCTCGCAAAATTCACACAACTGCCATGGATATGGATTGCTCTGTGGCCGTGGGTATTTATTGGAGCGTTTTCCAGGTGTTCCAGAAAACTAAAGATCGTGTTGCAGCGGTGTTCAACTTTTTGGTTTTATTTCATAATAGCATCTAAGTGAATGTCCGGAGAATGTCTTAACGCAACTGTTAAACGATCTATAAACGGTACCTTTATGTGCGTGCTGGCAGGAGACTGTGCTATTTATAAAATTGGAAGGATTTTTCGAGGGATATAGTCAACTTGTTTCTCTTTCTTTAATTGGTTATTATAAATATATCTATATATTCCATACTATATTCCTCTTCCTGATAGTGGAAACAATGTATTCTGCATGTCTCTTTCAGGTCCTTTTAAAAAATAGAATGTAAGAAAGTGGTTTCTATTTAGAAAGCCTTTTTTGATTGCTCACCACAGACACGCTGAAGCTAAACACTCCTTCCTTTTCGGTTTTAGTTCTCTATGTGCCCTTGTGGGGTAGGCTGAAGACTGGTTGCTCTCTTAAAGAACAACACAAAAAAGCAACCCACCCCAAAACTGTAGCTGTGGTTGAGGGATCGCACTACAGCCGAGTTAACTTTTTGGTGTCTAAAATGTATCGGGTTTTGAGATCGCTTAAAATGTTTCAGATGGACTTTCCCTTTTATGAAACCTTCTGTTAATGTATGGGAGACTTCATCTAAATTCAAAGGCAAAAATATAGTTAACTTGCAGTTATTTCTGAGACATGATATAGGGATATTTCTCCTGGTATTTAAAACTGAATCAGTGGTGAAAAATGCCGCTTCTGTTACAGAAATGCAAACTTTTTTTTCCTTGAAAAATCTGTCTGTGAACATCTGTCTTATTGTAAGTACATATACATAAAAATGCCTTATCTTATACGTTAGCATAAGATTGCTTGCAACTAAAATAGAAAATGTATGGTCAAGAAAAATGATTTTTTTTTTCCTTCTACAAAATAATGAAAATAAAGCTGACTAATCATTACTGACGGTGTACAAGCATCGCACATCTCCAAGTGGAGTAGCGGTGGCCTAACCGAAGCATCATTTACAGTGTTATTCTGTGCAAAATACAAGCATGCATACTGCAAACGCCACATCTCCTTAGGGATTAAAAAGTACTGGTTTTCAAATCTGCCCTTCAGCTTGTGCTTCGTGGGTGCGTGTGCTTTGTTTCCCCCCCCCCCCCTTGCTTTATGCCCTTTGCTGCCAGGATTGCTGAAGACAAAGAATATGCAGCGGTTTCCTTCGGTGTATTTATTTCTTATTTAGAAAGGTTGCTTCTCCTGCAGCACAGATGGGAAGTGCGAGGCCGGTGCTGGACAGAGCTTTCCCAGACGTTAAAGCTTGTGTTTCTAGGGGGGCATCTGTAAACGCTATCAAGAGATGTTTAGCTTTTCGGCACTACCTTTCTGTGTAAAGAATGTATTGTTTCATTTCTGTATGGAGCCTGAAGCTAGGCTAACTTGTTTACTATGATGTTAATCCAAAAAATAAATGCTTGCTTTTGTTTGTTTGTAGGCATATGGCCCCGGGAGGCCCTACCCGTTACCACCTCCCTCAGGAAGATACAGCTGGAATTAGCTCTTGACTTTTTTTTTTTTTTTGGATAGAAAATGTTGGGGGGGGGTGTTTTGTTTTTATTAATTGAGGGGGGGGGAAAAATGAAATCCTTAAACATCCCTGTAGTTTTTAAACTATGATACTTGTTTTAAATGTGTACATTTCTTACTGAATGGATTTTTTTTTTTTGGTGGGGCTTACGTTGCTTTGAAATAGTATAATGCAAAATGCAAGTAAGCTAGATTTGCTAATCTGTTTGTGAGACGTTTGATGAAGTAGGAGTGCTGTTTTGTCTTTATTACATATAGAAGCTGTGCTTAGCTCTGCCTGTCAATTTGAACTCCAAACATCCTTTACTTCGCACATAAGAGCCTGAAAACAGATACGGAGTTGTAAAGAATGCATAGAAATCGGATTTTATTAACTCTTAGGGAGGACACAGCAGGCAGTCTGCAGAGCACGATGTTTAAAGACAGTTCTGTCGGTATTCCTTGTAAGATGCTTCTTTGAATTTCTCACAAAAAAAAAAAAGAGGGAAAAAAAAAAGATTTTTGGACTTCGAAGTAAAACATTTCAACTTTTACAACTTGTGCCTGTTCTTGACTTTGTCATTGTAACATAATCAAGCACGGAATATGTATTTGTCTGTTTTGATATATAATTTAAAATAGCTACCAAGTACATAATTTCCATTCATTTTTAGGATACTTTCTAGGGATTTTTCGTGTGAGTGTACCGAATCAGTAAATATTTTTTATTTGCCTTATAAAGTGGCTTTTGAAATTCTGAGTAGTTCTGAGTGGTTTATTTCTAACCCCCTCAAGAATACTTTTGTATCTCTTTATCTACATGTGTGCACACACCACTATTTGATACTAATTGCTTGAAAAATAATTCCACACAACTCTCCTAAGTGTTCAAAATCTTTCTCTGTTTAATCAAAAAGAAAAAACCCACAGCTTTTTACTAACACAAGAACATGCAGTTAAGCGAACAACGGTAGGGGTAGTATAACGTCCTTCATTTGTGTCACATTTTGACGTTTTCCATTAAACACGTGTATAATATGTATCGGTAAACCTTAAACGATTTGCTTTAGCCTCGACACAAGGCAGCAAGAAATAGCGTTGCCTTGGCTGTCTCTTATAAGCTGTTTCTCAGCTCCTTCCTTCAAGAGCCCAGATGTTAATCAGCAGCAATGAGGAAAAAGACCAGACCAATGTAACCTTGGGAGGAAGAAATCATGAAACTAGATTCATTATTTTCAAGTGATTGAGGGTGGAGCAGACTCCCTCATTGTAATGCAAAGAGTTGCCATCCTGCCTGGAGCTGGGAAACACTATCGGCGCCCACCAATAGCGTTCTCAGCCCTTCGGGAAAATATTTGGGTCTCAAAAAGTAATTTTGCTTTTTGAGCGGAACAAAACCAGCCGTGAACGTGAATTTTCATGCAAATACCCTGGCTGAGTGCGAGGCTGAAGGAAGGAGCTGGATGGGTTGCCCATACGGCGCCAGCGATGCCCCCCCCCTTCCCAAGGGGTGAACCCAACATCCTCGCGTGCTTTTGTCCTTTGTGCTGCAGGCCGGCGGGGGGAAAGGGGGGCTCGATAAACATCCTTTGGGGACCAGCCTGCGGAGGGCTTGTCGCTACAGGTGCCGAAACCAAGATTTCCCCCCCCCCAAGCTCTTCACCCGCTTGGCTGATAGGAGCAGGTCTCTAAAGGCTGATGCTTCCTGTAGGAGCCTACCGCCCTCCTAGAAGGGGCGGTAGAAGGGCAGAGAAGAAGGGCTTGATGCGCCCCTGGGCTCTCGGTGGTGGATGGAGCAAAACGGCTCCTTCGCTGGCTGGTTGCTACATAGGGCTGCCTTGGCCAAGGCCAAGCGTGGGGTGTGCAGGGCAGGCCCCGGGGGCAGAGGGCTCCCCTGGGTGCTGTCAGCGCCTTCCTGGCGCTGCCCGGGTATCCTTTTCGGTTTCGTTTTGTTTTCAGCAGGGGCTGTGCTCGATGCCTTCGCTTCCCCAACCCCGCCGGTTAGCAGGGCTGGAGAGAGCGGGGGGGTCGCTCCCCTCGCCGGGCTCAACCCCTTTGCCTCGGGGCGGCCGGGCCCGGGTGCTGCCAGCGGGGCCGCGGGGGTTGCGCCGTCGGGGGAGGTGCGGCGGCCCCGAGCGGGCGCTGTGCAGCTCGGCCCCGGCTGCGGGCAGAGGAAGGAGGGAGGTTTCGGCTCGGCGGCCCCGTTTCCCGTTTCGTGCGGTCGCCGGGAGCGGAGCGCTGCCAGGGGCTCCCGGGCGGCGCGGAGCAGCGCAGCCGCCGCGCAAACCCGCCCCGCCACCGCGCCGCTACCGAAAGGTCCCGCCGGTGCCAGGTTCTCGCTTTCGCCGTCCGGTGCTCCGGGTGCTCCCCGCTCCCGGCCCCGAGCCGGCATCGCCTCTGCCGCCTCGGCGCCGCCGCCGCTGTCCCTGCGCGGGGCCGGCCGCGGGCTCGCAGCGGAGCCCCAGCGAAGCGCGGACGGCGCGTAACGAAATCACCTGCACGTCTAAAAGGGAGGCCGAAAACAGAGCCGGGGGGTGATGGCGGGGTGAATAGGTGTTTGAGATCCTCGCAGGTGAGCGTTAGAGATCGCCGCGGAGCACAGACCGCATAAAACACTGTCACGCACCGAGAACGAAGCAACGAAAACTTGAGAACAATGTTTCTTTTTATTATTAAAAAAAAAAAAAAAAGAGAGAGAGAGAGATGCTGGAAACTTCCGAGATGCGTTTCTTGATTTGCTCGATTTTCTCCGGGAAGAGGTGGGAGCCAAACCCCGCGGGCTCCGCTCCGTCTCTCCGCGTAACTCCCATTTGCCATCGTCTCTTCCTCGGCCCGGCGGCCCCGCGGCCCGGCCGGCGGGGACCGTGCGGCTTTCAGGCCGGATTCCTTCCCCCCGATTTCCCTTTCTAGGCTGGCAGCTGGGAATTTGGTGTCCAGCCTCGCGCGGGATCCGAGGCCGGGCTGGGAACTGCTCTCATCTGAGTCTCACCAGCTCAAAGGAAGCTAGTGAAGTGCCGGGATTTGCGATGCCATCTTCGTGGCGGTTACATTGGACACGCATCAGAGGGTTTGTCTGTCCACGCACGTACATTTATTTACTAAGCAATAATTAATAACAACAATAAAAACTCCCCCCCCTTTAAATCTGAGCATCGAAGTTCAAAAGCTCTTCTGTAAAAATACCCTCCCTTGCTACAAGTCTTTGATTTTTTTCCCCCCTTGATCTAACAGTGGCTGCTCCTTCTCGCGTCCCGTCCTCCAAATGGCAGCGGCTGTTCGCAGCTCACACCGCTCTCTGCCTCCTCGACCTTGAGTTACAATTCAATTTACCTTCAATCAAATAATAATGAAATTGCACTTCAGGGGCACCCTTATAAAATTAATTCTGCTGAGATAAGTTGCACTTCAGAAGATTTATTGTTAGCGTTCAATGGGTCTGTAAGATATATACACACCGGCTCGGGCTCTCGGGCGTGTTTTGGTTTCGCTGGGGCTGCTCGGCCGCCGGCGAGCGCCGAGGCGCGGCGACGGGCGCAGGGGCCGCGGCTCCGCGCCCGGAGCCGCCGCGCCGCCTCCTCCCCGCGGGCCGGGCGCCCCGTCGGGGCGCTCCCCGGGCGAGCTCCGGCGCGGCCGCGCACACCTCCACGCCAGCACAGCCGCACAAATGCGCACAGAGCCGCGGACACCCGCGCGGGGCCGCCCGCCCTCGGGCGTACCTAGACGCGCACAGACGCGGAGGGGCCCACGCGGGGACGCGCAGAAACGCGCACGCCTCCCTGCGCCCACGAGTGCTCGCCGCAGCGCCGGAGGTGCGCACGGGCGCACCCCGAAACGGTGCACGCACCCACGCACACCCGTGTGCGCGCTCACACACGCGCCCGCCGCTGCAGCTTCGGGTGAGGTCGGTCGCGTTTCAAGTTTTTAAAACCCCCAACAGTCTTAAAAAAAAAAAAAAAACACAAAACCCCCCCAAAAAAACAAAAAAGCGGGGAGGGGGGGCTGGGGACGACGACACAGGGAGGCCGAACGGAGGTGGAGACCCGCGGGAGCGGCCGTCGGGGCTCCCCGCAGGCGCCGCCGGGCCGGGGCGGGGGGAGCGGTCCTGGAGGGCAGCGGCCCCGGCGGGGCGGCGGCGGGGAGGGTTTGGGAGGAGGAGGGGGGGGGGGATTACCACGTCCTGCCGTAGAGCAGGTTGGGGCTGACCATGCCGCCGCTGTAGTCGACGCTGGCCGTGTCCATGGGGGCCAGGGGGGCCACCTGGCCGTGCAGGGCGGGCGGGCTGGGCGAGAGCTCCTCCAGGTCGGCCGCCTGCCCCAGCGAGCCGGGGTGCGGGTGGGCGGCGGGGGCGGCGGCGGGCAGCGGCCCGCTGGAGGCGCCCTGGGGCGGGGGCGCCGGCTGGCCGGGCGCCGGGGTGCCGCTGCCGGGCGGCGGGCAGGGCTTGCCGTCCTTCACCAGCACGGGCACGGCGACGCGGCGCGGCGAGTGCTGCTGGCAGAGGCCGCCGCCGCCGCCGTCGGGGTGCAGCTGCTGCGTGGCGGCCTTGTCCTTGGCCTGGCGCTTCATCTTGTAGCGGTGGTTTTGGAACCAGATCTTCACCTGCGTGGGCGTGAGGTGGATCATGCTGGCCAGGTGCTCCCGCTCGGGCGCCGAGAGGTACTTCTGCTGCTTGAAGCGCCGCTCCAGCTCGTAGACCTGCGCCTGGGAGAAGAGCACCCGCCTCTTCCTCCGCGGGGCCGCGTGGAGCGGCACGACGGCCTTGGCGCCCTCGGCGATGCCGCTGAGGCTGCCCATCCCGGCCACGTTCATCCCCGCCGACGGGCCCATGAACCTGGAGACTGAGCGGGCCGGGGGGGCAGGCGGCTCAGAGCCGGCGGCCGCCCCGTCGGAGGCGCCCCCTCCCCGCCCGCCCTGCCCGGCGCCGCCGCCCCCTCCCCGCCGCCAGCGCGCCCGCACTTACTCGTGGGGTACCGGGGGTCGGCGTTGGCCCCGTACCAGCCGCCGGCCGCCGCCGCGCCGTTCCTCATGCCCTCCGGGTAGGCGGGCAGCTCGCCCATGTTGCCGAGACCCCCGTTGCAGTAGCCCCCGACGGCGCCGTGCGCGAACTGCGAGACGCCGTGGGGCATGTGGTAGGCGGCCGCCGCGTTGGGGCCGGCCACGACGTGCTGGGGCACGGCGGCGGCCGCGGGCCCTTGCGGCTGCCGGTAGGGACCGAGCGGCGCGCCCAGGCCGGGGGCGCCGTCCATGGCACCGAACTTCTTGTAGGTCTCCTCCATGGGGCTGAGGATGTCGGTGACGGAGAAGGGCGTCGTGTGCTTGGGGCTCAGCGACATGGCGCGGGCGGCGGGCCGGGCCGGGCCGGGCCGAGCCGGGCCGGGCCGCCCCGGCGGGGCCGGGCCGAGCGCTGCCGCCGCCCGCGGGCACCGGGGCGCGGCGAGCCGGCGCGGCGAGGCGAGGCGGCGCCCACCCCGCGGCTCTCGTAGCTCGCCGTTTCTTTTAGCCCGGCGCCAGGTTTACGCCAGACGCGGAGGGGGCGGAGCGAGCGCACCCGAAGGGGACGCCCGAGGCAGGCCGCCCCGTCCGCCCTCCCGCCGCCGCCGGCCCCCCCGTCTCCCCCGCCGCCCCCTCCTCCCGGCCATTGTCCGGCCCGGCTCCGCCGCCGGCTCTTAAGCCCGGCCGCCGAGGGGCACCGCCAAAGCGCCTCCGCGTAGCCCCCGGCCCGGCGGAGCCTTCCCCTCGCACCCTCTCCCGTAAGTACCTTCCCGCTCCTCCGCCCTCGCCCGCGTGGGGCGGCCCGGGGGGACGCGCCGGGCCCCGCTCCCACGGGAGGGCCGGCGGCGATGCCGCGGGCCCCACGGCAGTTGACCCCCGTCCCGTCCCGTCCCGCTCTGCGCCCTCTCCCTCCGGGTCCCCGCCGGCTCGCTCCCCCAAAATGTGTGCGTGTCTCCCCCGCGGGGAGAGAGCGGCTCTCCAAGCGGCCGGTGCTGCCCGATGCCGAAAAAGCGCTTCGCCCCGCTCCTCGCAGCCCTCACGGCGCCGGCTGCGGCTCTGCCGGCCGGCCCGGCCCGACGGCGCGGCCCCGACGGGCGCGCTCGCCCCGCCGCGCTGGGGCTGCCTGGGGTCAGCAGCCGCGGAAACGCCTCCCCGACGTCGCGGGGGACCCGCTCCCGGCCGGCAGGTGCTTTAGGCGGGGGCGGGTGGGAGGGGAAGAGTCCGCGCTGGGGGGACCCCGGCCCGGCCTGGCTCCGCGGGGGCATCGGCGCGGCAGCCGGCTGGGCCCGACCCCCGGGGGTTGGCAGGGAAGGAGCCCCGGGGGCTCCTGGCCTAAAGGAGGGGGGGCGCTGAGCGCCGTTTGCGCTTTGAAAGGGTGGCGGTCCCTTTGGGGGATTTTTTTCGTTTGGTTGTTCCTTCATTTGGCGACAACGAAATGCTCCCTCGGGGCTCCCCGTGCCCCCCAGCTTGGGGCCGAGGGGGCGGCCGAGACGCGCCCCCTCCGCTCCCGGCCGCCGCAGCTGCCCGGGCCCCTCGGGGCTGTGGCTGCTGAGACACTTCTGCACCGGGGCTGAACACCCCCTCGGGGGTGAGTTTCCAGAGGGCGAATCCTCCCCCAGAGCCCTTGGAAAGGAGCGAACTGGGGAGAGTGGGAAGGAGCTGAGAGGGCCGCGGCAGCGCAGCACAGGGCCCTCCCGGGGCTCCCGCGCCGTCGGGGCACCGGTGCGGGCAGCGGCCCGGCCGGGGCTCCGGCGGGCGAGCCCGGCGCTTGCTCACTCCGGCCGGGTTTTGCGGGTTTTGCGGGTTTTCGGGGGTGGGGGGGAGGTCTGCCCTCTCCCTCCGTGTGGTGCGACGGGGCGGCTGGGCGGCGCGGACCCACGCACTGCCCGGACCTCTGCGCGTCTCTGTGGAAATACACGCAGCTCTGCGTATGCAAGGAGATATATATATTTATATGTCTATATGTATAGAAAGGTATAAACGCATTTGCACGCGGCCGGTGAGGTGTTCAACGTCCGCGCATTCCCGCGCAAATGCACGCAGAAACTCCAAGCTCCGTGCCAATATAGCTAACAGCCGTACCCGCACACTCGTGCACACAAGATACGCGCAACCCCCCCGGACGTGTTCACACTTAGGCGGGCCGCAGCCGCCTGCTCTGTGCACGGGGTGGGGGCGCGGGGGGGAAGCACACCCTCGGTGGGGCGGGGAGGTGTTAAATGGGGGGCGGGGGGCACACGTCTGGCCGCCGGCCCCCGGGGGACCACCCGCCCTCTCCCCCGCCGCCGCAGCCGGGCGAAGACAGCCGAGCTGGGCGCCCTGCCGCCGTCGGGGGTCCCGCAGCCCCCAGCCGTCGCTGCGGCTGATCCCACCGGTCCGGTCCGGTCCCGCCGCGGTCGGTGTCGGCCCTGCCCCGGCGGGGAGGCCGGGGATGTCCCGCTCCTTCCCCGGGCGCCTTCGGGACGCGGGCGCTGGGGCGAGCCCGGGGGGTGCGCGGAGGGTCTTCGCTTGCTGGCCACAGAAGGGACCATCATTTAGTCTGTTCTCAGCTGACGCCACATGCAATACCCCTTCCTTCCCCTTCCCCTTCCCTTTCCCCTTCCCTTTCCCCTTCCCTTTCCCCTTCCCCTTCCCTTTCCCCTTCCCCTTCCCTTTCCCCTTCCCCTTCCCCTTCCCCTTCCCCTTCCCTTTCCCCTTCCCCTTCCCTCTCTCCAAAATCTGCCGTTTTACTGTCACTTCCCTTGGGTGAGAACTGCTGGGACATTTATCCGAGAAAGATGAGAGGGTAATCAGAGAAGAGAGTTCTTCTTCTTAAAGTGTGTGCCCCCCCCCCCCCCGCCTGCTCCTGCCCCGGTCCCGCCGGCTTAAAATCTGAAGAGCCCCAAAGCAGTAAAGTCGTTCATAAGGGTATAGCCCTTCACAGGCACCGAGGGTCGCGCTGCCTTGTGCCCCGAAACCCTCTCCCCACCGGTGACCAAGTGCTCCTGCAGCACTTCATTCGAGTCGCTTTTTTCAAAAGTTTGAGCAGAATTCCTGCTGCTCGCACCTTTTTTTTGTTTTTTCCTCCCGTATTTTTTCCCCCCTCTTCACCAAAAAGTCATTTAAAAAAAAAAAAAAAAAGCTAAAAAGCAACCAAAAAAGGCCTGCCCCGTGGACAACTGGTCTGTAAGCCGCTGGGGCAGGGAGCAGGTTCTGCTTCTTCCGGGGGAGCCTTTCCCGATAAAGCCGCAGTGTTGCCTCAGTGACAGCGGACGGCAAGAAATCGGGGTAAGGAGCGCGCAGGACTCATTCCCGCACCCGCGAGCCTTGCAGGTGGGACCCTTCCCCTCGGTGGTGCTCTGCCAGGCACGGGGGCTGGGCAAGCCTCATGCCCCAGCCGCCTCCGGCCCCTGCCGAGGTACCGCTCTGCTTAACCGCCGATTTTACGCACAGGGAACAGGACAACTGGCTCTGTCCAGCACAAAGCAGCCTAGAAGAAGGAGCTAGTGTAAAAACGAGCCTGAGCAGAGCAGCAAGAGCCAAAACTAACGTTAGACAAATTCGGATGAGAAGTGAAGCAACGTGTTGTAGCGGTAAAAGGCCTGGATGGAGTTATTAAGGCTTGTGGCAGAGCCTCCACCTCCGTGAATTTTACCCCTGGGACAGCGCCTGTCTCACAGACATCCCTCGGGTCCTGCAGGGACCGATGCCGGGAGGGAGGCCTTTTCCCCAGGGCTGCAGCGGAGAGGAAACTAAAATCGTGATTCTTCCTGCCTTGTGATGGTCGCTGGTTTTTCAAGACGTTCAGGGGAGTTCAGCATCCAAAGCTCCCCCAGTTTCACTGGCGGAGGACGTCACGTTGTCGTATATCTGATTATAAATCGAAAGGGTAAATACAGCGTGCGGGGGAGTTGAGAGAAACGTAGCCAACAACATTCTGCAATGTTTCTTTTACACTAACCAGCCCCCCCCCCCCCGGCATTTTTCACATACAAGAATCACGGTGCTTTTTTATAAAAATGATAACACTGTAATGAAGACTTTCATCCCTCTTAAGCCAGGCATTTTAACTTTACTGAAACAAAGCATTTTTGCAAGGTCGGTGTCAAATATTTGGTCCTTATTCAAATGAAATATTTAGATGAGTTTTCACTTCACTATTTTATTTTAGCAGAAAACCAATAAATTCCTTTGTTTCACTTCAACCTCTGTGTCTCTGGGTTTTCTGGGGGAAGAAAATGTTTCATTTCATTAGAATATGCTTGACCAGCGCTGATGAAAATCCTCCAATTAATATGGCAAATATTTCACAGAAAACCTGAAAAGCATCTTCATTTATAGAATATGTATTTTTCTACCGTAATCATTCATTACCTAGAAGGGATACACAAAAATGGGCCATGTCCTTCCAAAGCCCGGAAAGATCAAGTCTACAGAATTCAAGCAAAGTAGTTTCCAAAAATTATAAATATATATATATATATATCTCCAAAAACATAATAAATGAAATAAGGCTAATAGTGATTTAAAAAAAAGATACCAAGAAGTCAAACTATTTCCGGTTTTAATTTTTCTGAATTATTTTCGTAGCTTTCTGAATACACACATTCCACAGTAGGTCACCTTTATTTAAAACTGAGGGGGGGGGTGCAACTGTTACTTCATAGATCAGTTTGTCTTTCTGATAATAATGACATATTTTGGCCATACGGTGCTCATTTTCACGGATGAGTTGTTCTTGCTATTTTTGACTGTGTCTATTACAGTAAAGATATCGACCTTGGCAAGATACAATTGACATATAGATAGAGGCTGATTTTTTTTTTAGTATTTTTCAATAATCCAGTATAAATGCTAATTCATTTCTGTGGCAGCTCGCCTAAAAGCAATAGTTTCTTCTAAATAATCAGTGAGAATCGCTTATTGCTGCGTTACAGTGTTGTGATCACAATTGATGGCAGTTTGCCTTGATTCAGCTCTTACCAATAATTTACAGAGATTAAAAGGGTCTTGGAAATGGAGGCTTAAAGAATTGCTTTCTAAAGACATTGTTAGATTGAAAAAGGAACCTGGGGTTTTCAGTGCACTCTAAAATCATTTCCACATAAACCCCAGATTTAGCACTTTTAAGTGTCGCTAAATGGCTTGTTCATAAGGAAGGAAAGATATTTATGAGGCATAAAGAGACCTCTGTTCTTGTTGCAGATGCTGTTCTTAATATCTGAGTCTGGGTGCATGTGATTCTCCCTTTCCAGAAGAAATCAAGTACTTAAAAAGTAATTGTGGGCAGAAATTAATTGATTGGATGTTTGCTTAAGGGAATGATGCGCTTGCCAAAAGGACCTGCTTGTGGTGCCCACAGGAGGAGTTGCACGGCCATCGCAGAAGAATTTTTTTGCAAATTTGACGTTTTTGCTTATGCTTAATAAAGACAATGGCAGACTCGCAGACCAGAGGGGATCGTTGTTCTCACCGAACCTGCCTGATTATTAGATCAAATCATCTAACGCAGTGAGTCCCGCCTGCAGCCCATCAGCTGTAGCGGATGTCTGCCGTGGGGTTTACCTCCCTTTCGGTCGCCCGAAAGTGCGCGCTGGTTTTGTGAGGGAGGGATCTGGGCTCTCGTTACCATTAGTGCAGGGAGACAGTGGCTTGAGGGCAATGCATCCCGTTTGCCTCCGATGAGCTGGATGGAGATATGCATCTGAGCAAGGGGAAACGGGGGGGGGGGGGGCCCTTAAGGAGGCACTCTTGAGGGACCTGGAGGCTAGCTGCACGAAAGACTACGAGGAACGGAGGGTCGGCCCCATCTGTAGGCAAGGCTATGGCTAGATCCTGCCTGACTGGGAAACAGTCTCATCCTCATTCACCTGCCTTTAGGGTTCCCTTCATGCTGTCCCTGGCCTCTTGACCAGACTAAAAAGATAATTACCATTTATAATTCTTCCTCGGGACTGTAGGTTTTGTTTCTCCTTGGAAAAAAACCTGAACACGTAGGACATCTAAAAGCCTTCCCTGGAGGTCACGCTTGCTAGAGGGAATTGCGGGGGTGGGGGTTGGGGGCCTTTTTTGTTCTGAACAACCTTTCTAGATCTTTTCCCCAGGGACTCATGACCCTCGATGGACTATTTCTGTAGGGCGCTCGCAGATAGCGTGCATTGGGCTCCCTAACCCTCGCACTGTCTGTCCCACCACCTGCAGAGGTGCAGCCTTGCAAAAGAAAGGCTAATAATAATAATAATAATAATGATAATAACAATCCGTGCTTATCATGTCTGTATCAAATGCTTGGGATGGTGCTTAGCCCATCGTTAGCTCTATGACCAGTGCTGCCTGTGCTCCCCTCAGGGCCCTTGCTTGGTCCTCTTCTGTGGTGTCTGCTCTTTGTGCCCAGACATATAAGTGCAGCATTTGGCTGAATTAAAATACACGTTGCTCAATCACATCCGGGTTACTACATGGTTTTGATCATTCTTTAGAAGTAAAGTATTCTTGTAGCTGTTTACCATTCGATTAATTTGAAGGGTAGCACTGAAAATGCTAGCAGTCCTTTCAGATTTTCTTCCAAATCACTGGAAAAGATGTTAAATAGCACAAGGTTTATGACCTCCCCTCCCCCAGAATTACTCTGTGGGTTGGCGGCAGGTACAACTCTTGTCTGAGCTCTGCTGCTGATCCTTTTAACAAGGATTACATTGACTTCATCTAGTGCTGGTTCTATATTCTGTCAAATCCCGTGAGTTTAGGTTAGATGCTGTTGACAGTTACCTTTACCAAGCGTGCTTTAGTCCCAGTGAAATAATGACAAGATTTGATTTGCTTGCTGCTTGGCACTAATGAGGCTGCCATCTCCTACTTCTTGTGTTTCTTGCCCTTACCTTGGACTGCTGTTAAGTTAGCCAGCCTGGAGAGGGATGGAGTTGAGTCATCGAGGGCTGGCTGCTCATGGCTTGTGCAGATGTTGGCTGTTATTAGGAGCTGGTCTGGATTGGCTTCTGCATAGAGACGTGCAAGCTTAGAAAGCCCCCATGGGCAGACAGTGTGGCACCCCAAAACAGGCAGTGGGCTCTGACCGTGCTTCTGCTTTGCCTCCTGCAACATGCGGGGTGGGAGGTCTTGTGGCTGTGGAAGTAGGCGCCAACTCTGCCACCTGTGGATGTGTCGGGCCACAGAAATCCCAGGGAAATGTCCATGCTCCTCAGATTTGGTGGGGTAAAGTTTCTGTCAAGAGAAAGATCATGGTCTGTGTGGTGATGCGACTAAAGCTGTCTCCTTCTGGGAGGGGGTCTCAGGTGGAAAGAACATTGATCTTCCTGATAAAAAGAAGTATCCGAGAGCGGTTTTTAATATTTGCCCAGTTACCGATGCAGTAGAAAACATTTGAATGCAGTGCTACAGTGGCATCTCTTCCAGCTCTCTCTCAAATAACAGAACATAAATATTTATTCAGCACTTCAGTCTTTTCTGCAAGTTTTATTGAAACCTGTACCGCTTCTAGCTAACAACAGACTTGTACCATTGTTGGGCTGCCTTTATACTGTTCAACAGCCTTCTAGCTAACCTTCTCTTCCTCTGTTGTTTGATGTAGTGTTGTTTTGTTCTGTATTGTTGCTTTCCTTTCCTTTTTAATCAGTAGCGTTGAATATAGAAGGAGGATTTCCTCAATACTGAAGTATGTGAGTCTCGATCTGTCTGCAAGGGAATACCAGTAAAATGTCCTCGTAAAATCTGAGCCCCAAAGTTACCGCTCAGGGCTTTTTGCTACTGTTTAAAATTTCCTCCCAAGAGATATTGCTCATAATTTCTTCTACCTCTGGGGGCAGAGTCCTTTTATAACGGACATAGCTATTTGTCTGTCTACACATGTGCACGCGTGGCAGTTACAGGGTATATGGCTCTCTATATAGCTGTGCGGGGGCATGAAAGAGTTGTGCGGGAGTGAAGAGCCAAGCAGATGTAAATGCAGAAGCAGCTGCTCTCCAGGACGCTCCAGTTAGGAGGAGGCAGCTGCTGCATCTACAGGGATCCCAAGGAAGAGCTGGAAACGTCAGAGGGAAAAAGCAGGACACCAAGATGTTTCCCTGTGGCTCAGCGTGCGTCCACGCGCACAACTTGGTGTACTGCGGTTGGAACTGAAATGAAGAAGTCTGTGACAGCCTGTTTGCTGTGCGGGTAACAGTGTGAAATGAGCTATGTAGCCTTCTGCCAGCTGGATTTTGCCACCTGCCTCTAGTCCATTTCCACCCTTGACTGTACCTCAACGCATAGACCCATATGCACACATGCATATTGAGTCCAGTGTGATTTATGGTTACATATTGACTGTGCTTAAGACATGATGGTGTCTATCCTGAGAGCTGATTTCAGCAGTTGGTTTGCACTTGCACCAACGGCACGGATGTAGGACTAGATTTGAGATGACCACTGCTGTTTTGTTTGTGTGGTTCGGAAAATGCCTTCTAGCGTTTCTATATATGCTCAGGAAGTGTTTTTAGTAAGATGCCGATAGGTGTGAAGCCATGAAGTCCTTCCACAGAAGTTAAATCTGTCAGTCCAACATACCCTTATCTGAATTTTGGGTCTTCTCCATCTCCAGCTACTGCAGAAGGAGCCTTGCTTTTGAATGTACACACCTCCACCAAAGGGGATTAAATCTTATTGGAGAAACACAACAGCTTCACTGCTCCTTCCTTCCTAAGGATTGCTTCTCCTTCAGCCGCTTCCAATTATCCTCCTGTGAGAAATGCCTGGCCTGGGTTGTACTTAGCACTGGCACAGGGATTATTGAACATCTTCATGCTCCTTGGCAATTTGATTAGATGCATGCACAAGATGCTGAGTCTCCATTATATTTTTGTGGTGCTGGGGTGTATTTTAACAATGTCCCTCCTGTCACGAGCTGTCATCCAGGAGAGATCATCTTTCTACTGATGTGAATGCAACTCAGATCCATGTGGTATCTTCCCTCTGTTGAAGAAGGCTTAGTGCTTCCCCTAAACCTGCTTACTTAATGATTTATGATAAGAAAACATTAATTTTTTTGTCCCCTCTCATCTGTCCTTTCTTGTGCTCAGGTCAGGAGAGATCTGAGACCAGCTCCTTTGTGAGGTCTGAAATCTTCGCTAGGTTGTGAAACACTGACCCACAGTTTGTATCAATCTTTGCTATATCCAGTGGATCATCGGATGAAGGACATTTTTCACGGTTCTGTGAGTTGCTTTCCCTTCAGGAGGCCAAAGTCCTCCCCTGGAGTCCAGGGTTTCCTCACCGCTGTGAGGAGCTCAGATGTGGGCTCAGATGTACATCAATGACTTGATATCTCCTGGCAATGGGAGGGATGCCCTGTGCAGATGTCTTTCCTCTCAATGCATGCTCTTAGCTCCTTACCATGGCTGTTAGAGAGGACAACAGATAATGGGGTCTGGATTTCTGGATGTATCAAGTTCCTTCTGACTGTTTTAATCCTTGAAACTGTTATTGCGCCTGAATTATTTGCTTTGCACTGCAAAAGCACATGGAAAAAAGCATGGCATTTCTGTGCAAGTCATGCAAATAAATGCTCCATTTCCAGGACCTGGAAACGCTGAACTCTAGCTAGAAAGAAAGGACCTAGATGTCCTTCTGTGAAGAACCTAAAAAACTGCCTGTATGCATGTTCAGAAGTCCATGTTGCAAATAGTTTATACAGGAAACTATGTAAACTATTTTATAGTAACATGAAGGATTAAAGAGTTAAAGGCTACCAATATACAGGCTGAATAATAGATTCAGAAATTAGACAAAGACAGAATCTTCAGATGCAGAGTTGGCTGTAGGCAGAACTGTGGATAGGCATTTAGCATCACATGGGCTTTCTTTGGAAAGAGAAAAAAAATGAAAAAACTTCCATACTCGTTTGAAGACATCTCCTGATTTCTTTTGTTGGCATCCTTATGTCAGTGTATGGTCAAGGTGACTCTTCGGGTGATGTTTAGATATAGCGTCTGTGAGGAAATCACAAAGTAAAGAGTCTTCCTGAAGGATCCTTTCCATTACCTTCGGAATCAGAATAATATTCTGTATACAATTATAAGTAACCATAGTTACTTGGAACCTTAACTCTGAAAGGCTAAGTAGAACAACGTGGCAACCAAAGGGGGAAGAAAATGAATCTTAATAAAAGGGGATTAGTGTGGGTGGGAGCGTTTCTGAGCAATGTTTTCATGCAAGTCCTGTGACTTGGAGACTGGGTAGAGTAAAAGCATATCTGATGGGAAACATATGCGCAAGTCATTGAGCATGGGTTGGGGGCTCTAGAAGATGGGCCCTCTCCTTGGCTTTGGCAGAGGGAAAGGAAGGTAATTCAGTGGGCTAAGCCTTATTTGTATGTTAACCGTGCAAAAATCTTGGGTGTTTCTGTTGAAATGTCACTCAGCCGTGAAGCTGGGGTTTAAAGACATCCTGTTATCTCCTCTGCTGAGCAGGAATAGGCCAGCCAATTAACCCAAATAGCCTGAAGAGAGGGCTCACCTGGCCTGATGCTATAAGGTAAAGGGGAGCTGAGGGGAAGCTCCTGCTTGGCCCTTCTGGGAGATGAGGACTCTGCTAACTACTCTGTCGGGAGAAGCAGTGCTGTGTCGGCTGCTGCTGAGGACTGACAGGAGGTGAGATGTTGTGCCTCTGGATGGCAACTGGAATTAGGCAGGCTGGAGGAAGGCTGAAGGGGAAAGACTTTCTGGAGCCAAGGTGGTGAAGAGCAGTGCTTCCCTTAAAAGAGCCCCCTGTGGCAGGATAGAGCAGTGACTGTCTCAGCAGTGACTGTCACATCCAGACCTGCAGGACCCAGACTGGGGTTTTGGGTTGGATCTTATCTGGTGAACAGCTATAGCAAAGGGAAGGTACCAAAGGCAAGTTATGTTCTTCAACACCTCCAGCTATAAGAGGAAGATGGGGCTCATAGCTATTTTTTAGAAATAGGAATTTATAGGACCCTCCCTGAATGTCTAAAAAGAATTGGTTTATCTAGGTGTATTTGTGTCCCTCTTCTCCCTGTGAATTTCTGTGGTTTTGTTTTTTATTTTTAATGAAAGTCCTCTGATTCATTGTGTGGCAGCAAGGAAATGTTGCTTGTTAGGAGCTTATGGAGGGTGTAGTTTTGTTTTCTTAGATCTCTAGTGAGAGGCTGTTTGTACTCGGTGTACGTGACAGTGCCATGACTTGGACCAGGGGTGTCCTGCTCCTGTGATTTACCAGCCTGTGGTGCCCTGGAGAGAGATACAGTTAACATGAGGCCTTGGAGCTGCATGCTCAAAGAAACCCAGCCTGTTGGTGGACCTAATTCTTATCAGAGTCTAGTGGTTAGATCCCTTGGGTCATGCCCTTTGGGAGAGAAGATATAGGGAGTCTCCTGAGGCCAGTTCCTGATCTTATTCTAATAAGGGGAGAAATGCAAGTTCGGATCTTCTTTCTAACCCTTTTTGGAGGTGATGTGTATGCCAATTTATATATGCTCAGTATGGTTTCTTGCTGAAGCCATGATATCTATTTACCTTGGTATTGAGACTTGCTGGTTGAGACACACTGTTGATCAGTGCTTATTCCAGTATGCAAGAAGAAATTGGTGGGGGAAGCCTCCTAGTAAGTGCATAAAAGGATAGAACGATTGACCTTTGTCTTCCCTCCCTCAATGTCTGTTTACCTTGGAGAGGAGAAATAATAGGAGTTTTTATATAGTAGAGTAGCACCCCTTTCAACAGCTTGTGAGCGTCCTAGGGCTACTCTGTGTGTCTCCTGTCCTGGAAGGAGCCAGAGAGCAAATGCAGAGGTAGAATGATGTGGCTGAGCTTTCTCCCAAATACTGGTGGTGGCTACAAAGCCTCGATGGGATAGATCTTCAGCTTCTGTGACAGTGACAACTAGCATTGCTGGCTTCTCACAGATGAGGACCTTGCAAAAGGCATTCCAACTGACACACACGTGCATATGGCATGCTGGATCCTGAGTTAGCTTTTCTGACTCTGTGTTTTTTTGAAGCCCTGATCTGTGTGTAAATCCCTGTGGGGCTGCTTTAACAATAGGTCACTGATGTTAGGCAATTACTAGCTGGTGATGCTCCCTGCAACTGGAAAACTGAAATATGCAGAATAAAAGAACAAATATTCATAGGAAGGGAAAAATCCTCGAGGAATCAAAAAGGGATAATGAAACCATGAGCAAAAGAGACACTATTTTCTAAAGAAGAAATTATGTCGGACAAGTCTGAGCTTTTTCTTTTAATTAAACTACAAAATGGATACACTGAGGGAAGCTGATGCATGTAAGATGTTATTTAAAGTATTAGATATCAGGGCTCAAGAAGCCATACTTGAAATTAATTAACTGAAATGAGTTTGGGTCTGAATGCTATCATGTTGATTGAAAACTGCCTGGAAGGCTGTCAACAAAAGACAGGCTGATGTGGGAGGAAGTGGTAGGATTGATGGTGGGATGAAAGATGATCTTCAGCTGGGAAAGGAAGGTCTCTGGGCCGCTGGTCACAACACTCATGACATGCTTGCATGGTGTGTGTGGATCACTGTGACTGAGGACAGGTATCTGGAGTGCTGGAGCCTAAGGGCTATCCACCCCTTTAGGGAGTCAGTGCTATGAGTTGTTTCAGACCTCGGCTCTGTTGTGAAGGTTTGTGCACTGGGATGACCAGGGTTTGTTTTTTCTGTCCCTCTTGTCTAGGTAGATGCTGGAAGGTCAGGTTTCCTAAAAGGTGGAAATTGGTGCAGCCCTACTACCTGATGCCAGCTGAGATCCCCAATGGAGGAGTAGTCATGCTGTCTGACTTCAGGTATCTAACCCAACTGCGAAGTCAAGCTCTTCCACCGGGTGGCACAGATTGCCAGCCTCTACCCATTGACTAGGGATGGAATTAAGCAGCTCACTAGATCAGATCATACTAATGTTCCCCAGAATAAATTTCTCTGTGTTTATATACAGTGGTTTATAGGTCCAGTCAAGGGAATGAAGAAAGAGCGTGTGACTTGCAACCATCTAATATCCATCACGAGATAATTTACTAACCTAGAGCAATTCCTCTCAAAAAATGCTGAGACAGTGGTGGGGGTTTTTTGTTTTGTTTTTAATGAATGCTTCTATGCAATGAGTGGAGTCTTTCAGGCCTCCTTAAGGACCATAAGCCCTGGTTAAAAATCAGTGAGCTACATTTCTGTGAGAGTATCAGGCACTGCAGATGTCTGTCTCATACTACTGAACCGCTCCAAAGCACCTAGAGCCTTAATGCGTTGTACAGTTAGGTGCCAAGTTATTTTTGAATGTCTCTGTCTGCATCTTTAGGCACTGAAATAATAATAAAAAGGATGACCTCAGGCATTTTTGAAAACCCCTAGTTTCCTCTTAGTAGTGCTAAACTTATTAACGGTGGCTGAACTCCCTGAGGGATGGTAAAACAGCTGCTCCAAGCACAAGCCTTTAACATCTGAATCTGCAGGTATGTCCCATAGTTGTTAGCAAGCAGCTGCGTGCTCTCTTTCCAAGCAGTCTGTGATGAAGCCAGCTCTAGCCTGAGGACTGAGTAACCATGTTAATGTGTCACCGTCCCTTGCTAATGTACTCGCCACTTCTGAGCCAGGTTTATTAGCTTGATGACAATGTTCCCTGTTCCTATAAGCCTCTTGCTTAGGTCTGGCTGTGTAAGGCCATGTAGACTCCCTTTAGATCTGACCCGCACATCCAGCGTGTTTGTTCTTGTGGTTTAGCCTTTTGAGGATTTTGATGTACATGGGAATTAGGTACAATGTGGCGTAGAGGCAATCTGAATTCAGAAGAGTAGAGGGGTGTAGCAAGCGGCATGAGTTGGAAATAACAGGCCAGGTTGCAGGCTTGCAAGCATCAGTATGGATCAAGACTAAGTCAAGAGAAGTCAGTTAAACTAGTTTGGGAATGAAATGAGCCTGGAGGAGACTAATTCTACTTTCAAATGGAGTAAGTGAGGGTAAAAGCCACTTTGGGAAGGCATCCTCCAGATTCTCTTCGTAGGAGTCTCCATAGCTGTGGCCACTTTTGTCCTTTGCTTGGATCCAAAGCTGCTTCATAGGAAAATTGCCTCTGATGAATTCTGAAAGGCTGCAGGTGGTAAATTACCTGCTCATGCCTTCCCAGATTTAGGAATAGGCTGCCCCCTCCTGAGGGGTCACATCCACAGGCTGATCCAAGCAGAGCACTGTACCCTAATGATGAATGACTGAATGCAGATGAGCCGTTATTTCATTGCTCTCCCCTGCAGGAGGCAGCACTTAAATAAAAAAGCGTAAGTGTCACATTTTTGAAGTGCTGCAATAGGCCATTAAGATGGGCCAGGCATATTAAAACAGAGGAGGGGAAGGAGACAAGAAAAGTTTGATATTTGAAGAAAGCATCCAGCTGGATGTGGACTCTTTCAGACCGCGCTAATAAAAGACTTCATTAGGTTTAAAACAAACAAAAACTTTCTCTTTTCTGGTGTGTGTTTTCTCATCCTCAAGGCTTTCCTCTTTTTTTCATCGACTGGGTTACGGCTCTGGTTCATTGTTTTCTTCCCTTGCTGCTGTATGTGCTGTATAGACTATGACCCTTGAGTGTCACAGGTTTCCCGATGGTGCTTGTCACCATGGAGTTGCATTCTACAAAATGATAGTGGTATTAAAAAAAGACTTAAAGAGAAACATTGCCTTCCACTAACCAGCAAAGCAGAACAAACTACAACAGTGGCACTGCTGGCCAAGATGCTTTGGAGATTGGTGCCTTGCAACGTTTATTCATTTGTTTGTTTACCTGTTACTTCTGGAAAAATTCCTGTAAGTTCGCATGGAAGAAGGGGAAGCTGAAAGGACACCAGCATAGATACACGTAAGTTCCCCTCCTGTTTTTCTGCTCTGCTCCAGAACCCTAGGATCGCCTAGGGTGGGAACTGCGCCTGGGCTGCTCCGTTGTGCCTGGTGGGTGTACTAGGGCTGCCCCAGAACCTGCAGCAGGTCTATGTGGTTTCTGATCCAGATCTATCCTGTGCTGGGATGACTCAGAATATGGGTAGAAAATGCTCTCAAGTGCCTTGCTGGGCAGGCAAATACTAGGGCTGTTTCCTCAAGGAATAAGCATGTGGCATGCGGTATTCAGTTAGCTAAGACCAGCCTTCTTTCCCTGGAGCTGAGGCTGGTGTGAACAAATAGCTGCTTTTTTTTTTTTCTTTCTTTAAACAACCCAACCCAGTCAGCCAGGCTAAATCTACACGCACCAACCCATCCCCGCCCCAGATCAAGTTTTCCACCAATCTGACTTAAGTGGCAAATTGGTGGGACTGTCACTGAGCTATCCCTCTCTGAGGTGTAACTTGCTTCTTGCTAAGAGCCAACTTTGATTTTACTTTGGTTGCTTCGAGGGGTTGCATGCCTGCTGTAAGGTGCTGGGGTTGGATCCTGGTCTACAGCTCCCATGGCTGCATCGGTCCCTGGGGCAAGCTGGTCATTCTAAACACTGTTGTGGACCTTGTGGAGATGGGAATGGGGGATTATTATTTGCAGGCTTATGCTGTGATGGCTTCAGGTCTACCTGCAAAGAATGGGGGCATCTCAGCAGCTGCCTCATGGAAAGCATGAATTGAGTTGTGAGACGCCCTATGAAGATGACTTATGTCTGCTGTGTGGATTGTTTTTGCATTTGTAATGAGCACAAAATGTCCCAGCAGGGTCGGGGTGAGAAGGCAGAACAGGCTTCAGCTCTCTAGGAAGCAGCAGGGTTTGAGGCTGTAGAAACCAGCACAAACCCTGGGAACCCAACTGGATAGGATTTATGTCGATGTAAACTGGTCCAAGCAGTGGTGTAAGCTTTTGCTGCTTTTTTCTTGGGGGGTGGGGGGGGTGGGGGGAGTGGGAAATGGTCAACAGCATGAAAGTGGGAAATTACAGAGAATTTCTCAGCCAGAATCACAGAGGACTGAGCTTATTGCTAACAGACAGTGATCTGGGAGCCCATTTTGCGGTCCTGGGTGTGCAAAATCCCTAGTAACATTCATGCTGGGACAGATTTGTACAGCAAGCACACACTGGTGTGTAGGTCCTGTTGCTTGAATATTTATAGCACCTTTGCTATGTTCATTCTAGCATTAAACTGCTAATTAATTATGACATTTGTACTACTTCATTTTTTCACTGTGAATCTGCAAAACCTGGCAGGTAGTTAATTAGCTCTCTCTATGCAAAGGATACTAAGAAAAAATAATTGCTTGAGGAATCATCATTGTGTTCTTTCAGAAAGGTCTTACCTATGAGCTGGCTTAAGGCTTGCTAGATTTGCACTTTGAAAGATGCCTTTGTCAAAGGCCAATCCTTTGGAAGAGAGATTTGAAGAAAAAGGTTATCTTAGAGATGTGGCTCAGTGGGTGTTATTTAGTGCTTGTAAGTCCAAGGGAAATCAATTATCTAAACAACTTCCATTCTGGAATGGATTTCTTTATTCTTTTCTAAATATGTACTCATCTTTGACTGTACACATCAGAATGAAGACAACAAATCTTAGATTGCAGGAGGCAACTGCTTCTCATGGTTATGGAGTAGGAAAGTGTGAGAATGCTTTTTTTCTCCTCAATAATGTTTTGATTTTTAAAATAGATGTTTAAAAAAATCTATTGTTGGGAACGGTGCTTATAAGCAGCTCCTGGTTTCATATGTCTCTTTTCCTCTTCCCAAATATTTGAGATCAGAGTACAAGTACATAAACCTGCCTAAGCCCATCAAGGGTTTCACTGCCACTGATGAAACTGCCCCTAAGGTTAGACCCCTATGCTATGGTGCGTTCTGCGTGCTTGTAGGATTGTCAAAGCGTTCAGATCTTGCCACTTTTTGGAGGGCGTTTGTCCAGGGTAGGTCCCTCGGAGGGCTTGGCAGTGCCTCAGGAATGTCCTATCTGCTGCGTTCCTGGGAGCAGGCGTCCAGCGCAGCCAGTTTTCCGATTTCTTCTGTCTTTCCTGCTCTTTCCAGCTTTATTATGGCCCAGTCAGCATGAGCAGTATTGCTGTTTATTCATGTTTTCAGGGACCACTGCAGGCTTTTGGGGTAAGGAGTAGGTCTTTATTTGCTGGTGCCAAAGATCGCTTGGAAAACAGAATAATGAAAATGGCATTCATGTCTAGAGGGCATTTATGAAAGAAATATTTAAGAAAGCAGACACTTTCTTAATCAGATTGAAACCTGTAGTGGATATGTTTGCCCTCAGCACCTCCTTTGAGAAACTTGCTTTATTAGCAGATAGTTGCATGTTGAGGTTATAGAACGAGCATTACAGTAATGGAGTTGACATCTATGTAATGGAGTTGACACTTTTTTTGAAAAGGGAAAAGAGAGCCTTAACAAAAAGAGTTCCTCTCCCTCCCCCTTCCTTTATTTCCTTATTTTGCTGTCATCAATTGCAATAAGGCACACAAACTTTGAACAGCCGTTGATGCTGGCAATTTAATAAAATTTCATACAACAGCAGGTGCTTCAGGAATGTTAGTGGGACTAATCAGCCTGCTGTAAACTTGAACCTTGCTGAGAAATCAAGGCAATAGCTTGTTCAACAGCAAGTCATAACAATTTGAATCAATTCTTGGCAGCATACTCCTGTTATTAACTATTACATGTAGTCTTGGCTTCTAGTTTGTTAGATGCTTTTATCAATAAGTTCAGAATAGGGAATATCTTTCTAGAGGACAATGCTCCATTTCTAAATGAGTTAATAGATGTACTTTGCTCTATTATGGCCATTGAACTGGGCCAAGGTGTAAAGAAAAGTCTCTGCATGACAGATTCATTAGTTCGAAGGTTTAGAATGAGAGGGAAAAACAGTTCAATGTGGACTTACAAAAATGAAATAAGATGCTAGAAAGATGCAAGATATTTTTCTGATTTGGGCCATCAAGAAATGGAGATCTTCACTACTTTATTTCTTGGTGTGCTCTGGTTTCCTCTTGCTCTCTGCTGAGATCCCCATTTTCATTCCTTTTCAGGGAACTTGCTTTCATCTTGCACACGAGAACATTGGCTTGCTACTATTGCTAGAGAAGTTGCACTATTTAAATAAGGAGAATCTTCTGTTTCTCTTCTGCATGCTGAAGTAACAGAAATAAAATTGAAAAGAGAGACCCAAGCGTTGCTATTCAGAACCTCTTGTGCAATACTGCCAACTTGAATTCATTAAATGAATTCAATTTTCTGAAGTCCCCAGGTGTTGGATTCCTGGGATTACAGATAAATATTAGTGTGTGTTTTTGTTTAAGTTTGGAGAAGCTGCAGAACTCTAACCATCCAGCACTGTAGTCCTACGGATTCAGGCACGGACAGACAAACCAGTCTCCTATTCTTCTCTATTAGCGTCTCAAAAATGTTCCTGTAAGGATGTGTTGGATCTCCTACCTGTTTGCATTTCCAAATAAAAGCACCCAGCCTCTCTTGCTCCAGAGGACTCTAACAATTGGAGAGAATTGGGATTTTAAAATTAGCTCACACTTTTTGGGCACGCCTCATGATTTCTGGAAGGGAAGAGTACATAATACAGCATGTTGGCATTCTTCTACCAGTCCTTATGTTATTCTTGAGGGTTGGTTTTAAATACTAGTCTGAAGCTAAGCTCTTAACAAAGACTGGGCACCCTGTGAAGGGTGAAGGAGAGACAGAAAGAACATAAATGTCTAGTGGAAATAAAGATAAGAACTTTGCCAAACAGGTCTGTCTCCATCCCTGCGTCCTTCTCCTAGGAGCCTCGCTGAGATATTTTCTCTGCGTTTTTGTTCTTTTTTTCAGCAATAAGTGTTGGGGTTTTATTAGTGAATGAGGGAACCAACGCCCTCCACAGCAACGTCTTTCCACAAGAGAATTAGGCCCAAAACTGCCTAGGAAGGAGATGGTGTCCCGAATTCATTGGGTGCCCTGGGAATCTGCTTGGTGTTGGCTAATGATAGTATTACCTGTCCTGCCCCAGACTTGGGAGGTGGGGGGCGATAAAATAGTCATAATAGTAGAAATATGACTTCTAAACTAATACGTTAAGAAGGTTACGATTACACTCTCCCTATCTTTGCTAGTTCTGGGAATAACAAAAGGATCATTTAAGAAAAAAACAAAAGCTCTCAGCTCCTGAAATGCTTTTCAGAAATAACTTAAAAAAAAAAAATAAGAAAGTGAAGTCCCCTGTTGGCTTCTCCTTTCTGTCATATAATTTAAATAATACATCTCTTTCTTCTGATAGCTTAGGTTACTACGACCCATTGACATTTGTATTTCTAATGTAATAATCAAATGCTAAAATACAGAGATTACATTTGGATCAACACATTCAGTTCTTAAACCCTGAAAGTAATTATCTTTTCTCATGTACAATGAAATGAAAATATTATCATATTAACTGTTAGTGACTCCATTATCTGAATATTGGCCTGTGGCACCGCTTCCAATGTTATCTGCTGCTTCAGAAGACTTATACCTCTAAAATTTTCCCGATCTTGGGAACTTGGTGGGGGAATTGTAGGCAATCCTCATTTGGTGTGTAGGGAGCACTGGTGAAAGCAGCTACCTGTGTTATGTGCTGGCTTGCAGCCTTGAGTAGAGGCAGCCTTGATGTGTCAAGTGGAGGGATGGATCTTGCCCAAGAGGAGGGTGACTCGACGGCCAGGCTCTCTGCTGAGCCCAGAGTCCTGCTGTTCAAAATGTTTTGTGATATTTGTGTACAGCAGATAGAGGCAGGGCAGGGCACTCTTTCTCCAGCTGTTTGGCAGGCTGAATGTCCTGTGTCAGCTGTGGCCAAAGTATGCAGCAGTCAGCTGGAGGACTTGAACTTGCTTCGCTGGCCCTTGGATCAGGGCTTTTGTTCACTCCGCTCCTGCAAAATGACACTTTCCTCTTGTGCATACTTTAACTGCAGCAGGAGTAATCAACAACTCTTGAGATCAAGATTTTCTCCAACTTTGTTAGCCAGCTGTATCTAAGTCTAAAAGGGTACAGGATTTTTTTGTGGTTACTGACAATTGGCACTTTGTCATTGCCCCTGAAAATGATCCATGCTTTGACGGCGGGGTTCCCAAAACAGGGTACTGAAGCAGGGCAATTCTGCTTGGACTCCATGTGTATTCAGCGTGAGGAGAGACTCCCAGGTTTGATGCTTTAGATAGCCCTCTGGAGTGGATATAATGGCTCTGTGATCTGAGCATGCTGCAAGGTTTCTGTGTTCCCACCAAAACCTGGCTTGCTCCTGTGACAGCAGATTGCATGGTGAGAGTGTCGCAGAGTAATTTTACTTTGTGCGTCTCACTGGAGTGTTGCAAGATACCTTTTCTCTTTTCCTGAGCAGGGCTCTCCAAGAGCAGGAGACATCCTTTCTGCCCAGACCTAGAGTGGACCAGCCTGTTTCATGCTGACAGACCCTGCTATGAGTTTGGTTGTAAATTGTGACATGGGAGGCACAAAACTCTCACTAGCAGGTGATAATTGGCTCAAGTATAATGAAGTGCTCATGAAGTGATGAGGCTCTTCAAGACTTCATGGTCGAATGTGTAACTGAGGTCTAGTTAACTGAATTCCTGACGTTTAATTTACAAAAAACTTTTCAGAACTCTGCAGTTGAACTGAGCTCATTGGAAACGCTGAGCTGTCTCAAAGTGAGACTTGATCTTAGCCATGGCTTTCTTTTAACCCACTAAATGCAAAACCACAGTGCTGAGAAACCATTAAACCTTTTTTTTCCCCTCTTCTTTCAAAAGCTTTTTGCAAATTCACATAAAATAGGGAGAGAAGGCAATTAATTATGTGGAGAGGAGCTGGAACTGTTCCCAGCAGCTGTGTACCTGTCTGCTTTTAGTTTCCCTTAAGCAGTGATGTGAGGAGCAGTCTTGCTCCGAGTTGAGGTGGAGCTCAAATTCACGTGACCATTGCTACAGCTTGAACTTTGCACTATGGTGATCCAAAGTCTTGCCCTGGGCCTTTGAGTAGCCATCATATTTGCATGTATTAGTGGTGTTTCGGTTCCTGAGTCAAAGCCATCAAAAGCAATAAAAATCTCTCATTGGTCATTTGCATGGATAAATGTTCAGTTCATCTTAGCAATCTTAAAAGGTGCTTGTGCAAACCAGAGACGTATGACTGTGGGCATAAAAAGGGATGTTAAGTTCTGGCAGTGCTAGGTTTGACCCTGTGGGATCTAAAGCATTATTAAGCATTGACAACTTTTACTTTGCTTGAAACCAAAGCTGTAAGATTTTATACTGTTTTTGAAATGGATGAAAGTACTAGGTTTTCATGATGGGTAAATAATTTGAACAATTTTCTTGCCAAAAAGGTCTAGTTTCATGTGAATTACTGGGGGAGATGAGGAGCCATTTTCATTTGTCTTGGTTGCAAGGTGATTGCTCAAATGCCTGCAGGTAAGGATCAGGATCTGGAATGATGATTTACAATAGATTTGCCCGAACTGAAGTATTTCTAATCTGTACTGGGATTATTCTCTCTGGCTGAAGCACACTGGACCTTAAAAACAACACAGTTTTTATCCCATAGCTGTGACATCTACAACACTAGAAACTTTGTAACATATCTCTTGATAGTAATTTACACTTAATAGTTTACAACTGTGTAACATGCAATGGAAGATTTAAAATGTAACAGTGATCGGTGGGGGGACTTAATACAAGCTTTTTAGGAGCGCTTCAGGCATCACGTTTGGTTTCCTGGTGGCATGCAGCTAGAAACTCAAACCCTCCATCAACATGTTCTCCCTGCCTTGTAAGAGGCAGGGATAAAATTCAGAGTCCTTGTTGACACCTACTGAGGTAAACCAGTGATAACATCTGCTTTCTGCCGGATTGGTCCTGCTTTAGTGCTTGACTATAAGGCCTGGCACACTTCATGTGCTGTTCTCAGGTATTGCTTAGTAAACAGCTGTGATTTGTATTTGCTATGAAGAAAGATTACTGCAGAGTCAAAATGTAGGAGCAATGTTATAGCTCAGTGGTGGCTAGTCCACCACTGCCCTGCCAACGTTTTTGATATTATTCTGAAAGGCTGATACTAACCTGACTTTGCTACTTGGGCAACTTTCCTGCGGGTCTGATCTAGATTGTCCTCGGCTATAGCTGTCCCAAAAAATGAAGGTGATGACAGAAGGCTTGCATGTATTACAAGAGGATAAACAGCACAATGACCAGTATCCTGATGAAAGTAGATACCATTTTATACAGAAGCAGATGCTACTTTTGTTGTTTTCTTCCTGCTCTGGGGTCATTAGTCTGAAACTGAAATCCCTGAAAAACCATGGTCATTTATTTCTGATCTTGGGAGGGAATCTCAGGTGAATAGTTACTCTCACCTGTCCTGCCAGTAAGGTCTTGTCCAAAGGGCATTCTTTCAATATGAGTAGGCCTTGCAGAGCAGACAGCTAGAGATTTGACTTCTGGGCATTTGACAAAGCTCACATGCAGCAAGAAACTGAATCAATTCGTTGATTACCCTCTTTGGAGTTGAGAAACATTGACTTTAGCCATTGCACTACCTAATTTAGACTAATTTTTGAAACCAGGAGAGTGCTTTCACTACTACATTCATAGACTTCTTATCTGCTGTCAAGAAGATCCTGTATTAGGATCTACTTATTGGTCTAAAATCATAGTTAAATTCCTTCAGAAGTTTCCTAGAAAATACAGTTTCTGAAGACTGGATAGATGGGAAAGGAATGTTCTGATTTAGCTTATGTTGCTCGGCATGCAGAAAACAGAAGGCCAGTTACTGAAATGGTATTGATCACATGGGGGATGCCTGGGAACGTGGTATTTCAGTCTGGTCGGTGAGCTGCCTCTCAATTATACTTTTGCTTTACAAGGTGAAGTGCAACTCTGCCACTTCAAATAAAAAGGGCCTTGAAGGAATTGCTTGGTCTCCTGGTAGAAAAATGTATTGCTGGAATCCAAGCTATCAAGCGCTGTCCAGCACTCCGGTCATGTGGCTCTTCACTTGAGTCACTATGAAACAGTGATGTGATCAAGGCCCACCAAGTATACTTCAGAAAGCATTTGATGCAGGGAAATTGTGTGAGTTGATAAAGAAGTCGATAACTGCGCGTGTCTGAAGTGGAACTTAAACTAACTGCTGAAAATACTTTGAAAAGCACTGACCACAATTAAGCACTTAATCAGGGAAGAGCTGCAATTTTCTGAGGCTCAAAGTACAAAAATCATGAAGTACAGATCCAGAGATATGAAGGAAAATGTCTCTTTGGCAATTAAGATCCATTCTACTCAAAGACTGGAAATGGTATCATTGAATAACTTCTGTTGCGCAGTTGATACTCTGAATTATCTAAAATGTAAACCACTGTGCCTACAATGCCACTCAATAAGTAAAATAGCTTCTCCTGTTCACCTATTACTCAGCTCTGTGAATTGGTTTCTGATATCTCCTTTTCTTTCTTTAAAATAATGTTTTTAACTTTATTTTCAGTCTTTCCCCAGGAAATAAGGTGCCGGTTAGAAGAACCAATGCAAGAATACGAGGGATAAGAGCCTTTTCAGGAACTTATGCATCTCCATATAGATTCAATGCCTACTCCAGTGTCTTTCCTTTAAACAATGGCACTACCCTATGCTCAGAGTCTGAGGAAGGTGTCAGAAATCCCACAGAAGTAAGTACTGGGTTATCTGCCCCAGTGTTTCTTTATGCTTATTTAAAAGCTGTTTTGTGCCCTGTACTTGACCCCAAAAGAGGCTGTGGGTTAATTTTCCTCTTTTTGTCAGGTGTACATCAATGTAATGGCCCAGGTAGGTGGCTAAAATTGCCTAAGCTGGGCACATGGGCAAGTGAAGAAGTTAAGTACCAGCTCACCTCCATGAGTTGCTGAGAAGTTAGAGGACAAATTTGCTTAGGTGCACCCTCCTCACCCATGATATCATGCCAGGAGCAGAAGTAAAGGAGGATGGTCATTATTGCCCTTTGCTCAAGCCCAGCAGCTGTTGAACATCACTGTGATTCACCCCAGATCACACAGTAGAGGAAGGGGATTCTGCGCATTTTCTGTGGAAATACACACAATGTCACACAGTCTATAGCTTTGAACTCTGGCCTACATTGGATAGTTCAAAATCCTACATGAAAAGCTAATGTGTTCATATTGCAGGAGTCTGTCAGCAATCTCCTGGAAGGAGAGGTCTGTGCATTTCATGGGTGGGTGCAATCAAAGCTCCAGATTTGACTTAATCTTTTGAAGCACCTTTCAGGTGGAACATGAAGCCAGTGAAAAGAGGAAGATGCTAACCAAAGTATCCCGTAACTGCATTGCCAGTGGGTGTCACCAGGGTGAGCTAGCCTACAAACCCACCTTGGTAGATGTTGGAGGGAAGATAAATTCATGGTGCTCCTGAGTCTGATAAGCAGTTCTGTGGTTCTTCTGCCCAGCAACAGCTGAGGATAATGTGATTCAACTGGCCTTCAAGTGGTACTAGAGAGCTGTTGAAAATAGGTAAGTAATGGTCACGTATTTATTTGGGTGGTTGGAGAGCTACCTTGGAAGTACGCCACAGAGATGTGGTAAGTGCTTCCACCAGACAGAAGAGAGTCGGCTGGAAAAGACAGCATGCTTAAATGGCTTCTGCGTGTCTCCCTTCCCTTGTATAGTAACCATGGCTGAAATCTGCTTAAGACAGCTGCATGGGAAAAATGACTCTGCTAAAAGATGACTGTACTGTGTATGCTTCTAGAGTGCTAAGACTTTCCTCCCCCCATACTCTAGAGAGGACAGGGATAGGGGACACACAATTTCTCTATATGGCTTAGGTTATCTCTGCTGTGTGACTTCTATATGTCACAACCTGGGGACCCTGTTTAACTGTAAATGTGTGCCATAAGAGGCTTGCTTCTCTAGTGTACCTGTCATGTCCTGGCCATATTGGGTTTGAAGGGACATGAGGATGCTTTTGGAAGTCTCTTGGTGTTATGTCATGAATATCAGCTGGCCCTTTGGAAGCTGGTAGCAAAACATTTACGTGGGGGACCAAGCGATCTGGCTGCAAGGCATTGATCAGGAAGGGCACGTAAGACTAACAGGAGGGCATGTTTTCTTTGCTTTGTTTTTCCCCTCCTGGTGGAGCTGTTGCAATGGCTGAATCATTGCAAATCCAGCTCTATTCTTTGTGGAATACTTGGCTCTTATTCTTTGTAACGCTAACTTGTTGACAGCAGATCTGCAATAAGTACTACTGGAAGTACTTTGTGCTACTACTGCTGCTATTTCCACTTATTTTACACCTGATTATAGGTGATATTGTAGAGTTTTATTGTTGATTTTTACATCTGTGACTTGACAGGAGTCCTTGTTACCTCTCAAAGTGCCAGTAAATGTGAAGTCTATATCCATCAGTCACTTGTATCTTGTCTTCTCTTTGACTTCAGCGGACACTGAATCAGGTTTTAATGCGAGTCTCTCCCTCGATTCCAGTGGATGTTAAGTCAAGCTCTTTTTTTTTTTTTTTTTTAAACTGAGATGGCAGGCACTGTCCTTGAATTGGCTTTGAGTGTGGTATGCCTTGCACAATGGGACTCTTATTCATCTTGGAGCTGCTAACAGCCATTTTAATAATGACAGTGAAGTCATGCTAAACAAATTCAGACGAAACCTTTTTTATCATATCATAGCTTATTTTGTTTTTGTTTAGGCACAGAATAAAGGATGACTGCTATAAGTTACCTGTGTGACAGCCAGGCAAATAAAGTGTGCGTGTGTGTCCTCATGGGAATTTTTTTGTGTGTATGGAATTAAGGAGGTGGGAGAAGAAAGAGGGGGCATGGAGAGAATGCTGAAGTGGAATATGTTAGTTAGGAAAGACAGATAAGGTCATTAAGGGTTGTGGTAGACTAGCTAGTTGTATGCATTTCTAGTCACTCCACTCTGTGTGGTGTTCATTTCCAAGGCTTCATAATGCAGCGCAGTAATACATTACTAAAGGCTATCGAGGAGTTAAGGGTAGCTTTTATCCTGTGATGACTAATGTGCTGCAGCCAGATGGAATGGTATAAATCTCTTCTTGCATGCAATGAAGCCAAAACAAATACTACACAATGACCAAGTAGCAACCCAAACAGAAGCAGGACTCCTGCTGAAACAGGAGATCATGGCTTCCATTATGTATTTATGGCTGTCTTAAGCAGCCCGTGCACAACTGATGAAAACTTAAAAAGCTGTCATTTGGTTTTTCTGATTGTTTTTTAATCTTGTGCTATAAGGTAGAAAGTGAATATTTAGGAACATGTAACTGTTCAAATGAATCACATGAAAGGTCCCTCTAGTCTACTACGCTGTCCCTGGCAATGACCAGCAGCAGGTGCCTATGGAAAAGTAGATGTGGAATTTCTCCTAGTTTGGCTCCATTAATGCCCTAGCATAAGGATGATCACTCATTAATCTAGCAAAACAGTGTAAATAAAATTTATACTGACTAAACAATATAACACTATTCTGACTTGTATTCTCTGAAACATTTGCACATAAAAAAAAAATCTTTCAGGTAATTTACAGGATTTTATTTTTTACCTCAGATTTTCAAGAGAAAAGCATACAGTTAAATATAGCTTTCTACCAAACTGAAAATCCAGAAGATAAGCAAGGAATGAACTTTTTTATGCACAGAAATGAAATCCTGTAGCAATTTCTTGTACTCCTTTAAGCTGAAATTGTACTGAGAAACATTAGTGGTGGAACTTGAAGCTTCTACCTATGATACTGTATGAACTTTGGGATAAGTTACTCACCATTTGATTCTAACAGCTGCAATAAAAAGCCACTGCATGCTCCCAAATTCAGAGTTGGTCCCAGCTGATTCACCCTTCTACAAATAGGTTATGAGACAGTTTTACCAATCTCAGTTGATATATTTTAATTTATTTTTATCCAGCCTGAATGAATCTCTTCATTGGAAGATAATTCTGCAAGCAGACTTATGGAAGAAGGCCAGTCAAACCTGTTGATTTGTTGTCAGATCAACAGTTTGTTGATTTGCAAGAAGTTATTGGATAGAGATGGCAGGACAATGTAGCCTTGCCTTTTCCCCAGCACAGGAAAAATACATGTGCTCTTTAAGCAATGCTTTTATGGGCGCGATACCTCTGGAAAATACCTTTATGCAACATACCTTTGACGACTATAGTAAGCAGCTTTCTTCTAAAAGCAGATGTATAGATCAGTTCTATACAATTTTTTGTAGTGGAAGAATTTGCATTAAAACAAAACATTCTTACTGAACATGAAATATTTATTGGATTTTAAATAGAGCACCATAACATTTTTGTTTGATGCTATTGAAAAAAACTTCACATTTTGTCATGATGAAATGTCTCATTTCAAGAGGCTAAATAAAAAAAGTCTTTCTGCTGACTATGTATCATTTTGACCCATTCCGTCATTCCTTGTGAGTAAAATATATATAACATTAATTTCAGCTTGCACTGGCATAGCGTAGCACACAGTTGAAACAGTGAATCAAAATGGTAATGGCAAATTGACTTTTCAACAGATCAAAATAAAAGAGTTTTAACATTAGTGAAAATTGAAGGGTGATTTAAATTACCTAGCTTGGATCTGACTGGTATTTGTAGGCTGTTTCCCTGTGGTCAGTGGAGAGAGAGAGATTTCTCTAGGAAATGATGAGGGAACTGGATTTAGCTGCTTTCTTTTGCTTGCATCCTAGAGGGGCTTGAAGAGAGATGCTATTCACCAATTTAATACCAGATGCATTGTTAAATAAAGACTTCTAGTGGTCATGAATTTAAACACATGGAAAACTTCACTTTATTGGAGGTATCCCTGTGTATTTTTTTTGGTTTATTTTGATGCTGGATGATTGTTTTTTACCCGCTCAGAATTTCAGGCTTTCCCATGGAACAAAAATCATGGGTTCTCAACTGCTCTGTCCCATATCACATGTCACGTTTAGAACATGCAATTTATAAGAAGATTTAAAAAAAAAAAAAAAAGGCTGAATAGGCTATATATGATCTAATCTTATGCAAGACAAACGGCTACTTAGCAAAAAACTGTGACTGGATGGATCCTTCTGAGTTAAATCACGGCATTTTCTCTGAACAAGTGCTGTCCTGTGATGTGAAGAAAGATATTGTTACTTCAGGTTTGCCAGGAGATTGTCTGAAACCGATTCTTTCACACTTATGGAAATGTCTTCATCTGGGATAACTTGGTGAAGTCAGTACCTCAGCTTTGGCAAGTAACACAAGTCGCTGATCCTATCCTACATCCCCTTCTATATACACTAAACATTAAGTAGACTAAGGTGATACAGTGGTTTTAAGTCTGTACTGTTACCTATCTGGAAACCATACAGGGCTATATTCTGCAAAAATACTGGTGAGTGCTTGCAGCTTATCCAGCAAACTCAGCTACCTGGAGTAGCTATTTAATGCAAACAAAAAGCATTTGACAAGAATTGGTTAGCCCTCTGCATTGCCAGTTTTTAGAATAAAAACTAGTTTGCTCATATTCTGGGCAAAGAATTACAGTATGGAACCATTCTGCTCTGCAGGGGCATTGACTAAGAGGTTTCTTGTCAAGAAAAGGGGTCTATTTTTCCCTATTGATTTTTAACATGTTCTACAGCTGTTGAGGAAAAATAATGTTTTGAAGATGGATGCAGGTGGAAGGGGGAAAAAAATGAAAAAGATATCCTGATAAAGATTATCTGTATAAGGTTCTTTATTTCCTTCTTGCGTTCCCGAGAGATTCTTCTTGGGGAAATGCCAGAGCTTCCATTCCTTAAAGGATTGATGGAAACAAGCCATATGGGTGCATTGGACAGAAGTGCAGTGAGACATGGTGAAGGGCACAGTTATCTCGGCACAGCAGTAGCTAAGAAACCCCCCTTTGAGGGAGAATCCAAGTGCCTCCTCTGCCCTACAGTTGCTTTGAAGGAGGAATAAAATTCTTCAGCTCTTTTGTGGCCAAGTTGGTACCAGGGCCACAGAAATTCAAAGTAAACTCAAGTAGTTTCTGCTTTCTGATTTTACCTGATGTAGTCAGAGTCTGAGCAGAGGAGGAAACTGGGACCAAGCTTCTTCTCTTACTTTGCATGACCAAGTATCTCTTCAAGAGATGTAGCAATCTAAACTTTATAGGCGGTTCCACCGAAAACCAGGCCCTTCACATTTCCAAAACCTTTGTCTCAAATATACGCAAAGACTTATTTGCTACTCAATTATATTAAAACTTATTGGCTTCTTTGGGATAACATTTAGTGCGCTGTTTGAGCAGCTGAAACTGGTCTCTTCCACAAGCAGCTATCTAAGGACTAAAGGAGGATGTTTCTTTTTTCTCCCCTGATTCTGCAAAAGATACAATTGCTTCAGTAAAAGTTGTTCCAGATATCATATGACATGTTTCAGCTGTGCTTCCCTTAGGCTTTAAAATTTTATGTACTATATGAAACAGCAAGGGCTGTTGCAAAAGATTCTGAAAAGACTTAGATCTGGGGAGTTCGATCACATGTAAAATTTTTGTGGACTCTGTTTTGGCAGAATGTCCACATGGTTTAGCTGCGCATCTACCTGCACAGCTCAGCCTCTGGACTGCATCACCTTTGGTTCATTATTCACTTCTTAGAGTCCATGGTTTGCTCCTCCATTAGTAAGGAATCCTGTTTCTCCAACCAAAGGATTAATCTTCAGTAAAAAGTGTTCAGAATCTCATTTATCTTCTTCCTTGTCACACTAGGAAATAAATCTTGCATTGCTGTGAAAGCTAAACCTTGCCTAAGGATTTTTGGGGGTGGGAAAAGGGATCAGAAGCCAAACATGCACTAAATGGACAGAAAATAGTGCAGCTGATATAAGCTTAAGAAGATGTAGGACAACCATATAATGTTGCTTACCCTTTTAAAGAAGATGTATTTGTAGGTAAGTCGTCTCACAGACCATGCCACTTGTATACCATGTAGAAGACAATAAAGAAAATACATAAAGGAAAAGAAATATGTTAAGAAAAACAAAGAAAATCCCCTTCTCCAGGGAATAGTTATAAAAGGAAAAAGTAACAATGTTATCTAGGTCAAGCCTGTTGCTTTATCAGAGGCACGGATTTTAGTCTGGAATGCTAATGGCATTCCTCCATTACCTGCAAGTTGACCCATCTGTCAAGATGTTGACCACCTCAAGGACCAGATGTTACTGCCCTGTGGGCAGGCCCTGCATCCCATTAGCCACATCCAGGCAATTTATTGGTGTCCAATAAAAGATGTCCGGCAAATAATCAGTCCTAACTGGTGTATACAGTGAAGATGATTTAATGGTAAGAAGGTAAATCAAACCTGATGGAAAACTGGAGACGTGCCAGGGGTCATATGTCACCATTTTACTTGAAGAACTTAAGAAAGTAGGATGTATTTTTCTCTTGGTGAAACTGCATAGCTCAGCTGTAGAGCAAACAACAAGACCAAAGGTGACACATCTTTACTTACCAAGGAGTATTCTAAAATGAAAGAGATTACCTGGCAGGGACTTCTTGCTATTGTAAAAGCTAGTAAACAAGATAAAGATAGAATACAGAAGATGGGCAAATAGACATTCTTAAAAAGATAAAATAAACAGCAAACTTTTCTTTGACTAGGTGTTTGAAGACACACAATAACTGAAGGCACATGGTAAGGGCAGAATGCATTGTTTACTCCAGGAAGCAATTATGAATTATACAGAAAGTTGTCCAGGAGCTCCTCTGGAGCTGCGACCTGTGATGATTTGTTAAGAACAGAGAGCACATGCATAACAGTTTGCTCTCAGCTGAAGTAAACGTGTTGCACCCCACAGACTCTAATGGAGAGACGCCAGTTTCCACCAGCTCAAGATCTGACCTTAGTAGTAATTGAGAGGTAAAAGCAATTAGATAGAGAACAAAAGCTTATCTTTAGCATACTTTAAAGTCCTTAACCTAGATGCAAAGCATGGTTATAAATGAAAAGGCAGCACTAGCATTTTAGTTTAAGCTAGACAAAATTGGCTGGTTATGGAAAAATAGTTTTATAATCTGTTTATTGCCAGGCTTCAGTTTTACATTTGAGAGGAAGGGAGCATAAAGTGTAACGGCAATTATTTGTAGCTTCCTGTTTAAATACTTGCATAATAGTTTTAGCCAAATAGAAAGTCTAGACAAATTTAGGTTTTATTATTACAGTAAGATTATTATTACAGGTAAAAACCTGGTGATATAATGTTAGGCCAGATGGTTTAGAATATGCAATTGAGTTGATTTATTCCTTCACAGATGCTGGATTGTCTAGAAAAAAATCCCAGTTCCTTCTGCATATGCTGCATGTTTTGGCTTTATTTAATGAAGGTAATAGGTGTCTTCAGGTAGATTTCAGTGGGCTTTGGATCATCAGGAGATGGGCTTGTAGCAGTATAGACGGAGCGCGATGTTCACATGCTTTTTGTTCAAGCATTTTCCCAGAGCTGATATGCCAGTGCCAAAGCTAAATCCCTTCTGAAAATTTATGCTCACACTACAGAGACAATAAGGTCGTGATTTCGTGCTCATGTGTACCAGCTGGTAATCCCTAATTTGCTACTAATTCATTGCAGAGTGAGTTTAAATAGACGAAATTTTGACCAGGGTTGCAGCAATTTAGACCATACAGCACTGAGGCTACCGTTTCTTAATCAGGTTGTGCGTTGATACAGGTTGCAAACATGAAAGTGCTTGATTCAAGAAGAATGAAAAAGAAAAAAAGTCCAAATCCTAAATTTTACAATCCTAGATTGGGAAAGGCAAAATTACTTTGAATATTACAGGTCCGCTGTTATTTTAGATTAATGTTATGATCTATTTAGTAGCCTTTCCTCATTGTTTCATTATTTTCCCCATTTTTTAAAATGTTTTTAGAGTAATTTCATTTTTTATATTGTATGGGTTTTAACATTTTTTCCCCATGTTTTTATGATTTTCTTCTGCTTTCCAATATAGTTACTTTACATTGGAATTACCCAGCACAAAAGGTACAACAGTGGTCAAATGCCTATTTTTACAGAATGGGTAACAATACCTTCTTCGTTTCTTTTTCCCTCCTCATCTTAAGCTGCTGACTGTTCTTTGTCAAGTCTGGGTGGAGAGTGTTTTATTTTTTTGTCTCATTATGAAACCCTTTACTTTAAAAGAGAGCCAAAATACAAAAAGCCTGGGATGTTTCGGTTGCTGTTTTGTCCGTATTACAGTTTTAAGTGGCCTCACTTTAGAGAAAGACAAATTAAATAGTTTTCTGTAAAATGCAGCAAACAGCTGCTATCCAAAGTCACCACTAATGATAACATTGAATTCTCTTTTGTAGAAGCTTTTCATCCAGCTGTTACCTAACTCTGAAAGGGACCAGAAAGGCAAGTTACACATTTATCCCTTACTTTAAAAAGCATCTGCTAAGCCATGAATGAGTTTTCTTTTGACTTTTAAAGCCTTTGTCTTTGGAAATTGTTGTTAAGAATTGCATGAAACTAACTCATATTCTTCCTAGCTGAAACACTCCTATGCCGGGAAAAAGTTAACGGGATGATCCAATACTGCCAGAATCAATTTCCTTGTCTTTCTTAAGCACATGTATGTAAATTCATACATGCTACACTCATAAGCACATACAGATTTAGATTAGCTTGGTGGTCATGATGGATGAATATGTGATGATAACTTCGGTGGGGCAAAGGATTTGTGAAAGTGCAGTAGATTACAGAGAATATACAAACACAATTCTTCCATATCTTTTCCAAAGCTTGGTCTAATGCCCCATCTCTTTCAGTCCACCTAGTGCGTCTGAGGATGCCCTTTCCCAGCTCCCACCTCAGAGTGTGTACTTCGCTCTCAAAAGGTTTTGGGTCACTGCTGGTGATGAGGGAATTGTCTTGAAGAGTTAGGTGAAAGTGTTATTCAGTGTCCACATTCCCCTAGCTGTTACACAGTGCGCACATCCTAGCTGCAGTGCAAATGGGATACCTAAGCCCCTCTGTCCATCCCCAGCCCTATGCGGGAGGAAGCGCTGCTGGGTGAGTTTTTACCTTGGATGTTGCCTCCCTTATGCCTGAGGAGTGCAGCTTTGGGTGATCAGTGGGGACACTGGGCCCGTGAGATGAGTTTGAAGGAAAGATGAGATCTTGGCCCTGCAAAACGTGGGCTGGTTTCTGGTAGAGCCAGGGTTTCCCCCAAAAGACCTCAGTGTGCATATGAAGGAGGAGAGGTTTGGCAGTTTGTGGTAACCTGAGGTGCTGAGGAAATCTGTTACAATGGTCTCTGCTAACAGAGGTTTTTCTGTGGCTTTGTGGCAGTGCGCGCAGGTGCAGCTCCGATGGGAGGAGGCAGAAGAGAGTCTTCAAGCTGGCAGCAACGGTGAGAAACAGCTCCGGGACCCAGCGAGCCAAGAACTTTGCTACGCCCTTCCTCCTCCCTCCAACCTGGTCCCGAAGATCTCAGTTGGGAAGAAGTGCTGGGGTGGGGAAAAGTTTAAAAGCAATGGGAGAAGTGGAGCAGGACTCGCCCACATGTGAGCATGGAGCCACAGTATCCAGGGGTGCTTCTCTGGAGTCCTGATTGGTCTCTGTTGTTAGTCTCTCCGGACATCCTGCACCTGGATACAGGCACAGAACATGCTTGCAACAGAAGTAGAGCTGTTAAGCTGAACATTGCTTCCTATGGCTTTGTATTTAACAACGCTGTGGGAGGATAGCATGGCTTAGTGGAGGGGACACTGGCTTGGGCCTCAGGATACCTGCATGCTATCCCTATGGGTAAGCTTGGCCAAGTTGGGATTGATTCATTTCTGTTTTGCTGTTGGTGAAATAGGGTTGTTGGCCTCTTTCTGTGAAGGACTTCAGGCACAACATGGAAGACGCCCCTCAGGGAATGCCTTTTTATGGAAAGCCTGAGAATTAAAATCGTCCTGTTCACTGTGTTTGCTCTGCAGATGGGCACAGAAGTAATTTTACTTTGCACAGGCTGGTAGCTTTGCATAGCAGCAACTAGCTTTCAAATAATCCATCAAACAGTTCATTAGCTGGTAAGAAACAGTCTTGCTCATAGTCACTTTGGATTAGGGATTCAGTGAGGGAAGGGAGCAGCATCCATTTCCGCTCACACAAGATGTTTGTTGTGTGGCCTTTTCTGCCGGAAGCAGCCCAGCAGACAAGAGAAACAGGCTCTTCTGGAGTGCGGTTCTTCTTTTCTAGCTCAAAGTGAATCGTGACCTTCAAATGCCTTTTTACCCCCTTAGCTTTTTGGAAGAACAGATGCCTAGTGCAGAGGTAAATGGCCACACTCAGCTAGCTGACTCCCACCCCCTCAATTAGAGCAGCCCAGGTGATGGGGCATTGCATTTCAAATGGACTTAGACAGCCTTCCTGCCACCTTCACCCTGGCCGGCAAAATACATCACAACCCAGAAAACCTTGGCCTCTTGAGTAGGGCTGTATTCCCTTCAGCCCAGGTACCCTCAAGCCCTTCCCAGGTCCTTCTGTAACACTCCAGTTTAGAGAAACTAAGACCTCTCTCTCCAGACTGCTGCTTTTACTGTGATTAAGGCAGAAATCACTTCAGTCAGTAGCTCCTTATTCTTCCTCAGATGTCCTCCCTTCTAGCCCTCACTGTTGGCACCATTACCAAAAATACACTAGGGAGCATTTCCAGCAGCAGAAAGATTAAATATAGCCTTATTCTTTCAATGTGTTAATCTGGCTTGCTAGCAGTATGTAGTAATAGTGACCTTTTTGCCTTGTGCTGAAGTACCAATGCAGTGCGCGGGTACTCATTCAGAATGTGAATGCCAATGCACAGCAGGCTAAGAGACACAGGAGAATAATGCATGTGCAAATACTATGTGCAAAAACTGAAGCGTCACCTCTCCCAGTTGCTGGATGATCTCAGGCTTGCTTGGGATGATAAAACCTTTTCTCTTGGATCTAACAGTTTACTAGAGGGTGCTGAAGCTGTGGTTGCTTTGCACACTTAAGTGATCTGCAACAAAGGAAGGAGGGGTGAAATTTTCCTCTACTTTGGGCATTGCTACAGCCTCTAAAAACACCACTAATTCCCTTCCCTTTCCCACTTATCATCACAGAATTGAGTGCAAAAGTGAAGGGTCTAATGCACAGCCACATATTCCCCCCCGGGAGGAAGCTGTGCGGGAATTTCAAAAAATCTGTGGATATATGTGATGCATGCTGAGCTCTGCCACGTGCCTCAGCAAAAGTAAGGTTTCATCACACATTTAGGGCAAAATGAGGACAGATTAGAGATCATTTATATAATATAAATGGGTCTCTTCTATCATCACTCCATGGTCTGATTTATACCCAGTACAGGTGACAGGACTACTATATACTTTCAGTGGGATTTTTACAGGTGTCACTGGCTTGTGTGAAAGCACGTATTTCAAGATAATTGCTCCATATTTTCCAAACTGAGCATACTTCTACTCGTGCACAGGTGGCACCTAGGTTGTAGAAGCAAAGCGATGTGAATGAACTGGGCTTTCCGAACCACTGAGCAATTAGGAAGGTAGAAACATCGAGGAGAGGAAGAGGAATAAACGAGTGGTCCTATGTAGGACTCAAGGTTTATTATCTGGTAAGGTGTGGGGAGGGCATTGCAGTTGCGCTGGAGAGCCACAGGCCCCAAAGTCACTGTGACGCTGGAAGTGGGTCTAGGCTGTGCCCAGGCAGCAGTGAGCCATTTAAAGACCACACGGCTCTTCCATCATCACACGCATTGCAGTCGTCTTCTCTGTTCTACACCATTGCTGTCATAGCTCCTCTTTTGCACTACTGTCCAGCTCTGTGTGCTCCCCAGAGAGTAGTACCCCAGAGAGCTTCAATGTACCCCATTGCTTGCTAAAAGCAGAGAAGGGCAGGTCATAATTTTGCCCAGGAAGGATCAGAAACCTGTTTTAAGCTGCAAGATCTGGTGCCAAATCCTTGCATAGTTCATAGTGATTTTTTGGTATGTTAAGATGCTTGAATTTGTTATATTTTGATGGTTTCTCAGAGTTATTACTTGGTATACGTTTGTATTGTGTGCACTAAGAAAAATATATGTCAGAGAATACACACACACCTTTTTTTTAAACTTGCATTCTTTAAATAGTTGAACTAGCTCAGTCTGATCAGACTGAGCTGTGGTGATGGTAATACAATTTAACACAATTTATTCTGAACAGCTTTGCATGCAGTTTTTATCTGAGAGCTAACTTTCTCCCAGAAATGGTGCTAAATCCCATGAAATATAGCAGATTTCTATGCAGAATCAAGGGATTTTGATGTTCGTTTAAGTCGGTCTGCAACAATTCAAAGCTTTTTTTTTTGAGTTTTTAGATTTTCACATCACATTTGGAATATTTTCTATTGATAGCATTGACATGATTGTTAGCACTTAAATCTCAAATATTTAAGTGGAATTAGGGCTCATTATATGCACTCCAGTTATCTCAAACTGCTCAAACTTTGTTTGTGTAAAACACTAAAACATATGTTAAGTATTAAAATAAAGATGTGACAACTCATTGTATTTTAGATTATTTTTGCCTGCCGTGGAAAACTTCAAAAAATATATTTATAGTCAAAACACTGGATGCTCCAATTATAAAAGATTTGCATGTCAATATATATCTGAGGCACCTCAAGGGAATTGCACCTTGATGCTTTTAGACCCTTATTTTTATCTATGGCCAGATTTTTTTTTTTTTTTGTGCTTGGCCAAACTTCTAGAGCTTCGTGGAGTATGTAGTTAGCCTGGAGAGCCTGTAGAAGGGAAGGATTATGTGCCTGAACTACAACCCAAATTTTAGACTCAAATCCTTTTCCAACTGAACGCTCGTCCTCTGCATCTGCTCGTCCTCTGAACTTGCTGATCACTGAAACATTTTTAGCAGGGAGGGCATCTCCTAAATACCCAGTAGTCCTGTCAGGCTTCAAGAAGGCAAGAGCGTAGTGCTTCCTGCCCAGGGAATTGGGGGAGCAGCGTGAACACCTCCGTAAATGTGATCCTCACTGCTTCCATCAGTGAGTGCGGGGGGACAGAGCTTGCAGTGGGTCACAGGCCAAGAACTTCCTTCAGCAGCAAGCTCAGCTGAAGCAGACAGGAGTATTTGAGGGCCAGTGAGGACCTGCCCTTTCGCAGCTTAAGCCAGTAGATCCAGACAAAGGCTTGATTCACCCGTGAGCAATGTTCTCCCTAGGAGCTGCAGACAGATGCCTGAACTGTGAGTGGGGATGGCACAGTTTGGGGGAGAGGGGATAGAGGCTTTGGAGAAAAAGAGCTATTTGTTCTGCAGCTGTGAATTCCTGGTCGATGGCAACATAAAATGAAAAATAAGAAGTGAGCTCTCCTAATGTTGCATATCTGGGCTCACAGCATTGAGCAGGGAAGAAAGGCTGGAGTCTTTTGTCCTAGATATGTTGCAGGTTGGGTTTTATAAGCACACCTTTGCTTTGCTGTACTGTGCTTTCCTGAGTTGGTCTTTTTCCTTCCTCTAGCACTTTGGGACGTTGACAGGCTTGACACTGGGCAAACGCTTATATCTGCTTGCTGAGATTACCCAAGCAAAATGCTCCTGTTGGTGGGATTTGAACCTATTATGTTTCTCACTTTCATAAAAACCTCTGTCCTTCAAATCCAGCTCTGAACATTGCTGCTCCCCCTGCCACCCCCCTGATTCTTGTGCTGCATATTTACTGATGAAGTTTGAGTGATGTCTTATGGCTAACCTTACAGACCCCAGAAGTGATAGGGGTGTTGTGTACTCTGGAGTTTTGCCTAGTTCCCTAGCTCTTACTGCAGGCTGTCTTTCTGGTGTACTGTGATTTATACACAGGTATAATCTCAAAGAGCCCATGCTGTTGGTACAAAACATGAGAAATAACCAAGGCAAGAGTTTGGTTCTGTTGCTGTGATGGAAAACTCTCCAGGTTTAATTTGCCCGGAATGATGTGAGCTTATTGCAGGATTTGGGCTGAATGGATTCAACCTTGATGAGGATTCAATTCTCCCTCCTATTACTTCTGCTGCTTTCTCAACTCTGGGCTTAGATAGGTCGAAAAACTAAATTGAAACTTCCCATGACTTACGTGTTGGCAGATCCTGAGCCCATGGCCTACTCTGCTGCCTGAGAGCAAACAAAACTGCCCTTACAGAGAAGTAGCTCTGCTTGCAGGAGTACCCTATATTGAATTGCTTTCTTTTGGTTAGGTGACCAACTTTTCTCAGTTGCCCCAGGAGGAGGGACTTCTACTATGTCATGTACAGTCAAAGGAGGGAAGAGGAGGGTTGCTGTCTGAAAAGCCCAAAAGTTATCAGAGGGTGCGTAAGACGGCATCCAGTCTTAGGTCCCTCTGATTCAAATCTCCAAAACCAATCTGCATGTGCAGATCCCCAGGCAGCATAAGAAACCCTGAAGTAAAGACGGGAGGTTGCCTCTGAAGCATTTCTCATTGAAACCTGGCATGTCAGAAGAGCTTCCCGTGCCTGTTGCCCCTCCAGTGAGTGACAGGAAAGCTACTGAGCATGCAAAAGTGATGGAAACAGCAAAGGCGTGAGTGTCACTCCAGATGAGTGACAGCTGGCAGACGAGCTTGCCTGGGAAGCCACAGCATGGACTTAAACGGAGACTGAATTGTACGAGGTAAGAGAAGTGCCATACAGGGAGGGATTGCAGCTAGGTATGTCTTTGATGGACACAGCTAGACAGTGAGGTCTTTATTCTGACATCTCCAGCCATTAGGCAGCATTGGACTTGTTTCTAAGTGTTTTTAAAGAAAATAGACTGTTGTTTCCTTTCACTGAGACAGAGAATATGTGTGTGTGTGTGTGTGTGTGTGTGTGTGACAGACATATCTATGTAAACAATATGTATCTGTGTATATATATATATATATATATATACACACTCATATATACACACCAACAAAGAGACAGAATTATTGACTTTTTATTTATTATATTAAATATCATTAGTTAGAGTTTTTATTTTGCGAGAAGCAACAAATGCCTATGGGATGGGGCAGAGTGTGGGGCATTTGTGTGTGAAAATTTAATTTTTGAAGAAGACCTACCTTTAAAATGGAATGTCAGATCTAGCTGGTTGGTTGAGTTGCTGGATGGTGAACCCCTGAACAACAGCCCTGCTGTTTACTAAATCAAGTACAAAACTTAGCTATGCACCACCTGAAGAAAAATAAGCATAGAGTGGGTGAGTCTACATAGAAAAACGCACACTTCTGGGGCAAGAAAGGGATTATCTTCCATGGAAAAATGGAGATCTCTTCTTTTTGAAGAGTGCCCTGTTGTGCCCCATTCCAGAGAAAATGGCTGACAAACTCTGGCTGTCAACACCAATGGGACTGTAGCCACGGAGGAGAACGGTGCCAGGCCTTCAGTGTGAGAGTTTAAGTGCAGGCTGCATTTCTTTCTTCTTAAGCACTTCCTAATAGGGTCAACCTGAGGAGGTTATTGTAAGAAGAAATAGTGAGCACACAACTCTACTCTCAGGAAGAAGAGCTGACAATTTCCCAGAATTTAATTTTCTCTCAAAAGGAAGTTTTGAAGGTGTTCCAGCTTGCTTGTCATGAATTTTAACCTACTGCTCAGATACTTTCAAGTGTCAGACGTGGGGACAAAGACATGGACTGGCCTATTTTGTGTTTGACACAAAACACAAATGCATAACGAGTATCGCAACATTTGTTTTAAACTTTGTTTTGGCCAACACCACAAACCACATAGGATGGAGGAAAAAAGAACCACAGTGTAACATCATGAGCTCAGAGCTCATCAGCAACTGTCAGTAGCACAGGCAGGTTGACTAAGATGGGAGGGGTGGGGAGGGCTTGCACAGCAAGGGCACAGCAAGGGACCCCAGTGGCTATCGTTTATGTGACCTTTCAAGAAGCACTTTAGAATTGGATCCTTCAAAAAAAAGGAAATAAATTGCCTTCGAAGCAGGGAGAACCATATGCTCAGATATCCTTAGGCATCTAACTCCCATTAGTAGATGCCTACATACCTTTGAGTGTGTGAGCCCTAAGTGTCTACAGCGCATTCAGAAGTAGTAGGTTAGCAGTAGCTGTCGAAGTAGCTAACAACCCTTTCACTTAAGGTAGTGGTAAAAAGAGACTGAGCCCTGGGAGGAAATTATGCATGCGATATTGGATGCTTTTCAAAAGTCTGAAACGCCGTAACCATGAGGTTCCCGCTGTCACTTGTTCATTCTTCTGGCATGGTCAATACTGGTAACTGTCTGAAACAGAGGCGAATGCTTTGCACCAGATTCCACCTAGGACACGGAGACACGGCATTTGCTCAAAAGCGGGCTCCCACGCCTGGGGCTAGCAGTGAGGAGGTGGCAGCAGCACTGTCTGAGCGTGTCCCATGGTGCTTTACCCACACGCCAGTGGGCAGGAGTCTACCCTGGGCTCTTTCGCTTTGCATGCGGGTTATGGGACACACAGTTGCACACTGTGACTCAACACCAAGGCTCTGCACAGTATTTCCAAGCGCTGGCTTGAGCCCCAAATTGCCAAACATTGGGGTAGGCCCAAAGATGCTCCTTTCTATTGTGGGGGTCTGCCCTAGACAAGGTCCTAGCAGCACCATTTCCATGCATGTTCCACATGGAACAGGTTGCCCAGAGAGGTTGTGGAGTCTCCTTCGCTGGAGATATTCAAAACTCGCCTGGGACGCGATCCTGGGCAATATGCTCTAGAGGTCCCTGCTTGAGCAGGGAGGTTGGACTAGATGATCTCTAGAGGTCCCTTCCAACCTAAACCATTCTGTGATTCTGTGTGATTCTGTGAATGCCTGGAGTGTTGCCATCCACCCTGCTCATGCATCTTACCCACATATCCCAGGGTGTCCTCCTGCACCGGGCAGGTGTGAGGGGTCTTTTGTGAGTAAAAACGAAACTGGGTGCACTGTGGGGCAGGAGGACAGCTGCGCAGAGGGGTGCTTGGCCTGCTCCCCAGCCGGTGCCTCAGCCTGGGTGCTTCGGTCCTCGGCAGGTGCCGGCTCTCCCGCAGGGAGGCCTCGGCTCCCAGCAGGGCTTTTCCCTGCTGCCCCTGGTCCTTGTTTCCTCTCTGAACCTGGACTCCCTTATGGGGTGGGTGGGTGGGTGTGTGCATCTAGATACAAATCTCTACATAGCTATAGGAAAAGGGCATCCGGCCCAGGGTGCAGCCTGTGGTCTCCCTGGAGGTGCCCCTGCCTGGGCAAAGCAGTGAGGGTGCCGGCTGCCTTTGCCAATCCCTGTTAGATTTGGGGGGCAGGTCCCCCATCCCTCCACTAGCCCAGGAAGGCTGCCTTCTGCCTGGGGGGAAGGGGTGTTGGGGGCCACCTTGCGGCATAAACCAAGCTCGAGCCCGGCACGGGGTGCTGGGCCAACTGGTTCAGACCCCTTGCTGCATGGGGGGAGCCTGGCAGCCCTGAGGGAGCCGTGAGAGGGCTGTGAGGGAGCTGTGAGGGAGCCCTGAGGGGCTGTGAGGGGGCCGCGAGGGAGCCATGAGGGACTGTGAGGGAGCCCTGAGGGGGCCGTGAGGGAGCCATGAGAGAGCCATGAGGGAGACCATGAGAAAGCCATGAGGGGGCCATGAGGGAGCCCTGAGGGGGCCATGAGGGAGCCGTGAGGGAGACCATGAGGGGGCCGTGAGGGGACGATGAGGGGGCCCTAAGGGAGCCATGAGGGAGCCCTGGGAGGGCCATGAGGGAGCCATGAGGGGGCTGTGAGGGAGCCCTGAGGGGACCATGAGGGGGCCGTGAGGGAGCCATGAGGGGGCCATGAGGGAGCCGTGAGGGAGCCATGAGGGGGGCCGTGAGGGAGCCATGAGGGAGCCATGAAGGGGCCATGAGGGAGCCCTAAGGGGGCCATGAGGGAGCCCTGAGGGGCCGTGAGGGGGCCGTGAGGGAGCCATGAGAGAGCCGTGAAGGGGCCATGAGGGAGCCCTGGGAGGGCCATGAGGGAGCCCTAAGGGGGCCATGAGGGAGCCCTGAAGGGAGCATGAGGGAGCCATGAGGGGGCCATGAGGGAGACCACGAGGGGGCCGTGAGGGAGCCCTGAGGGGGCCGTGAGGGAGCCATGAGAGAGCCCTGAGGGGGCCCTGAGGGAGCCCTGAAGGGAGCATGAGGGGGCCATGAGGGAGCCCTGGGATGGCCATGAGGGAGCCCTGAGGGGCCATGAGGGGGGCCGTGAGGGAACCCTGAGGGACTATGAGGGGGCCGTGAGGGGGCCGTGAGGGACTGTGAGGGAGCCCTGAGGGGGCCCTGCCGGAGCCCTGCGGGGAGCCCGGCAGCCCCGGCGCGGCGCGTCCCTTATCCGGCAGCGCCACCCTGCGCCCTTCCGCGGCGCCACCTCTGCGGCGGGGAGCGCCGGGGCCGCCGCAGCCGCGGCGGGGGGGGACCAGACAGCGCCGGGCTGAGGGGACGGGACGGGGCGGCGGTGGGGGGGGGGGGGTTGTCCAGCGCCTCCGTTCCTGCTGGGGCTCGGCTGCAGCCACCCCCCCCCTCCGCCCCCGCCGCCCCAGCGGGCCCGGCAGAAGCAGCGTGTGTGGGGGGGGGGGAGCAGTGGGGAAGCGGGTGGCACCTCGCAGCGGGCAGTGGCCCGGAGGCAGTTAGGAGCCTGGCAGAGGTGGTGCCCCGGCACCTGGGCTGGGCGGGGGGGCCAGCGGCTCGCCCGCCTACAAGCCCCGTCCTGCCGCTTCCTCTACTGGGCGTTATATTGCCGGGGCGGGGGGGGGGAAGATGGTTTGCACGGGGGGCACGGGTGGGCCGTGCAGCGCCTCTGGCGGCTGCGGGAAGGAGGAGAAAGAAGAAAATGTTTTTTAAAAAAAAAAAAAAAAGAAATTACCCGAAGCACCATGCCCCCCCCCCCAAAAAAAAAAAAGCTGGGGTGGCGGGGCCGCCAGCGGGAAGGGCTTTGCTGCCGCCCGGCGGCCGTGGCCGGGAGCGCGCCGCCCGCGCCCGCCAGACCGCCCTCGGCGAAGGAAAGGGAAGAGGGGAGGGAAAAAGAAAAAAAACAAACCCAAACAATAACAACAAAAAACACAACTTCCTCAAGGTCCAGAAAGCAATAAAACCCTTAAATTGTTTCCTTTGCGAAAAGATAGCGCCGGGTAGCCTCGCTCGGGGGCGGAGGGGAAAGGACTGTAGGAGTTTATTTGCAGATGTGGGGGATAAAAGGAGCTGAGGCACCGACGCGGCGCGAGTGTCACTCTTGCGAAGCCACAAGTGCATATTTCCTGAAATAGCGCACGCTACGCTATCGCGCACGCACCGCCACTTAAGGCGTACCGAGCCCATGGCGGGGGAGCGGCGGGGCCGGCGGGACCTGGGCAAGGGCCCTTCTGCAGCGCGGACTGCCCCTGTGTGTGTGTGTGTTTTCCTCTGCCTGCTCCCTCTCGGCGATCGCTGTCCGTATCGGCCCCCTTAATAAATACAACCGAGAATTGTTCTTATACTTTGTAAATATTGGATTAGCTTTTCATTGACCAGCTCTCTTGAAAAGACCCGAAAAATCCACACCGGTTCTAAACTAAGCCAAACAGTCAATAGGTGATGAAAGTAAGTTATTTCCAGGGCTTAAAGGGGTTTCCAACTCATTATCAGGTTATCTGATTCGCCTAAATAGTTTCTTCCCTAGAAGTGGGTGGAGGAAGGAAAAAAAAAAAAGAAAGAAAAAGAAAAGTCTCCAGCGCTACAGAACCAGAGGAGGAAATCGGGTGAAAACGAAGCCTAAAGCAAGGCTTAGCTCTCATTTCCGCTCTTTGGACGGCGAATAGCAAAGACTGTGAGGCACTGGATTTCCCCTGGCAAATAATTAGGGGGAACTGCATCGAGATCTCCCCGAAACCAGCTGCCCGATCTCGCCTGAGATGGTGCGACGGGGGCCGTGCAGTGGCGGGGAGCTGGCGACCCTGGACATTTCCCCGTGTTCACGCAGACCACGATATTTGGAGTTATCTCAGCCTTGTTTTCACACGCTCCCCATCCCGAACAAGCGCCCTATTGTATCCGAAATCCACTCCGTTATCCTTGGAGCGTGTCACGAACAAAAACCCCATGGGTAAATATTTCTGGGCGTGCAGCTCTGCGGTACTGCTCAGGGGCTTAGGGAAGGGGCGATTCGCGGATTAGCGGTACCGGGGCAAATCCGGGGTGGCGGCAGCAGCGCAGGCAGGGAGCGCGGCGCTCCGCGGCAGCATCGCGCACGGCCCGGGGTGGCCCGGGCCTCCAGGTGAAGCCTCTAGCTCTCTCTGCCGTGCCAATCCCGAAACCAAGTCAACTCCGGGAGACACTCGTGCTTCCATGCAGAGAGGTTTCGTGTGTGTGTGTGGGTCTGCGCATGGGGCGGGGTGTTAAAATGTCAAGGATGATTGCTTTTTTTGCCTCTTTCTTTCTCTCTTTTCTTTCTTTTTTCCTTTCCTTTTCTTTCTTTCTTTCTTTTTCTTTCTTTCCTTCTTTCTTTCTTTCTTTCTTTCTTTTTTTTAATCGCCTGCCTTGCACAACGAGGAACTACGACAAGAAAGAGACAGTTCTCTGGAAAAGAACAAAAATTTATCAGTCCGCTGCGTTATACAGTTGTGTACTGAAAAAGCCTGCATAACATTACATGCTGTGTGAATGCATCCTTGTTCTCTCTGCCCGGAGCAGAGCAAACAGCTCAGGGCATCGAAAGCAGCGGAACTCCATTGACGATCTGGAGGTGCAGGAACGGACATTTTATTTTATTTTTACGGTGGAGATGTGTTTGGGCTTTTCTGCGGGGCGGGGAGGGGGGCGAGAGGGAGAGTCGAATTTCCTGTGAAATGAGAGACAAACTTGTCAGTGGGAACTTGGAGAAAAGGAGGGCCTCTGTTATTCTTCAAAGAGAGAGGGAGAGAGAGGGAGAGAGGGAGAGAAAGAGAGAGGGTGTTTTTTTTTTTTTTTTCCAGAATAGATATAGCACGAATTTTTAATTCGTCTTCCTTTCACAGACAACAATACTGGTTTTGAAAGCTGGGCACAATTTGGGTTTTGTGAGGGGTCTCCCAGCCCAGCTGGCCATATGGGATACAACATGTAGAACATGCCTAACAATGAGCACAAGTGACAGCCGTAACAAAACGCAAAGGACACTGCTCCCTGACTCCGAGATGTACTGCCTCTGATAAATGAATTGAATAGCCCTAAAAAGAAGGGAGGGGGGGAAGAGAGAGAAGGGAGGGAAGGCGAAGGGAGAGGGGCCCACCCCCCCCAAACTGTCTCTCCTTTTTTTCTCCCCCCCCAGCCCTGCGCTGCCTTTCCCTTCAGCCTCTTTAATATGCACGCCTCTAACATGCTCACCTCCCAGCCTCCCCTATTGTGCTGTTTTGTGGAGTCTACTGTATATTGTGCAAAGATAGACTGCCCAGAACTGGCCCAGCAGCATGGGAGATATAAGGCCATGGAGGTTAGGGCCACACAACTGGTTTTATAGACTTAACACAGCCTGGGGGTGGGGGGTGGGGGGGAAGTGACTATTCTCCCTCTTTCCCCCTTCTGACTTGCACGCCAGGGATTTGGGAGGGAAAGGGGGGGGCTGCATACGTTCGTGTACATATAATATTTGGAGAGTTAATTCTGTGCACACTATATAGTGATACACATTGACAGTCGCCCGGTGTATTCCTGTGTGTATAGAGTCATCCGCATGCACATGGCAATCCCGTGGTCCCCCTAACTTCAGCGAGAGTGCAGAAATTGCCTCTGCGAGGCTGGCTGCTGCTAAAAACCCGGCTCATTTGCCGGCTTATTTATTTGTTTTGCTCTCTCTCCCGGTTAAGAAGCTGAGTCTCTTCAGCTTTTGCTCCTAACCATAAACAACGAGAAAGACTCTCTCAAGGAGCTGGTGCCCGTTCCCCGCAGCAAAGAGGAACCATTTAGCAAACCCGAGCAATTTCTTGGCTTCAGGAGAGGGCTTTCTTTTGGATGAGGTTTCATTTGGAGAGGGCGCGGGGGGGGGAGGAAAAAAACGGATAAAAAAAAAAAGGAAAAAAAGAACATCCACAGGCAGGATGGCTGTGCGAGGGGCTTTGCGCCCCGCGGAAGGCTGCGCCGAGGCGGAGGGGGTTGCGGAGGGCGCGGGGGCTGCACCGCGGAGGGGCCCGGGGCGGCGGCGCGGCAGGTCCCCGCAGGACTCAAATCCAAAATTAACGGCGGAGAGAGAGCAGGTCTCCCTCTTAGCAAGATGCTTCATCCAATAAAAAGTCTTTCTTTCTTTCTTTCTTTCTTTTTTTTTTTGGCCAGTTCCATCACATTAGCACCTCCGCCAGCCTCGAATTGTACAGGAAGGAAAAGCAGAGAGAAAGAGAGCTAGGAGCACATATCTATCCAGATCTCTGCCCAAATTCCGTCCAAGCTGCCGCTTCGCTTCACCTGCCTTAAACCCATTATAACAACTTTGTCCAGCCGCATTTGGCCAGGACTCGATCCCCTTTTTCCTCCTGGCCGTGCTGCTGTCCCGCCTTTCTCACCTTCCTCTCTGCCAAGTCCATCTTTTCTCCCTCTTCCCCCTTTTTTTTTTGGGGGGGGAGGGGAGGGTCCCTCCGCTACCAAGGTGTTAAGCTGCTCTCCCACTTCCTCGTCCTGCCTGGAGCCGCCTTCGCCTCCCCAAGGGGCTGAATGCGGAGTTTCCTCGCTCCCCCGCTCAAACAGACCCCCCCTCCCACCCCCGGTCCAGGCGAGCGCACCGAGATGATACTAGGACCAAAAACTCCCCAAGTGAAGCACCTCCACTGCGTGGGGAAGGCATTGCTGTATATAAAATCTTAATTATATGTACACAATAATTCTGTCCTTGTCTTCATTTTCCCGCGACTCACTCTCCTCCCTGGGTGTTCCAGGCAAGCCGGGCAGAAGGACCAGCCAATATAGCTATTTTCCCCCTAAAAAAAAAGTTCCGGCCTGGAGATAGGAGGGAGAGAGGGAAGTCGATCAGCGTTGGGTCCCAGCCGCGCCCGAAGCGCTCTCACAACTCCGCAAACACTTGTGGGCTTTCCCCGCTTTCTTAGTTTTTGTGCCTCTTAGTAAAGCTGCCAGCCGTGCACAAGGTAACTCAGAGAAGTGCCGCCGGGCCATATAAGTGGCCGCCGCCGCTTTCCCTTCCTCTCCCCTTGAAATAAAACTAAACCTAACCAAAAAGCGACCACCAAAACCAAGAACCGCAACGTTTCCCCCCATCTCCACCGGGGGATTTTGCAGGGAGGCTGGCAGGAGGGCCGTTTTCACCGCAAAGTCAAACAAAAACGTTTGGTCGTTGTTGTTGGTTGCCTCTTTTTTTTTGTTTTTGGAAATATAGCGTTTTTATTAAAATTCGTATTAAAATATCGAAAACCTTGCAGTGGTGTGTGTCACCCGGGTTTACACACAGTGATTGTGCTAGATATTTCTAAGGAGATGACCAGATCAGGGATTTTTTTAATCTACGTTTCTTTTTCTTGCCCTCGTGATCATTAGGAGAATAGTAGCACGCAAACCCCATATAAAATAAAAGAAAATAAACTCCCTAAATATTACTCATAGCAACAATAACAAGAACTATATGCAAAAATGCCCCTGCTAATAGTTGTCAGGATCTACAGACGGGCAAAATTTTTCACAGAAAAGGAGAAATCAAGATCTCCATTTTAAAGTGTTCTCCGCTGGCGTTACAGACGACTGACAACAGCGCTACAAGTACACGAACAAACCTTACAAAATCACAAGAGCATCGGGTTTTTTATGCTTTATTTTTTTTTATTCTGATGATTTTTCCCCCCTTTTATTTTAGTTGTAGGTAGACAGGACCACTCTGAATGGCGCAAAAATTTCTGTAAACAATGACGCACAAAAACACCTCCCCTCCCTTCCCCCCACCTCCCCCCTAAATGAAACCGAGCCCCCCAAAAATGGAGGGGAAAAGAAACAGGAGAGGAAAAAAATCCATAATAATAATAATAATAATAATAGCAATAATAATAATAATAATAGCGTTTCCCTCTCCATCCCTTCCCCTGTAGTTTTGATTTTTTTTTTTTTTGGAGCATCAGTCTGTCTCTCTCTCGCTTTTTCCTCTTTTTTTTTTTTTCGCCTTTTTGTGTGGGTGTGTGTGGGTGCGCTGTGCGGGCGAGTGTGTGTTTTCTCCTGCAGCGTTCACCAAGTCCATTGCTGCGCTTGTACCAAATGGTGTGCTGTGGGGTACTGGGGGTTGCTGGCAGAGCTGTACTGGGCGTTATATTGCATATGCTGTAGAGACTGGGCGCTGTAGGCGGAGAAGGGGATTCCCGTTTGGAAAGTAGCGGCTGCCAAGTCCTGAGCTTTGAGCGTGTGGCAGGGCTTGCCGTCCCGGACGAGGACGGGCACGGCCACCCGCCGCGGGGACGGCAGCGGGGTCACCTCCATACCTTTCTCGGCCCGCGCCCGCTTCATCTTGTAGCGGTGATTTTGGAACCAGATCTTCACCTGCGTGGGCGTGAGGCGGATGAGGCTGGCCAGGTGCTCCCGCTCGGGCGCCGAGAGGTACCGCTGCTGCCGGAACCGCCGCTCCAGCTCGTAGGTCTGCGCCTTGGAGAAGAGCACCCGCCTCTTCCTCTTCTTCCCCGCGTCCCCGCCGCCCGCCGGCTCCTTCTCGTTGTCCGGCGACTCGTCGGCCGACGGCTCGGGCGATTTGGCCGAGGAGTCCTGGCTGGCGTTGCCGGAGGCCAGCCCGTGCACTGCGGAGAGTCCGCAAAGACAGCGCCGTCAGCGGCGCGCACGGCTCCGCGCCGCTCCGCCGCCCTCCGCGCCGCCCCCCGCTCGCCGCGCTCCGCGCCCGGCGGCTCCCAGCTGCCGAGCCGCGGAGCCCGCTCGCAGCCCCCGCACGCGTTTTCTGCGAGCAGGCAGCGCCGCGGCCGCTGCCCTCCTCGCCTCGGAAAAAAACAGCGCGCAAAAAAAAAAAAAAGAAAAGAAAAGAAGAAAAAAAAAAAGGAAAGGAAAAATAGCGCCCTGAACGCCCCCGAGCCACCCCACTGTCGGGGGAAATCCGAGCTGCCTGTAATCCCTCCATCCCGGCTGCGAAATAGCTCCGCATGCCAGCGGAGCTCCCCCCTCGCCCCGCCGCATCCCGGCGGAGCCCCCTCCGCATGCCCCGACCCCGGTGACCCGCCGCCGCGGGGCTCGGGGCCAGCCGCGCCCCGGGCTGGGCTCTGCGCACCCGCGGAGCGGCGCGCGGAGGCGCGGCTCGCCGGTACTCACAGGAGTATTGGATGCCCTCGGCGCTAGCGAGCCAACGCGTGTAGGGATTATCGCTATTATCATAGAAAGGGTTCTTCAAAGGCAGCGTTTGAACAGTGTCCAATGGGTTTTGTCCCAAAACTCCCGATTTCTTGGGAGGCTCCGACGCTTCGCTCTCCTCTTCGCCTCCTTCCGCCACAGATCCGTCCTCATCGTTGGTGTCAGGAAGGTCCAAAATGTCCTTTACAGAAAACCCCGTCTTTGTGTTGGTCAGAGACATGTTCTGGCCAAATTTAGGCAGGAAAGTTGAAGGAGCAGCTTGTCGATCGGCTGTGTCACACACACACACACACACACACACACACACACACACACACGAAACGACAACAACAACAAGGCGCGCACACACACACGCACACACACCAGCGAGGGGGAGGAGGGTACGGGGTGGCGGTGGTGGCGAACTTGGAGCAGGAAAAAATATGTCGAAAAATAATCGAGGGTTTCTGCGCGAAAGAAGAAGAGGCGCCCCAGCCGCAGCGGTGGATCTCTGGGTTTCTATGGGCTTCTTCTGCTACGGAGGAGATTCAGAGAGCAGAAGTAGCAGCTGGCTTCGGAAATAGTTTGTAACTCCAGGGGAAAGGGGGATAGACACATCAAAAAAAAAAAAAAAAGGAAAGGAAAAAAAAAAGAAAAAAAAATCACTTCTGGTTCTTGCTTAAACACACCGAACCCGTGCCTGCCGCTTGAAAAAAATAAGCCATTGCTGGAGTGAACAGTCCATATAAGGCTGGTCCCCACACATGAACCTGCCGAGAGGAGGGAGAAAAAAAATACATTAAACCCGGGAAAGGTTGGCCACGTGTGGGCGGGTCTTAGAAGTCAAGTGGATGAAGACAGTGTTTGCAGATGTGAAATTGCGGGTTTTGGGCGAGCTCCGAGCTTCCACCATTGGTGATGAGTGGTATAACGTGTCAGTTAATTACCAGCGTGGGGAGGGCCTTTTCCGTGTGTGTGTGTGTGTGTGTGTGCGCGAGTGTGTGTGTGCGTGTGTGATTTTTTTTTTTTAACACAATATTTACATACAAAGAGCTTCGGACCAGCCCGATATTCTACACACTCCAAAGTGTGTTTTCCACCGAGTGCCTTGAAAAGCCAAAGGAAAAAAAAAAAAAAGGGTGTGGGGGGGGAGGTAAGGAGGGAGAGAAAGGTTGCCTTGCCGGTTTTGCCACCCCCTCCCCAGCAGCCCGCGCCTGCCTTCGTTTCCCCTCGCAGCCGACGTCAACCTGGGCAGGAGCGCTTCGGTGCGGGAGATGCGCTCCAGTTGTTGCTCGGTACCTAAACAAGATGCTGCTCAGATGGCAAGAGACCAACTTATCTAAACCTCCTAGGTCAATATTTTGGTTGAGGCTTAAGGATGAACACTGGAAATTAAACAGCAAGTAATTGATTCTAGTTTGCTCCGAAATTAACCAAACTGGCAAAATACAATCGTCAGTCACTACCCGGAGAGATTCGGGACGTGATAGTTTGGGCGGGGGGGGGGGGGAGGGCAGGCTTTATTTCAAGAGGTCTCATTGATTTTGCCTCTTTCTTCTAGGGGAATAAAACACAGTCCGTTTAGCTAACTTAATGGGCTGGAGCCCAATGGACTTTCAAATATGACTGCCGTCAATTTGTGCTTTATTTATTTATTTAGCTACTTATTTGTTTATTTATTTTTTCCCAGGACAAGGGCTGAGGAGGGGGCGGGTAAGGAAGGGGCTGCTTTTCAATAAGACATTTCAGAAGGCAGCATCTGCGAGCATCAAGTGTGCCCCCCCCCCCCCCGGCCCCCGCCCCGGGCTAGTGGGTGCCAAGCCCTTGGCCGCGCTGCCTGAGCCGGCAGGCGGGGGCCGACGGCCGCGGAGGGGGCGCCGCGGGGCCCTCACTTCGCCCTGCGCCCTCTGGCCGCGCCCGCGGTGCGCTGGCTCCCCCACCGCGCGGGGCACACCGCCTCCGCAAGCCAGGCCCGCTAGAAACCGTCCCCCCTCCCCAATTTCTACCGCCTCTCTCTGTCTGCCTTCAACTTATTATTATTATTATTACTATTATTATTATTATTATTATTATTATTATTTTCCCCTCCTACCCTCTCCTTTTCTGCACCCGCGAAGGACGCAGTTCAGCTCAGGCGCTAAAGGGCTGCGTGCGTGGGTCGCCCGGCGCTGAGTTTCCCATTCGCTTTTTGACCTATTAACTGCACTACCCCATCCCAAGCCCTCTGCCCCCATGCCACCCCATGCCTGCCTCGGTGGAGGACGGACACAGCACCTCGCTGCTCCGTGTGTGTGCGTGTGTGCGTGTGCGTGTGCGGAAAAGGGAACGGCTTGGCTCTAGTTAGGACAGCCTGCAGGTTCCTCTTCCCTTCGAAGGGATCGCCGTGATTTGGAGAAGGCGACCCGCTTTGGCGGAGGCGGTTTGCAGAGGAGGACCGTCCACTTCGGGCGTGGTGATGGGACCGTGTGGGGGGAGTCAAAATCTGGGAAAGAGCTTCTCGCCACCACTCGCCACCACCTTTTTTTTTTTTTTTGTTCCCCCTGGAAAAGAAAAGTTGTCTGACTTTCTCTCCCAGGCGGAGGGGGTGGGAATAGGGCTGGTGGCGGTAGAAAAAGGAGGAAGATGGTTCCTTAGAGATCGTCCTATTTGTTGATGAGTTTGTTTGCACCTTCCCCTCCTTTTTCTAGCGACTCCCCCCATCTTTGCTCCCCCCAGCCCCCACCCTGCCTCCCATAAAGTATGTGATGTGGCTGACAATGCCCAGGGATTTTTTTTTTTTAAAGCAAGCCCCTGAGCACATCCTGGGTGGTCGGACCCGCGCAAACACAAATACAACCCTATGGCTAAGCTGGAAACAATGTCCGCAATGTAGACAAATGTCCGGCTTCTGTTGGAACCTTTTGTCTCGGCTCAGTTTTTGCATTTATTTCAGTGGCGAAATAATACGTGATTGACGCCCTCTTTCAATGTGTTCTAACTGTTGGGAATAAATCTGAGGTTGTTCCTAGTTGTCATGGTATTCAACTGCACTCAATGGCTATCTCTTCATCCATTTCTGAGTCCTTCCTCAATATTAAGGGAACCCCTTCATGTGGGCGCTCCCTTACTCTTCTTTACTCTTCTCCTGGGGGAGGGGGCGCTTGGGCAGTGTGTTTAAATATATATGTTTAATTTCCAGCAAATCTCGAGTCAGGCACGTACTGGCTGATTTATTCGTCCATTTCGACCTGCCCGGAGAGGAGGGGGGGTCGGTGATGGTGTTCGCTCAGGGCAGATAGGATGGGACAGGATGGGATTTTAATTCCTTCCCACCGTGGCAGTCAACAGGGAAAAAAAAAAGTAGTGATAACAGTAATAATCACAACAGCAGCAGAACGATAAAACATCCCATACCAAAGAGGCTGAGAAATAAATTAAATACCCCCAGCAGAAATTAAGCCAACGAGCCCCAGGAAAGGAGCCTCGGTGGAGACGGGCTGGAGGGTGAAGTCGGAGCAGAGCATCCCTGGGGGCGGCAGGACTGCAAAGCTTTTCTGCTCGGGGGCATGTGTGTGCGAGAAGTGGCGGCGACGGTGGTGAATTTAATTTGAGAAGATCTCCTTTTCAGGCCGATCTAAGAGCCAGACTTCAAAACAACAACAGCAAACAAACAGCAACAACAAAAACCAAACGCGCAAATGCCACAACATGGACACACCGTCCTGCAGAAAACTCGACATCTGAGGGATTTAACCAGCGAAAGGAGGGAGGCGCTGGGAAAACTGCGCTGACAGGCCTTTTGCAACCTCTTTCGACAACCCCCGAGCCTGGGAACTGACGGGTCAGGACAGGTAGCTTGAAGAATGAAAGCGTACACGCTGAACAAATAGCCCTAATAAGAAACTCGGGAGCAAATACGACTTGTGGGATTTTATCAGTATGGCACCGGCTGCACCACACCGTCCCAGCACACAAACACACAGCCCCCAACCTGGGATGGCTTTTGGCCATAGTCTCGCAGACCACCTGATAGGTAAATATTTTCCTCAGGGAAAACCAGAGTTGCCGGCTCATTAATCAGAAGGGGTGCGGGTAGGGTAACAATGGCCTGTTGTCGGCATACAGCGCCTTAACAACACGGCCGGCCTGTGCCCGGCTACCCCACTCGGCACATAAAGTCCCGGGAAAAGTCACAAGCCCCCTTCCCCAACCCTCCTGTACCCCCTGCCCCTCGCCTTGCCAGCCCCAGCCACCCTGCGCACAAGTGGCCGCAGCCGCAGGCCTGGGTCAGCTCCTGCCTGCCCCGCTGAGGGGTCGGAGTGACCCCAGCGCTGATTTTGGGCGAGCTCTTCTTGCCCCCGGACCCCTGCGGCCTCCGCGGTGAGGGCTGCGCCTGGGCCGTGGGAAAGAGCGCGAGGTTTTTCCCACGCGTGGGCACCGCCTGCGCGGCTGCCCCCGCTGCTTCTTAGGATTGGGCTGGCGAGGGCCGAGCAGGGGCAAGGGCTGTGCCCGCTCTGCCGCGGTGCTGGCCCCCAAACACGGCCAGCTCCGGCTGCCCCGACGCAGTCCAGCGCTGCCGCGGCCGAGGTGGCAGCTGCGGGCGTGACGTCACTTGCGAGTCGTGACGTCAGAGCCACCCGGTCCTTTTTACGTCAAGGTGGGCTGTTGGGCCAGGACACTGCCCCGCGCTCCTCAAGCAACGAGCCGCTGCCTCCCCTAAGCCCGCTTTTGATAATGTCCGAGGGGAAAAAAACGACGCCAGCCTGCCAGCTATCGAAACCGAAGTTGAGGCACCCACTGTCACGATGCCAGCTGTGGGGATGCTCTCGGCTCTCCTTTGTGCCTTTCGCCGGGAGTCTTTCTTTGTTCCCTTCCCAGCACCCTGCTCGGATGGCTCTGCCCGCCGTCCCGGAGGCCGGGGCCGGCGCTGGGGAGGACAGCAGCGGCCGGCTGGGGGCCTGGCCCGCGTTTGCCCTGGCTCGGGGCTCTCCCCCAACTCCCACAGCGACGTGCTCCCTCCTCAGCCGCTGTGTACCCCTGGGACCAGCTGGGCCATTTGGAGCCGGGAAGGAGGGGGGAGATGCTCCAGCGCTGCAGAGAGGAGGTGGCATCTCAGGGGGAGCCCCACCAAAGCCTTCCCAACAGCTGCTGGCGACCCGAAACGGGGGCTACCCCCAAACTGGAGTTGAGATCTGGGCAGTGGGGCAGATCGGGCTGTCCTTGCAGACAGCGAAGGCCCTTTCCAGCTGCGGGAGGTAAGGGGAGAGCGAGAGAGCTCCTCCCGACCTCGCGGCTTGAAGCTGCCGGAATGCCATTGCGGCCAGATCCGCCTGAATTTAAGCCCCGGACTTATAGGATGGAGGGGTTATTTGAACAAGTGAACAAGAGGCTGAAAAGGAGAGGTGCGTGTACACAGGCTAAGTGCTTGTACTTCAGGACAAGTGCCCTCTAGTAGCGTGGAAGTGTTTACCTGTTTACTTTTACAGGTAGCTCAAACACAAGCCATTCGCCTTTTCTCTCATTTCCGATGTGTTTGTCAGCTTCTGCTCGCCGCCCAGAGCTGCGCGGAGAGCAGCCCCCTCCCGCGGACGAGCCGCAGCTCTTTATTTTAGCAGCATTAAAGCTCTCTAAGAGCGGGGGGGAAGAGACACTTGGTGGGGGATAAGAGAGGAAAAGAGCCGCCCTTAGCGACCCTCCAGTGCACGCTCGTACCCCGGGCAGCAGGACAGGCGGCATGTGCAAGGCGAGGGGCTCCCCGGCTTGGGCCGCAGCCCCGGGGGCGCGGGCGGCCGCCGCGGCTCCCCCCGCTCCGGGCGGCAGCGCCGGGACCCCCTGCCCGCCCCAGCCCCACCGAGGGCTCCGCACCGGCCGAGGTGCCGCAAAGCAAACAAACAAGCAGGGGAATTAAAAGCTGCGCCTTGGATTAAAGTCCTCTGCCAGGCTCCGCGGGCTGCAAGCAGCTATCCGGCTAGTTAAAAGCGTTATTTCGGCCTTGTGACAGGCAGACAAATAGGTTATTATTTTTAAGCTGCGAGGTGCCTTCTTTTCTTTAATTGCTTTTTTAGTCTCACCGGCGGACGAGAACTCCCGATCGTTCAAAAGCACGAGGTCTTTCCAATTATTTAAAGCCATCGATTCCCCTGACTGCATTCCCTTCTCTGTCGAGTAATATCATCTATATGATATCATCCATATACGTACGGGTGTGAATGAGAAGGTGTTTAACTGGAGTCTTCCACTGTTTCTCCCCTCCCTGCACAGTTCACTTGTCCTGACCTCTAACCCATCACACATCACATCTTCGATAACAGCCGTCAAGTGGATTAGTTTATTGTTTGATTAGACCAAAGGTGCAAGCTATTGTTTTCATTCACTCCAGACCACAAATAAATAAATAAAAAGAATTGCACCTTACCGCTCCGTACGGATTAGCGATCCCACACAAAGCCTTTGTTAGAGGGGCAGGTTTATGTTATCTCTTAGGATAAGCTACACTTGAAATCAATGGGGAAAGGAAAGCGCAGCCCATTCTACTCCTGATAATTGTTATTAAGCGATGCACCTTAGGAACATCCCCTGTAAACAATATCTTCTTCTTTTATTTTTATTTTTTTTAAGTGGGGGGGGGAGGGGGAGAAGACCTGCGTCATTAAGAGAGGACATCCTTTTTTTTTTTTTCTGATAACAAACAACAACAACAACAAAACCATCACCCCTAACATACCGTAAGGGATCCCTTCCCCTGCACAGACTATTTAAAATTTCATTTGTCTACGGCGCGCCCTGCATTGCAACCGTTTTACAGATACAAGCGGCAGCACTAAAATGAGTGGACTACTTCACTCCGCAGTACTTCTGGGTCTCTTTGGAGAGGGACTCTGCGACATCTCTGCCAAGGAAGAAACATAACAATACCGTGCACTCCCCCCCACCCCGAAACTCAGCAACAGGAAAGGTGGCAGGGAAGGAAAAACCCGCATAACTAAATTACCTTGCACATACGCCATGCTGGCCAGGGGATGGAAGGGTGTTAAAAATATCGTATTCCCTAAAATCATGAAGAAACAGAGCCCTCTAAATCCTCCTTTGGTTACAAGAACTTAATTGTAACGTGTGGGGCTCGGAGTTTCTGATGGGTGAAATTCCCTTCTCTTTTCATGGCTGGAAAAATGTCATTAACAAAGGCATTAACGATGTTTTGAGGAAACAGATAAAAAAAGGAGAAGAAGAAAGGAAGATTCCTCCCGCATATAGAAACGGCATCAGCATCCGCCTTCCCTGTTGAGGAACAAGAGAAACCCACTATCAACCCCCCAAAATCCCAGCGCCGCCCTGCCTTTCTCCCAGAGACAATTAAATCTTCTCCAGGACATAGGAATCTAAATGAGCTTTCCTCCTCTCACAATCATTCTATCTTCTTCCCCCTGAAGCTTCAAAGACGGGGAAATCCTTCCAATTCACCGATATTACATATATAAATTTGTAGATATAGATATATTCCCCAACCAAACCTCCCGAGGTGGTAAATTGTAATAGAAATTAGGATTTTTTCCCCTTCCTCCCTCGGGGCTAATGGGGTTATGTCAGAGCTTGAGGGCACATGTTAGGGCTTTGATAAATGCAGTTTAATGAGATCTTTGAAAATATTGCCAATAGAGTCAGAGGCAACACCAGTGCGAGGCAGTTTGTTAACGCAAGGTATGTTAACACAAAGCCAGAAGATTGAAGTCTCCTGCACCTCATAGCGATCCGATCCAGCTATTTGTTTGTCTTATTCATTTTTTTTTTCCCGAGCAGAAGCTGTAAGTAGAGCCCGGGGGCCTTCCTTCCCGTTCCAGTCTATTATAACTGTTTTATTTGCCAGCCAAATGCTTCTTCCCCCCCAGCAAACCCTTCAGCTTTATTCGTTCACATCTCTCTAATGATTAAACGTGTCCCAATGAGATTAAGCTTTGTCAGAAATGTTCTTCCTTGCAAAGAAAAATCCAACTCGTTTCGATAAGGGCAATTTGAATGCAAGAGATTTATAGTTCTTTATGAAGCATGGCCCTGAAAGCACTTTCTTATCTGAATTTATTTCTTGCACACGCACACACGCACAATATGGAGGACTTAAAAAGCCCAACCGTCTACTATGTGATGGGTATATACATATGTACACACAGGTAGTTGGGATATATATATCGGTAAGTGGTGTGCTTTACATTTAGGGTGTTTAGTAGGCTGACAAGTCACGGACTGAATTTGAAACCTCTTCTCCCCTGCCAAAAGCTAGGAAGGCTCATTTCCGATTTTGAAACAGTCGGAGAAAGCAGGATCATTTTCTTTTTGCACAAATGATGAGGAGGGAGGGAGGGACCCTACCTAAGTGCCCAGGGGAAAGGTCTGAGGTGGAAACCAAAAACCGGGGAGTGGGAAACACCAAGGAAAGGAAGAAAACCCCTCGGGGCCGCCAGCAGCGCGCACTGCCGGGGGCAGGAAGCCTGGCCGAGTCCCCAAGGTGGAGAGGAGAGAAATGCAAAACTGCCCTGGGTGCAGACCCGAGAGACCAGGGACTGGGACTTTTGAGCCATTCTCGATCCTCTGGCGTACTCTGCTGACTCAAACGAGAAGTGTCCTCTACCAGCTGCTTCCCGGGAAGGGGGGAAGGAGGAAGAAATGAGGCCAGTTACCTTCCTCCCTAGGTAACGCAAATCAAGCGATCAAGAGCTTCCAAAAGGAGCCACGTTTCTCCCAGGCCCTCCCGAGCCCGGAGCCATCGTGGAGGCTGGAGCGCGCTCCCGCGTGGGCGGTCGGCCGGGCTGGGGGGGCTCGGCGGGGCACAGGGCAGCCCCTGGGCCAAGCCTGGAGGGCGGCGGGGCCACCCGGGCACCCAGGTGCACAGCGAGGTGAGGGGGTGAAGGCCAGCTTTGGTAGTCCCCCCCCCCCGGCCGGCAGGGGAGGGCTCCGGAGGGAAAGACCCTTCCCCTCGGTGCCCTGAAGCAGGACGCGAGTTTCGCGGCGGCTCCGAGAGGCGGGGAGAGGTGCGGGCTGGCTGCTCACGCCGGGCTGGATGTGCCCCCTCCCCGCCTGCAGCCGGCTTTGCGCCCACCTCGCAGCGCTCCCGGCGGCTGCGCGACCGCCCAAACTTGTCCCGGGGCTAGGGGGATGCGTGAGCGAAAGCACAAGGGCGGCTTTTGCCGCTTTCCCATCCGCCTTCGCCCCGTCCGCCTCCTCAGCGGCAGGGCGAGAAAAAGCAGCCGAGGAAGCAGAAAAATCCCGGCACAAAACCCCCTTTCCCACCTGCTGCTTCCGAGCGACGATAAGTCTTTTTTTTTTTTTTTTTCCCCTGCTGTCACTTGAGCGTATTTCTGCAATTCGCCGGCTCCCGCAGGGAGAGGAGGGGGAGACCCCGAGCAGCCGCGGGGCACCCTCAGGTGCTTCTTTCCAGCGGGGACCGGGGTGTGCATGGGCGACGCGCCCGGTGACACCTCCCTCGGCCTGCGTGACTCTCCGGCCGCCACCCCGCTGCGCCGGCGCTCCGCGCCCCCCTGCGCACCCCGCCGCCCCCAACCCCGGCGGCTCCTGGCCGGCCCAGCCCAGCTCGGGCCCCCTCCCCTGGCGCTCACCTGGTAGCGCCGGAGCGGGGCTGCCCCGCACCCGGCGGGGCGCGGGCGGCGGCAGCAGCGCAGCTTTACGCGGGCAGCGGCGGAGCGCGGGGGCGGCGGCGGCGGCGGCTCCGCGCCTCTCGCATTGTCTCCGCCGCTTTGCAGGGCGGCCGCTCCTTCCCGCCGGCTTTACATCGCCGGGTCTGTTTGCTTTCCTCCCCGGCGTGTGACGCGAGGCGAAATGCTGGCCATATGTTCGGCGGTAATAAATTGGTTATAAGCGCAAACACGCCGGTTCCTGGATGGCTCTTTTAAGCCTGCCCTGGCCCTGCTGCTGAGCCGTCCCTCTTCCCCGGGGGGCAGAGCCCTCCCTCCCGCCGGCCCCCCTTCCCCAAAGATGCGGAGAGCTCGCTTTCTGCTAGCGGAGCGCGTCCTGCCCCCAGCGCTGCCCAAATCCCCCTCGTCTATTTCCCTCCCCACCTCGTCTATTTCCCTCCCCACCTCGTCTATTTCCCTCCCCACCTCGCCGCTTATTTCCCTCCCCACCTCGCCTTCTTCACACCTCCCACCCCGCTCCGCCTTGGGGAAGCGAGCAACTTCCCCCGTCCTAGCCCGGGCTGCTCTTTAACAGGCTTGCCCTCTATAAATCGCTCGGTAGCTAAGACGCTATAAAAACCAAATAGCCAGATGTGGCACGTTATTTATGTGTGAAAGCTCGTTTACATTAGATATGCTGATCCAAGCTTTGATAGCAGGGGTTTGCGAGAGATTAGAGCTGGGTTTCCATAGATAGCTCCAGCTGCAGCCCCTCTCCCCTTTCTTTTTTCTTTTTTTTTGGTTTTCTTTTTTTGATGGTAATTTTAGTTATTCGTGTGCTTTTTTGTGGGGGTGCGGGTGGGCGAAGAAAAGGTGATGGGGATGGGGGAGGGTAGGAATGATGCTCAGTTTCCCCGAAGAGGGTAATGAAAAGTGTTACCTGTTTGCAGGAAGCTTCTGCAAAAGGTACAAACCCGTGCAAATAAAGAAAGAAATATGAAAATGTTGCAGCTGGCCAGAAGGATTTTCTTGGCATCTGATCCTTATATCCTGCTTCTCTTCCAGACTGGTTCTGCTCTTTCCTTTCGCAAGCTATGGCTTAGATAAACACTACCACTACCACATACACACAGCCCCATATACACAAGGCAACTAATGCAGCTATTACACACCTCGTGTAACTGTTTACTCTGCCAGTTCCCCACGCTGAAGTTAAGGCTGTTACTCGAGGAGTAAAGCCCTATGCAGTGAACGTTTTGCTCTGATTCATTTTAAATCTATGGATCTGCAAATTAAATAACTCTTGAGGCATGCTTTAAACATTTTCAGGAAAACTTCTCCCTGCCTTCTCTCCCTAGGAGGAAGCCCAAGGTCCTCTTGAATAGATGTCACTGGTCACTTCTGAGGTTAGAAGGAAGGTCAGAGGAATATTTTCCCTTGATCTCGCTTCCTTCCTTTAAATTCTCGCCATCACCTGCCATATTTTTGAAAACTCTACAAATATCCTGGACTTCTCTGTGAAAGTCTCCAGGGCCCAAGACAGGTATCTCTTAGGTAAATACCCCTGGTCACAGGCAACTCTAACAGTGCAGACCTCTGATAAGGTGATTGATCTTCATAATAATCAATAAAGAGCTTGTTCTAAACCATTAATGACCTTTCCAAACTTGTACTGTTTGGATAGAAAATTCCCCTCATGGCTGATTTGGAGAGAGAAATTAGGGGAAAAGGTATCCAGTTACCCATGCAAAAATAATGGTGTAAATAGTTAGGTATTTATTTATATATCGGAGAAACCTTCAGCCTCCATAACAACAAATTCAGAAGAGATATTGTCTGGACATCTGAGATGTTTCTTACAACATCCCCAGGAAAAATTGCACAGATTTGGGTAGAAATTTATATAAATTTTGGGTTATAAACCTCAGTAAGAGGTGAAGTCACGCAGGCTCATGAGAGCTTACAAATGCAATTCGCTTGCAGATTTCCTCTACAGCTGAGCCTGCCATGACCCTGGGTGGCAAGGGCGAATCCTAATATCTTCCACAGCTGGCTGGTGCTGTGGCTCCTTCCTTTGCCTGCCTTGGTGGTGTTCAAACAACACTGAAGGAGGAGCATAGGAGAAATGTAAGAGTTCAACAGCTGGATTCGGGGCAGGCGAGAGAGGGTTAAAGGGGAAAAAAATGGGACCTTAGGGACAGAGGGTAAATGAGTCTGGGAACAGATAGACGAAGGGATGGGCCTGGAGGTGGGAAAAGGACAAGGATCGTCCATAGTTACAGAAGTAGCAAGCTCTTCTTTAGAGCCTGGCATGGGCTCCAGGATCCTGCCCTTTTCCCTTCACTGACTGATAGCAAACTTCTGGGCAAAATACAGGTGTTAACCCTCTCCCCAGAGCCTGGTCATACAGAGCATGCCATATCACCGCTGCTTGCTGTAGAGGCAAAGCTTTGTATTATGGATTGCAGAGGTCCAAGCCCTGCTGGTGTTCCCTGTGGCTGACAGTGTGACCAAGCAGCATCCCTGCCTTCAAACTCTACTGGAAAACATGTACACCTAAGGGAAGTGGGGAGAATTAATGTTGCCCAGGCAACATTAATTTAGTTATCATTTTATTAATAAAGACATTTTCAACTCATTAATAAAGAAACCTTGTTGGAAGGCTTTTTGGCAGGTGATGCATATATTCAGTCATCCCATTAGAACTGTGGAAGGCAAAACTACTAAGTCCAGGGAAGGAGAGCAAAGGGGATGTTGCAGATTTCCACACCAAACCTGTATGTCCTCATTTTGTGAGTGGGCAAGAGTCTGACTGGAATTAGGGAAAGTCATCATTCAACAAGTCAGATAAAGTGAATGCTAAATGGTTACTTCTGTTCTTTACACTTAATCTTGGAAATTAAGTCTTTTTTGGTAAGTAAAAATAGGCCAAGGATTTTGTCAGAGGCTATATTTCACAGGTGGAGAGGCTTTTTAAATATTTATTTGTTTGCAGGATTGTCAGGAAATGCTGCTTCAGGAAAAAGTTGGGAGAGAGGAGGTCAGGATACTTTTTTTTTTTTTTTAGTGTGGGCTTATTCTCTCTTCCTTAAAAGGCCCTGATAATTGTAATAGTTTCACTGGAGAAGGCTGGAGTGTCAAACCCTGAGGATGCATTGGTAGGAGTTACCAGATCCCTTCCCCAGGTCCCTTGTAACTCCAGGGAGGGAATAAATAACACTGAACCCATAATAACCTGTTGCTCAGGCAGGGGACAGCAGCTCTGTGGCAGATGCCTGCTTTCCCCACTCTTCTCCCTTTGTCCTCTCTTCCAGCATGCAATATGTCAGCCATCTCAGAAGAAGCAAGCGTGGAAAACTCTGTGCCTTAATATATATCCTAAATATATATATCCTATATATGTGCCTAAATATCCTATTCAGAGTGTCTCAAAGAGGTGAGGGTGCAAGGTGGACAGTCTGGGTCCTGGTTTGGAGAGATTAGGAAGAGCTCCATGTTGTTACAGGGGGATATTTCCTAGTATCTGCAGCCACAGTCTCAACTTTCCTTGTCCAAAGTCCTGACTCCTCTTTGTAACCCTGGCTCTGAACAAGACCATGAAATAATGTGTCTCTGTGTGCCTCAAAGGAGGGGAATGGACATTTTTCCATGTCAAGGCTTAACTACTTCAAAGCTGACTCTTGCATTTCAGCTCCAAGGGGTTTGCTGAGACCCTTCCCTCCTGTAGCTGGTTGCTCAAAGGCTTCACAACAGTGTAACCTGTCCTTTGGTGGACAAGCTCTGGTTGCTGCCCTTGTGGTGGTTTAAGATGCTGAATTCGAGCCAAGACAGGCTACCTGCCCATCCTTGTCCTTATTAATACCTTCCCTCCCCGGCCCTTCCAGCGTTTCATGTGCATAACCTCCCAGTGCCCCTGGGAAGCAAGGAAGCAACATTGTCTGGAGGATGAATTGAACTAGTTAGGACATGGCAACACTGCAACATGCAGGGTAGGTTTACGGTTCTGCTCGTGCCTATTTTCTAATGTTTCTGAGCCAGCCTGTGTTGCTGGCTTCAGCCTATGTAGAGCTTGCTCTGGCTGTGTTCAAAAAAGGTTTACAAAGAGCTAAGCCCAGGTGGGGGAGGAATCACACAGTCCTTTGCTGCATGGAGGAGAAGCCTCAGGGATGACCAAGCAGTCCTAAGCATGGCTGGGTTGTTCTCAGAGGAGCCCTCAGGTTGGCTCTGTGAGCAGGTTGGGGAACCAAGAGCTCCTGCCTGCCCTACTCCAGAGAGCACCAGAGAGACCCCTTCTTAGCATCTGAGATTCATGACTGAGATCCCTTCTTAGCATGAGCTTTTGTGTTAGCAGCGTGGAGTCTGTCTGATATTCAGAGCCCACAGGGGCTGTGCTTATCTGAGAGGACCAGAGCCTCCAGAAAGGCTTATGATGTGCTATTACAGGTATTTCAGTGCTGGCAGGTGCAGAGAGATGGTTCAAGCATTTCCAGAGGCAGGATCTTCGGGAAATGTCTCGAAGGACCGGCTGCATCTTTAGGTACCCTTTGATAAGACCTGACCTAGATCCTGCATCAGCTGCACAAGCTGGAGCAGAGCAGAGATGTGAATCCAAGCATTTCTAAGAGGTGTCTAAGTCCTGTGATGAATATTCTCTTGCATTTCAAAGAGAAATCTTAAGGGATGGCCCCCGGACTTGTGACACTCAGGGCCTGTTAATCGGGTAGGATGAAATAAACATGAAACTTCCCTAACTGAAGGAATATATTTCTACACTGCATACACACAGACCCATTCCTTTTCATAAATGTGAAGGAATTTAAAAAGATCAGAAGTGCCTCCTCTCCGGGAGAGGATGAGAACAAAATCAAGGTGTTTATTTGGCATTCAGTGTTGCGAGACATCATGTTTCAGTGAAGAATGGGAACAGTTTCTATGAACTCTGGAGGACAGCAGGTGTGAGCAAACAACGGCCCAGAAATTGCCTGGGTGAAATCTGAGAGGGGTTGCAGGATTTTGTAGCAGATGGAGCTGTGGAAGTAGGGACTTGAGCACATATGAGGTGCTCTGGGACAGGAGAGTGCACCTTACGGTTTAGGAGCTAGGGGAAAATGAAGGCTCTGGATGGGTACTTAGCCCTCAGCACATGAGCATGAAGTTTCACAGCAGCAATTCACAGAGTAGGGTTATGCAAGTAGTTCTCATCTTGCAGGAGGGGTGCCTAGAAGAGCTAGTTTGCCTTCAGCTGGAACTACATTGACTTTTGCCACTGCAGAGCCCCGCTGAAGAGCACATTGTAGAGTTATGGCACGGGGAGCTGCACTTTAATGCTATGTGCAACCAAGAGCTGTATTTTGGCCACCCTGACCATCATGAAGCGGTGTTTGGGTGCATTGTCCCAGGTTCTTTGTGGACCCTCCCCAGGTGGTGGCTTTCAGGGGGATGCTCCTGTCCCAGAGGTCTCTGCGTCCCCTGAAGCGTTGATCAGAGTGGCTGACCCCCTGTCACCTGGTTGGCTTCTCATGGTAACTGTGTTCCCAGAAGGCAGGCAAGATATAAGCCTTACGCGGATGAGGTGTTAAGAAGTGGTCAAGGCTTTTCACTCTTCAAACCTGAGACCATAAGGTAAAGAAAAATGACCCTCCTATCCTAGATGCTCTGATGAGGTCTCCCTCCTCTGGGAGGCCACAAGCTACCAGTACCATGGCCCATCAAGTTTTGCTTGTTCTTTTTTCTTACTTTTGTTAAAAAATTGGAAAATTTCTCTCTTTGTGGCCTGAACTGAGTTCCTGCTCATTTATAGCCTATTTTTTTTTCAGTGCAGCTTCTGAATGAAAAAAATTCATTCGTCACATAGGACTTCTACCATAGTCCCCAGAAAGCCTGAAATGGCAGGAGGTAGTGACTGAGGAAATGAAAGAGGGGATGATATAAACCAGCAAAGTGCTATCTTTCCCAATACCTGGGGGTGTGAAATACTGAGGAATGGACTCCTGTTTCACTTTGGGGGTGAAGGAAAGTAGCCCTGAGCTTCAGGGAGGAGTTCATCTCACTTCTCTCTGTGTTGAAGGATTAGAAAACCGTGTGTGGAGTGTGGACTCAGCGTGGCTCTTGCTGACTCAAGGAAGCACATTCACGTGCCACTTTAAAAACAACCCCCAAGCACTTTGAGTCAGGCGACCAGTATATTTGAGGAGTCAGGGGAAGACTATCTCTTCTGGCATATCCATAGAGTGTACACACCTGTGATTAACAGATGGCCACAGGTTGTCACTGCTGATTTAAACACACACAGCAATCTGGCAGCATAAAACCTGACTCTCAAAGACTGGATTTTCACTCCAGCTCTTGGCTGATTGTTTGTAATGTCTCTTCTAGCTAGAAGGGGGAGGAGAAAGATGAAGCCAATGGTGAGGTAGATGAGAACTGCCCCTTTTGGCCAGATTCAGTTTGGAAGTGGGTATTGATCCTCCATTTCTTTTTTTTTTTTCTTTATTTTGAGGGGCAACGGGAGGGGGATTGACATGTTGGAGAGCCACAGCTGGACCTTGAGCAGGCCTAAATAGGAGCTGGAAGGTGAAGCTGATCAGACTTTGAGCTGGAGGGTGCTGGCGGGGAGGGAGCAGCTCTGATTTCTGGTGGGCTGTGTTCAGACTACCTTGCCAGCTCATGAGGTGTGTGGGCTGCATGCTGCAGGATTGGGGGAGAGCAGGAGAGGTCATGCTCTGTCAATGCTGCCGTGTAGGCAATCATGCATGAGCTCTGGGGACTTTGCAAATCACTCTGTAATTCTGTGACTCACTGGAGAGACGCCAAGGGCTCATCCTGGTACTGAGATTTGGGTCCATGCTAGTTATTCCTGTACGGGGCCCAGCTCTGTAGATTTGTCCTCTGTAGAGGACATTTCCCATGTCCTCTAGCAGCTGATGCTAAGCAGTCCAGAGCTCTTGTAGCAATGGGACAAGTTTAGCTACTCCCCTGATTGCAGTGCTAAAATGCTAAGTCTGGAGAAGCACTATTATATCCCTCAAGGGATTCCTCTTCCGTACCTGGGGGCAGGTGAGGGTTCCTGTGCTTCTTTTCTGCCATTTCGCTCTTGCAGGTCTGTCTCAAGGCAAATGGGACTTTTCTAAAGAAAGGAGGAGACTTGGATAAATTGTTATCCCTGGGGTCACCTTTATTTACACTGGGTCCTATTTACAGCTGTCTGACGGGGCTATTGGTCTGTTTGAAGTCCTACAGAGAGCTGAAGGATATATTAGGGGGATATACATCTGAGATGGACAGATTAGGTAATACTGAAAAGAAGGCAATTTGGGCAAAAGAGGAGTTAAAATGTTGTGGAAAAGATAGTCTGGGCTAAAAAGTATTTTCATAGCTCTGAGAGGAAGAGAGACAAATGCGTTGTTGTAAGTGTGCTGTATCTTGTGCTTGATGTTGAGAGATCACAAAACCCAACTCACCTGAGAGCTTGTGTCAGGCAGGGTTTTATGCCAGGAGGCAACACGCTTCTTCAGCCTAGTGGTGATGTGAACTCTTGCATGCTTTCTGATTCTGGTCCATAAAGCAGGAAAACCTCCTGCAGCCTCAGTCATAGGCTTAGCTGGTGACTCAGGCTCTAACAGACCGTGCTTTCAGCTCTGGAGTAGCACAGATCACTGCTGCTCAAGTCAGGATTCTCAAGAACAAGATGTTAGAACCCGCTTAGTCCTCCTTTTCCAGTGCAAACTTTTATCTCCTGGAGATAGTGACGGAGAAGCTGGACCTGCAGTGGGTTTAAAGGCTATGCAAGGCAGTGGCTTCAGGAAAGTAGAAGGTATTATGAAGTGTGAATTTGAAGTCAGCACTGAAGTTCATTAAAGAGGTTAATGAAGTTTATCTCCAGAGTAACTGAGAAACAAAGATGAGGAGAGGTAGAAAAGGTGTAAGTACAAGGCTAGAACCTGTATTAAAGCAGATAAAAAACAGAGCAGGTGAAGGGAACACATATATCCCAAAGAAAGTCTCCACCAGACGGAAAAAGCTTGGAGATATGGTAACACAAAGCAATAACGTCCAAACTTTCCAAGTGAAGGTCCATGGTCCAGTTACAACCCTTTTCATGAATCTAGATGAGTTATTATCTATCCCTGTTCAAATGTGGGGCTGTCCCACACCATCTGGGACCATGACATACGCTCTGTGTCATTTGTGTCTGGCTGCTGCAGATACCAAAGGCATGCCAAGGGAATTTCAGGCTAGGCAGTACTGGTGGAGCTTTTCTTCTGTCCCTGCTGATGTTTGATGGTGCAAGCTTTCGAAGCCTGTGAGTGGGGCAGTTCTTTGAGGAAATGAACAGATGTAGCAGCTATTCAACAGGAAGGAAGTGGGTGCTGTTAGCCTGAAAAGGGGGAGTGGGAGCGATCTCATAGTGAAATTGATAATGCTCCCACTGGCACTGATTTTATTCTCTCTTCCTAATACAGCCTATCTGTCTGCTTCTCTTTCTCTATAGCTAATCTTGGTCTTTCTACACATACCCAGTTTTTTTTTTTACGATACTTGTCATCATGATATTTGACTAAGAAAACCTCTGGAAGATGCTTTAAAAGGATTTAGCTTTCAGTGGACCTGCCATGAAAATAGGGATCAGTCTGCTAATCCTCACCACATTTTTCCCTGGACAGTTGGGATAGATGGGTCTTGCCTCGAATAGTTTGATCAATTTTGCTAATCATCAAAACATGACAGATTTGCTAGGGAGCATGAATTGGTGTAAAAGGAACAAAGCAGTTTTAAAAAGCAAAAAGCAGGAGAAAGAAGGTGATACTGATGCCCTAAACCTTGCAAGCGACATGTGAGGCAACTAGGAAACCCCAGATAAGAAGTATAACACAGCGTATCGCAGGCGTCATATCAATCACTCATCCATCTTCAGACACCAAGACACCAGTGCAGTACATCGGCAGGAAAGGATCAAAGGAATGGCTGCAGCATGCATGTCAGTAAAGATCAGTAAGTATGTTTGGTAAGGATGTGCTGCTGTCAAACTTCAGCAGAGATACCAGGAAGCATTGCTGAGAACTTGGAATGCTGTATTTGGGCCTGTATTTGTAGCTGGACAGCATTTCTGCCAATGGTCCTGTTGAATGTATGAGTGATGAGGCATTTTTAGTCACCTAAACTGACAGCTCAGCTGGGTCAACCTCAACTGACAGCTGGCTGCTCTAGCTAGTTAAACTGGCATGGCCTCATCCATTTCAGTGGCTCGCTAATGGTGTGCCCCAGGAGAGGATTTGACCCATTATTTTCCCCAATAAGTTGGATGGAGATATGACTAAGTGGCAAGGAGATGCAGCTACTCTGGGGCCCCAAGTTGTTCTGAAAGTTCAAATAAAGTTCTGCTTAGTACATTCTTTATCTGTTTTCTCATATGCTTTTCAGATGAACCTGCCCACCACCAATGACGATGTTATCCAGGCTGGTAAAGAATTATTCTCCCTTCTAAACAAAACCATAGTAACAGTGGAAGTAGTAATTACTAACCCTTACAGGCATTTTTACCACTCGGTACCTTTGCACGTAGTGGAGAAACAATAACCAAAGCAGCAGGATACAAGACCAATATACTTCAAGGACTTTCCTGGTAGAAATGTGACCCATCTAAAATCACAATATGAAAGATAATACTGAAAGTGTTGTTTGAAGTTATTTTTCTAGGGGGGTTCCTGCCTGTTTTCTTTAGCTTCCTTGGAAATTGGATATAAATCTAATAATGAAAAGAGTCTAGATCTATTCCCAGCAAAACAGTGGAAAACATATGGGACGGAAGCTGCTCCCTAAGTGGTGAGTGACTGAAGCTTGGTCCTCTACAGATTTGCACCCTGAAACTGAACACCAACACCAGTTCTCCGATGTCTGTAGTGATAAATTCCTGCCACAACCTTTCTATCAAAAAAAAGGATACTTCTACCAGATGCTGATTTTGCTATCTCAGCCCTAGTTGGCCCACTAATGGAGACAAAGAAGTTGCACAGAGATGAGAATAGCAGGTTGTACCTCACACCCTGTGGGTACTCAATGGAAGGTGTTTATGTAGAAAATTCTGCTTGGTATAAATCATGGAAGAGAAGTTTCAGAGTCTGGCAATGCAGAAGAAGGCAACAAGGATGTCCAGAGAGAGAGAAGAAGGAATGGAGGGAAAATATAGAAGCAGAAAAGTTAGGATTTGCAAATACCAAGTAGCCTCAGGGGCAAAGCATGAGACTTCTGCATGTCCTTCTGCTCTGGACCTGTCTGGTGGCTGGTTGGGTGATTCACCTTAGCAGCTGGTCCTTTTTCATGTAGCTCTGCCTTCTCCTCGGGTGCAGGCAAGGACCTACAAGTGGAAGGAGAAATAGCTTTTAATTGGCAGATTTGCTTTGCTGGAGTCAGAGCGGCAGACAGAAGCAAAAGTGCAGTGAGGAGGAAGAGAAGTGCAGCTGTCCCTGCTGCACAGGGACAAAACTATGCATCAGCCTGTGAGGAAGAAGGATTATTTGTGGAGGGTGTGGGATCTTATGGAGAGCAAGAAGATTTGCAAACAGGAGGATGGACGGAAACAGGAGGACCTGAATTTTGTAACACCATCAACAGGAGTTTGCAAAGACGAGGACCTCCCTGTGAAGAGGATCTGAGGGACTTGTCATGAGAGCAAATCTCAGCAGGTTTCCTCCCACCAAGGGCCCTCTTGAGAATGAGGAAAGGGCTGTAGGTTGTTCTTTGAGTGCAAAGAACATGGTGCTGGTTTAGCAAGTTTCTGCTCCCAGCCCATTCTTGTCAGCTCTGATCTTCTTGATTAATCCTCCATTGCCACCTGCCCTGGCTTTTTAACGAACCCTATTCAACCACATGTGCCCTGAGAAGTATTTAAGCCCTACCTGGCTGATCAGTTGGTTTTAGTTACCTGTGCTGCTCTCTTCCTTGGATATCTGAGAAACAGCGAAAGATAGGCAAGTGGAAAGCAAGGTAAAGGTGGCATTAATGTGATGCACTAATGGTATGACTGACTGTTTTTCCTTCTGTCTCGTAACCTTTCCTATTACTACTGACCTTGGTGTAGCAGATCTGGCTAATAGGTAGATGGTAATAGGTGGTATTCACCTGGGACTTATTTTGTCAATAAGGATGTTCCAGGAGGTACGATGGTTAACTTAGGTGTTGGTTGTGTGTGTGCAGGGAGATGGTGCGTGCATGGGGAGAATATTTGATGCTGTTGATTTTTATGGATAAATCTTTTTAGTTTTTAGAGTCTTTAAATCTTTCCTTGTGGGTGTGAAGCACCCATGGGGAGCTCGTGAGCTAAGTCAGTTTATGATTATACTGTTTTCCTGCTAAAACATGAATGGCAAGGCACTAGAGTTTCCAATGCATGTTTGGCTGGATTATTGGAGACATCATGACTGTTGCTGCCTGGTTCACAGGGTGAAATCTAGGATGGAATTGCAAACTGGAAACATTGAGCTGCTGGGATTGCAAGTTGTTTGATGAACTTATGATGCTTCTTCTAGATATCTAAACTTGAGCCATTGTGTATTTATTGTCTATATATGCATTGAAACTACTTGCATTACTGTGGCTGTTGCTGATCATAGGTGTTGCTGCGATAATAATAGAGAAGATTTTGGTATTCCTCCTTGGTGCAACTTTGACTTCTCTTGCTGTAGAGATACCTTTATTGATTTGCATTTTTCCTAAGACTTAAGTATTTTTTTAAGTTATGAAGCAAATGAGATGATAAGCTGGCTGACTGGTTTTGGACAGATTTTAGATGGTGATGTGAGCCTCCTTTTCTTCAAAGCAAGATGGGAAGGAGAAAGTTCCCCTTTCATTCCCATCCCTCCTGCGTCCCCCCCTCCCTCCCCCAAACTAAGTGGGTATGTTAGATAATGATACTCAAGTTTTTTTTCTCTTAGCATAATTAAGTCAAAACTCTTCTGCTTATGAGATAGTGTTACATACCCCATTTATTCTGATAGTAGGTCACATTATATACTAATCGGAATGCTAAATGCTGTCTGTAAACCAAAGTTTTTCATCAAAGGAAAAGACCTGAGTGAACAGCTGAGTCAAGTAATGAATATCAGGAGGGTTCTGCTCTTCAAAGGCAGGGAAATCTTGATTCTCTTCAAGATAAAAGCCTGATATTTAAAAAAATAATTGGAAGTAAACCCAAAAGATTTACTTATCACAAAATACTATTCAAGCAAATAGCATGAGTCTGATTTCTTTCCCCACTGCAGATTAGAGGGTATTCTTCAGTCTCAAAAAACTGATTCAAGTCAGATGTAGAGCAGAACCAGAGAGGAGCAAAACTGCTGTTTGCTAGAAATCAGCCAGTTTGCAACTTTGATTTAGAGTTCCTCAGAAAGCTGAGTATCTTTAAAATGTTTCATGCTGGGTGTCTGGAGATGCTAATCACTCTTACAAATCTTGTCCAGCTCACTACCTTGGCTTTGCTTGAAGAAGAGCAGCAGGGGTTCATGGAGACAGCAGCTTCTCTGAGATAGTATATTGGGTGGAAGATGTTGCCAGGACCAGGCTCTGTGTGCTTTTGTAGAGGAAATGGCTGTCTCAGCTGGGCCAAAACCACCTCCAGTGATGCAGGACTAATCTGACTGTCACAGATGTTACCTGGCCTGTGATGGCTGTTGCTGCAGCAGGATGCCCTTCCTTTGTGGGCTAATGATCTGAACATGGCAGATGAGCTAATTGGAGAAATGATTATCCTTCCTTCGGTTGCTTTTGTAGTTGTTCTGGAGACAACTTGCTCTGCCTGTTCAAGCTCCAGGCTTCCTGGATTTCCAGTCTTTGCCGCTGCCCTTGCTTCTGGAGCATTTACCTCTCTTCACTGCCTCTGCTTGTAACTGGGCTTTGGAGTTGCATATAATATAGATTTCTACAGTAAATGGTGGAAGGGTAACACCTTCCCTTCCACTCTGACTTAATCATAGCATTACAACAGTAGTAATCTCACCGGTTATTGCAGACAAGAAATACCCTGCTTTGCTTTCCAGCTAGCTGAGAACCAGATTTGCTCATCAGTCCCAGCCCTGGCTGCTGTTGCTGTCTGTATTTCCACAGCGGATGCTATGCATGTACCTAGACAGTATGTGTTCCTACTGGAAAAGAGCTCCTGTGTTTCAGCCTTCCTACGGTAGACACACAGACATATGGATTGGCAGTGTAAAAGGTACCACCACCTCTCCTGTTAACTCCCATAACTCCTATCAGCTATGCTGATGTCCTGCTCAGCCCATGCAATAACACAATGCTCAGGGATGGGTGGCCCCTTCTTCAGTAGGTGCAGGCAAAACTTGTTGTGGGTGCCCTAAGCATGTTTCTGGTGCAAGATAAGGAGGACCAAAAGGCAGGAGTACTTGCTCTGCCAGGAGAGCTGAGTGGTGGGATAATGGGCATATTTTGGGTCTTCCATATGCACTATTCCTTCCCATAAGGAAGGTAGCAGCACGTGGCCTGGTAAAGAGGCCATGAAAAGAGCTGTTGCTCCTGGTTGTCCTCTGCTGCCCTAAATGGCTTCTGGTCTGTGATCCTGCTAGGAGTCAAAAGTGTATAGGGCATCCTTGTAAAGCATCAGCAAAACTGGCCTGGTCTTCAGGGCTTACCAAATCACATTGGCCCTGAAGCCTTTAGAGCGCTTGGATCAAATCCATTTATTGGTGCTATTGGGGGCTGTGGGGAGACGAAGGCTTATGGCCTGTTTCTACTGCTAAGCATGTGAAGAAAATCAGCAGGTGGGCCTTACAAATGAGGAGATTATCTTAAAAGAAAAAACTCCTGAAATATACAGGGGAAATTCTGCTCTTGCCCTCTGCAAAGGTTAGGCCGTTCCATGCAGCAGAGATGCAGGCAAATTGATAAAGCTTTTGACTAGTGATTTAGTTGAATGCTGAATGCCTGACCCATATTATAATCTAACGGTAATTAATAGGCTGTGAACTGGATAGAGAATTTTTTTTCTTGTAGTACCTAACCAATTCAGGATTTCTTTTTTCCTGTTCTCAGATAACACTCAAATGTAGTGGAATGAAACCAAATGAGCTTCTTCGAGTCATTTCTGTATTTTCCCTCTGTAATCTCTGGGTTTATTTAAATGTTCTTGATGCAGTTATTTTCTGAGGCTTTTTTGATGTCAAACATCTCCTGTTGAATAACACCTCAGACACTATAATTTCAGGATCAACAATGATGCTGACAATAGAAGAAAAAAATTGCATTGTGAGACACAAACATATCCATATCCCCATTTTTATTCTCCTGTTCAGAGAGAGTCTGTGTATACATATTCCAAATTAATACAGTGATCAACTTTCACCTGGGCTGTTTTAGCTCGAGATAGAAGTACACAATCATATTAAGTTCATAAATAGTTAGAAGTACCATGAGACTTGTGACTTGACATGGGAAAGCACATAACTTCAAGTATGATGTGGAGGCCCTCCGTGAAGAGGGATGCTTTAAACAGTAGCAAAAAATGGCCAGTATTTCTGAAGCACAGGACTGAAAATTAGGCTCTTTAGTTCCTATTTCTTCTCTTGCTGTTCTTTCTCTGACTTTCAAAAGGCCAGAGCTGACTTAGGATTCAACTGGAGCTGAAAATGGTGGGAATTCTTTCGACATCCTTTTAAATGTACTTAGAAGCTTCATTTTTCTTGATTAAAGAGTTGATCCAGGTCTAAAGATATTTAGGCACTATTTCATCCAGTGTGCCCTTATAGGAGGGGGAACACCCTTGGGGGACTTGGGTGCTTGTTCTACAGCTTTTTCAGGTAGGATCCAGACCCTCACTTAAAAGTAAAGAGACCTAACACTTTTCTTGCCATCTACAGAGAGACATGAGTTATACACTTGCTTAATTCACATATTTTCCTATTTGTAGGGCCTGGAACTTCTGACTGAAATACAACTATCCAAAAATTAGCTTTCTCTCATCTTCCAGTACCTGCCTTTAGGGTTATTGGGTTTGCAGCTTGGGGACCTTGGGTTTGGGCACTGCGAGATGGCTCTGCCACCATTGCTGCTGCTGGCTGTGGGAGATCATGGCCATGCTGTGATCTCCATGGTGTGAGGAAGGAGCACCTTCATCACCTCATCTCAGATGGGTCGAATGTCCTTCTAGGGGAGCCCATGTCTTTTGACTTCCTCCTATGGAAGCCAGTCCTTCCCAATTAGATACTTCATTAGGTAGAGTGATTTCTCTTAGTCCTGAGAAACAGGCTTATGCTAGTCCATAATAAATTGCTTGCCTAGTGTGCATTGACCTGACAAACTTAACTGTAATTAGTGTCATGCACTGAGCTGGCAGTCTTTCCTTATTTAGCTGACTTCCACTTCATCCTCTCTTCCCAGCAGAGTCCTTGGAATTTTTTTTTTCCAGTCTCAGAAAGGTTTCCCTTTCATTATTTTCTAGTGAGTTTAACTTTCTGGTAGCCTTAAAATCAAATCGAAACTGCAGGTAAGAAGTATACCTGGTGAAGCCATAGTAGGGCTGACTTGCACCTCTGTCCAGAAATTTCAGGAAAAACCAGGAAATCTGAAAAGCTTTGCCAGCCTTTTGAAACCACTTAAAAGAAACAAACCAACCCAAAGCATTGTTAGAATGTAAAAATTCAGCCATTGTTTACAGCAGGGTAACAGGCTGAGCCACTTTCTTCACTATTATAGTTCTGTGTAGTTTCCCTGACTTCACAGGGCAATGTAGTTTGGTGGTACCAGGAGAAAATGTGGGCCATAAACTTTTTTGATAGGATAGGGCAGCTCAAATTGCTTACTTGCATGGTACTGACATTCACCAGACTAAAGGCTTCAGTGTTGTTAATCATTATTCATTAAAGTAAAAGATGCCTGTCTGGAACAGTGAGCATAGCATGCAAGCAGGAGAAACAGATGACAGCTCAATGAAAGAGGTTCAATAACTAGTTCTTCATGTCCTGGACACCTGGAATATTTTCCTTGAACTTCCTGCATTCAGTCAAAAGCCCTACATTATTTTCTGAAGGACATCAGAGATAATTTTATTCATGACAGAATAAATTCTGTGACTGTCTGTAAAAGAATAAATGAAGAGACTTAACACAGCAGAGAATATGGAACATGTCACTACTGTGGCATTTCATTGAATATGCAGCATCTCTTTCTTGACTTAAGTGAATTGAAGGGCTTTAAATATATTCACCAACTCTTGTAACTACAAAAAAGTAAAGCAAGTGCATAACCGAGGTTGCAAATGTCAAGTGACTTAGCATTTTAACATTTTCATTATGCTTGGGTGCAGTAAACAGAAAAGCAAGTCAAGGTTTTCCTATAAATTCCATTTGGTTTCTAAACAGTATGTGGTGAACTTACAAAGCCAACATGAAACTGTAGTGAATTCAATGAAAAAGTAATATGAAATCATTTGTTTTGTTCTCTGGATGGGTAAGTGCACAGACAGGAGTGAATGGTTTTGTCGCAGACATTAGCCGGAGTTTAATCCCCTGTTCAGCCTCTGAGAATGCAAGGGTTGATTTTGGTGACCACAGCAGCTGAATTCACCCCACACCCTTTGGAAGGCATTTGTGGAGAGTTTCTCATAGAAAGATGGTTTTATTTTTCTTGGGGGGGGGGGTGTCTTCATGTCTCTATGTCCATAGGAGATGTAGTGGCAAACAACAGAATCACAGAATTGTTTAGGTTGGAAGGGACCTCTGGAGATCATCTAGTCCAACCTCCCTGCTCAAGCAGGGTCACCTAGAGCAGATTGCCCAGGATCACATCCAGATGGCTTTTGAATATCTCCAGCGAAGGAGACTCCACTACCTCTCTGGGCAACCTGTTCCAATGCTCTGTCACCCTCACAGGAAAGAATTTTTTTCTCAGGTTCAGATGGAACTTCCTGTGGTTCAGTTTATGCCCGTTGCCTCTTGTCCTGTTGCTGGGCACCACGGAGAAGAGGTTGGCCTCATCCTCTTGACACTCCCCCTTCAGATACTTGTACACATTTATGAGATCCCCTCTCAATCTTCTCTTCTCCAGCCTGGACAGGCCCAGCTCTTGCAGTCTTTCTTCAGAGGAGAGGTGCTCCCGTCCTCTCATCATCTTTGTAGCCCTCCACTGGACTCTCTCCAGGAGTGCCATGTCTCTCTTGGACTGGGGAGCGCAGAAGTGGACACAGTACTCCAGGTGAGGCCTCACCAGGGCTGAGTAGAGGGGCAGGATCACCTCCCTCGACCTGCTGGCAACACTCTGCCTAATGCACCCCAGGAGACCATTGGCCTTCTGGGCCACAAGGGCACACTGCTGACTCATCCTTAACTTGTCCACCAGCACTCCCAGGTCCTTTTCTGCAGAGCTGCTTTCCAGCAGGTCAACCCCCAGCCTGTACTGGGGCATGGGATTGTTCCTGCCTAGGTGCAGGACCCTGCACTTGCCTTTGTTGACCTTCAGGAGGTTCCTCTCCGCCCACCTCTCCAGCCTGTCCAGATCCCTCTGAATGGCAGCACAGTCTTCTGGTGTGTTAGCCACTCCCCCCAGTTTAGTATCGGCAGCCAACTTGCTGAGGGTGCACTCTGTCCCTTCCTCCAGGTCATTGATGAATATATTGAACAAGACTGGACCCAGGACCGACCCCTGGGGGACACCACTAGCTACAGGCCTCTAACTAGACTCTGCGCCATTCACCACAACCCTCTGAGCTCAGCCATCCAGCCAGTTCTCAATCCACCTCACTGTCCACTCATCCAACCCACACTTCCTGAGCTTACCTAGGAGGATGTGGTGGGAGGCAGTGTCCAAAGCCTTGCAGAAGTCCATGTAGACAACATCCACTGCTCTGCCCTCGTCTACCCAGCCAGTCCTTCCCATCAGGGAAGGCTATCAGATTGGTCAAGCATGATTTCCCTTTGGTGAATCCATGCTGACTACTCCTGATCACCTTCTTGTCCTCCAGATGCTTAGTGATGACCTCCAGGAGGAGCTGTTCCATCACCTTTCCAGGGATGGAGGTGAGGCTGACAGGCCTGGAGTTCCCTGGCTCCTCCTGCTTGCCCTTTTGGAAGACTGGGAGACTGGGGTGACACTGGCTTTCTTCCAGTCCTCAGGCACCTCTCCTGATCTCCAGGACCTTTCAAAGATGATGGAGAGTGGCCAGCTCCCTCAGCACTCGTGGCTGCATCCCATCGGGGCCCATGGATTTATGGATGTCAAGTTTGGACAAAAGATCTCTAACCCGATCCTCCTCCACCAAGGGAGAGTCCTCCTTTCTCCAGCCTTCCTCTCTTGTCCCCAGGGTCTGGAATTCCTGAGGACTGGCCTTAGCAGTGAAGACTGAAGCAAAGGCAGCATTCAATAACTCTGCCCTCTCTGTATCCTCTGTTACCAGGGCACCTGCCCCATTCAGCAGCGGGCCCACGTTTTCCCTAGTCTTCCTTTTGCTGTTGATGTATTTGAAGAAGCCCTTCTTGTTGTCCTCGACATCCCTTGCCAGATTTCATTCCAACTGGGCCTTAGCCTTCCTTGTCGCATCCCTGCACACTCTGACAACGTCCCTGTATTCCTCCCAAGTGGTCTGTCCCCTTTTCCACATTCTGTGTGCTTCCTTCTTCTGTTGGAGTTTTGCCAGGAGTTCCTTGCTCATCCATGCAGGTCTCCTGCTGAATCAGCTTTGCTGGACTTCTTCCTCAGAGGGATGCACTGCTCTTGAGCCTGGAGGAGGTGACGCTTGAATATTAACCAGCTTTCTTGGACCCCTCTTCCTTCTAGGGCCCTACCTCATGAGATTCCCCTAAGTAGGTCCCTCAAGATGCCAAAGTTAGCTCTCCTGAAGTCCAGCGTTGCAATCCTACTCATTGCCCTACTCCCTCCTCGTAGGATCTTGAACTCCACCATCTCATGGTCACTGCAGCCAAGGCTGCCCCCAACCTTCACATCTCCAACTAGACCTTCTTTGTTTGTTAGTACAAGGTCTAGCATTGCACCTCTCCTCGTTGGCGTCTCCACCACCTGAGTCAAGAAATTATCATCAATCCTCTGCAGGAACCTCTTTGACTGTTTGTGCCTAGCTGTGCTGTCTTCCCAGCAGGTGTCAGGGTGTTTGAAGTCTCCCATGAGAACTAGGGCCTGTGAATGTGAGGCTACTTCCAGCTGTCTGTAGAAGGCCTCATCGATGACTTCCTCCTGGTCAGGTGGCCTGTAGTAAACCCCCACAACAGTGTCACCCATACTAGCCTGCCCTTTAATCCTTACCCATAGGCTCTCAACTTGCTCTTCATCCACCCCGAGGCAGAGCTCCACACATTCTAGTTGCTCCCTCACATAAAGAGCAACTCCAGCACCTCGCCTTCCTGGCCTGTCTTTCCTAAAAAGCACATAGCCATCCATGACAGCATCCCAGTCATGTGAACTATCCCACCATGTCTCTGTAACTGCAATGAGATCATGGCCCTGCGACCGCACACAGATCTCTAACTCTTCCTGCTTATTCCCCATGCTGCGTGCATTGGTATACAGGCATTTCAGAGAGCCAGTCAAGCATGCAGGCCTCTCAGGAGAGGTGCAAGAGGAGCCTCCATAGCCATGTTCCAGGCTGTCTGTCCTGGCTGTATGCACCTGCTGGAGGCATCCTGACTTGAGCGGTGTTTTACTGACTACTGTGTCGCTATACCACTCTCCTTCCCCCATCTTTCCTAGTTTAAAGCCCTCCTTACCAGGCTGGCCAACCTGTTGGCAAAGATGCGTGTGCCCCGCTTGGTAAGGTGGATCCCATCGCTCCCCATCAGCTGCTGATCTTCAAACAGGGTCCCTGTTTGAAGCCCTGCTGCCAACACCAGCGGCGCAGCCAGTTGTTAACTTGGAAACCTCGCCTACTCCTCCTCCCATCCTTTCCCCTCACAGGCAAGATTGAGGAGAAAATGACCTGGGCTCCCAGACCCTTGACCACCATTCCCAGGGCTCTCAAGTCCTGTTTGATGGTTTCCAGTTTGCCTTTCGTGTCGTTAGCACCCACATGGAAGAGCAGCAGAGGGTAGTAGTCTGATGTATGGACAAGCCTTGGCAGTCTTTCCATGACATCTCTTATTCGAGCCCCTGGCAGGCAGCAAACCTCTCTGGACAAGAGGTCAGGTCGGCAGATAGGTGCCTCTGTCCCCTGCAGCAGGGAGTCACCCACAACAATCGCTCGCTACTTCTTCTGGGTGTTCCTGCACGGCACAGGGTCTGCCAGGCCAGTTGCCTCCCTCAGAGCCATGCCCAGCTCCTCCTCAGCCTGGAGGGTGCTAAACTTCTTCTTCACAGGCAACTCTTGAGGAGGAGCAAGAGCCTTTCTCCTTCTAGGAGAGGTCACCAGCTTCCAGCCCTCTTCAACAGCGTTATGATGCATCTTTACACACGGTGCTGAGCCCTCTGACAACTCTGTTGCAGTGGGGGCAGGGGACTCCTGGAGCTGCACAGTCTCCGAGAACGCCCTGTCAATCTCCTGCTCATCCTCTCAGATGCTACACAGACCATTCTCACTAGATGAACACAAGGATGTGACAATGGACGGAAATGCTTGAACAAACAGTGATCTTGCCTTCTGCCAGGGAGGGAGGCAGTGATGTTGCAGCTCCTTTCCATAAAAGCTGCCTGTGGTTTGGTGTCTGTACAACAGAGGCAGCAGTTGCTACCAGTTGCCTATGCGTGCTCTTTAGTAAGACCAGAGCTGTAACAGCAAAGGATGGGTTAATGTCCTGAAACACAAAGGGTCAGTTGTTCAAGGCTGCAGGGAACAAAGCCCCAAATCTTATGAAGCCATCAGCTGCAGAAGTCATATGCGCAGCCAACCCTTTGTTGTTCACAAAACCAAGGAAGGGAGAAATATTGTTGAAAAATAAACTCAGTTCAGTTCTCTAGTGCTACCTATCCCTGCTCTTCATTTTTCTGCCCAGCTCCTGCTGTAACTTGGAATGTACATAGAGCTTCTTGAGCTTTACAGGCTCTTCACAGGCCTGCATGTGCTGTGCTTTGCTGGTGTGCTTGTGCACGTGCAACCGGACACTCTGGGATGGGAAGCAATGCTGTTACCAGCCTTGAAACACCAGTTCTCTTCTTGAGCTCTGAGTAAAGCTGTGCAGATCATAACCTTTGCTGGGGTGTTTTTGATGATGCCTGAATGATGAATAATAAACGTGTTCCGTGTGTCTTGGTATTCGAAGTACAATACACTGGATTCTTTTGTGACTCTCTGACTCGGGAGCTCTCTGCATCTGTTCGATGCTGAAGTGGCTCTTGGGCTGTTTAAAGGTTGAGTGCTACTGCTCCAAACGACGGAAGACAGATTCGGTTAAATAAACACAGGGGCTTAGAAATAAATTGAAGGTTATGTGAAGAGCTGGATCAGAATATAATGTTGTTAGACACATTACAACACGCAGATCTGAATGCAACTCTCCAGCCATATTACTATGAAATGTGTTTTGACCCATTTCTGTAACTCTCTATTGCTGCTAAGTCAGTGGGGAAAGGGGAGGGGGGAAGGTGTGGAGTGTCAAACATGGGCCAAGAGTGGAAAAAGAGGAATAATATGTTACTCAGAAGCTGTCCTTCCCCACTTAATTAGACAGAAGAAAATTGATAGTAGAACTGCTGTCTCTTAATTGCTGCAGTTATATGTCTAACTGCTTTTAAAGCAGCTATATATGTTCCAGGAAGTTGGTATGACTTCTACTGAAGCCAAGTCTGACAGTCTGCTGTCCCTAACGCTCTGTAGTACATGATATGCTTATAAAGCTATGTTCTTCCTTAATAACTCAAGATGCTGTTTTACTGTCTAGGAGATTGTTTGGTTTTAATTCCAGGATCTCAGCAGCTTTCTGCATGGCAAAGGCAGCAGACTTTGATTTCATTCCTGCCCTCTATAAACAGGTATATGTTCTCAACATTGCTTTTGTAGTGCTATAACAATTTTGATTTGGAATTGACCGAAATGGCTTTTTTGACCGAAATGGCTGTAATAATGTAACTCTTATCACACTGCTACCAGGCTACCTTGTACAGGTGCAGCTTGTTTTAACACATACTGGTGCAAGTGCTTTCCTCCTAATTGGCTCAATAATTATAAAACAGAGTTAAAGTGGTATAACTTTTGTATAGAAACAGTGCCTCTGACAGTGGAAGCACACTGAAAACCTGCATTCCAGAAATATTCAGTACATTGTGCCAATGGGAGGTTAGGGTTCAATGTGTTATTTGTTCAAGGTGTCTCACTCTAGCTTTAGAAAAGACCTCCTCTTTATGCTTGTATGAGTTCACAGATAATCTTCCTAACTGACAATAGCATTATGTGAAGTGTATTTATGCCTGTGTTGAGGAGAACAGAGTCCCAGTGGATAAACCAAAAGATTATTCTGTGATGGCTTATCCCGATTTTTCACTTGTCTCAGTTTCTTTTAACCTTTGTGGTTTGCAATCTCTCACACCATCCCAACTACTCAAGAAGGCACCCCAACTTGAAAATTCCCATTTAAAGCCTATGGAAATCCTCTGTGGGGAGAGTGCTTCCCAACAAAAACGTAATTTTTGTTGAAACAGAACTCTTTCTTGGAAAAAATGTAGTCTTTGTTCTGGAAAGATATACAGGCATTTTTGTTTCTAGCAAATGTCTCAAAGCAAACTGATAATCTTTCCTTCCACATAAAGGTCTTGTTTCACTGTCCAGCCAAAATAGCTCTTGCATTTGTTTCTTCCAACATGTTCTTAATGCTAACTATTTTCTTAAAACTTTTGAGAAAGAAATACTGGAAAACAGACACAAATGAATTCCCCACAAATGAAACTAAAATTTCAATGTGATTTCACCATCAGCTCTATTGTGTGACAGGAGTTTAACTGACACTGCAAGTCTATTCTAACATATACCTCCAAATGTCATTCACAGCACTATGATGCAGTTTGTCCAGGCATTAAATATACATTACTTAAAAAAAGCTTTCTCCACTGATTTCCCTTCCCAGCCTTTCAAGAGCAGACAACTCTGTCCTCCCTGGCATCCTTCTATATCAAGATTTTTCTGCAAGTCAACAGCGATTTTCAGTGCTTTGACTTTCAAGTGGCCAAATGCAGATGTTGTGAAGAGACACAATATTTGGAGGGGGTTCCAGTGTGTTTTTGATGGTTAAAATCTCTCTGCAAAGTCTTGGCCTGTGTCTGGGGTGCACAGCTTATCACTGCCTCCTGTTGTGATGCATGATACTGAGTGTTGCCCTGCACCCAAGCTCTTCTTGCATGAGTTTCCTCTGGCTTTCACCAAAGCCCTTGAGCCACCTTTAGGTGAGGACCCGTCAGCAGTACAGAGCTTCTGCACTATGTAATTTCCTCCTGGGATTATGTAGCCCCTGGGAGGACTTCTTTTGTTTAGTTCTCCTATATGTGTGGTAATAGGTGACCAATAACCTTCATTTGGGTCCTATGTCTCCTTGTTTTCCTATACCTGCTGGCAAAGACCAGTTGCATCTGATGCTCTAAGAGAAGAGTGCCATCTAATGGACTTTTGACTTGGATGTATCTACCTAAGACGCTGCTTAGATCAGGCGTAGAACAGCCTGTAACAATATAGCCAAAGGGAAAATATTGGCACAGATTATCTCTTTGTTCAGTGTTTGTACAATGGGTTTCGGTCCATGACAGAGTTCCCGAGAGAATTGTTATGCCAACAGTAACACGGGGGAGTAGCTGATCCAGCCTAATACAAGAGGGCATGTTCTGTGCCCAAAGCTCCTTAAATGCCTCTAGTGTGCTGGCTTCTTTCTAGGGTGCTGGATCAAAAGGTGGGCTTGGATTTCAGAATTTTGCTCCACCACAGAACTGTTCAGGTCGTTTAGGGAAAACCAGAGTTTTGATCAATACCAGACTTTGAAAACAAGTGGAGCACTGGGGGAAGGCTGTTGACAATGAAAAGGAAAGCAGAGGAAAGACTGAATGAAATGAAAATACCAAATATTCAGGAAAAGTTCATAAAATGTCTCCCACTGTGAAAACTCAGCTAATTTTACAGCCTTTTCATCAAAAGCATTGATAAACATGGTTGGAGCACTCGGACTACTGAAACTGTCATAAGTTATAATTACAGTTGGGTTTTTGAGATTGAGTTGAGGATATAGAAAATGTAGAAAGATTTCTCCTTATTGTGGGGGAAAATGTCACCAAGCATATTTTTCTTGAACAGTAAGGCCCGGAATGCTAAAGGTTTAGTAGGTGGGATGTCTATGATCTTTTGAACCCCTATCGAGTATAAATCTATGCTACTTCATTAAACAAAATATAAGATTGGGTTGATTAACACCATTTATTCCCATGTTTACTGTGATTTACCAATACCTGGGAATCACAAATATAAATTGTGACCTTGTTGTGCAGTTCTGGCCAAAAAGAGCAATTGTAATTGAATTAATCTATGAAATTGTTCTTAGTGATCGTATGTCCATGATTGCTGAATGTCTGTTCAGACACAGTAACTGGATTTAGACCAGTTTCATATTCCAGAGGGTTAAAAATCATACTTGGGGCTTATTGATCCCTTTTATGAGAAAGTCCAGAAAACACACCTAGTTTGAGAGCCTCAGTTGCTGGATTCCTGTTACTACGTTCTCATGTGACCTCTGCTTTGGCTTAAAAGGGAAGAGAAGTTTCTAGCTCTGTTGGTGGTAATAGAAGAAATTTAAGCAGGTGCCCTCAAAAGACATGAACACCAGAAGATGAGTGTAGAAAAGCCTACATCTTAAAAAATGTTATGTTTGAAGTCAATCTTATTTTTTCAGGGCTTTCTTGACTGGACAAGAGTGGGAAACAAAAGATAGCCATTGTCTGGTCCATCACAAGCTCTTGATGTGCAAAGCCAAATAAGGTGGTAAACATAATCCTTCCTTGACTGGTTTGGGGATCCCTTTGAATGTTTCTCCTTCACAGCAGAGGTGTGTGGAAGGATTTTAATTGTTTGTTATATGCAAGTATGATGAGAGAATCTGAGAAGTGGAATGGTCTGAAAGTATTGTCACTTCAGGCACTCTGCTGTCACGGGTTGGAGCTCAGCCTCAGTGCTCTCTCTGCATAGGGAACAGCTCTTCCTTTCATTTAAGCAGTTCAGGGCCACTCCAGAGAAATATGCATCCTTGATCTAGTATGTGGTTTCAACTGTGCTGCAGTGCTGCAAACGTAAGTCTGGTGGGGAGCCCTTGCTGCCATTCAAATACATGGAAAATCCCTTACTGGTCTGAGCAAGACCACTCTAGCTGGCTGAGGTGGAAGTTTCTAGTGCAGCTGCTCAGCAGTGAGCTTGATTTACCTTAGTGAAGGTGCTGGACTTCAGGAATGAAAACATGCTGACAGCCTGACTTCAAAATCAGGCTCATACTGGTTGTACGTTTTCAAAGGTGCTTGGCATTTCCCTATCTGAGCGCTCATAGGCATCCAGTAGAGTTTTCTTGACCCAGTGCTTGTGTTGGTCAAGGCTCAGCCCTAATAAAAATCCTGTTTAAAGTAAACATCCTCTGAAACCCATGCAGTTTCTTCTGTCTAGAAATAGGTATTATTTCACCATTTAATCTTTTCTCTTTATGATGACTTGGTTGTGCCAAAAATAAAGCTAGTGCATAACAGCAGCACTTTGAAAAGTTCTGTCCATTCAGTAGTCTCTTTTATGGTTTACAAATATGGGGTTGGCAAGACTTAATGCTGAGAAATTAGTTGTTGCAGCTGGCTATTAACCAGACATGAATACACTTAGATGGGGAAAGGGAAGAGACTCTGCTCTGATGTTCTGAACAGCCCTCTAGTGCAAGGAGGGATGGAAAAGGATCCCAGTTCTGCTTCAAAAATCCTGTTCAGAAAGGGTGCTTGTGACAGTAGGAGGCTGTAGGTGTTGGCCCAAGCTGTCTGTCTAATCCCATGCGTCAGTTATGCAGCTAATATTTGTTCAACTCTGTGCTGCAACAAGCATGGGCAAAGACCAGCATGGTTCCAAGCACTGTGCTGAGCTGTTTTCTCCTAATCTTCTATCCAAGCTTTGCTTTGTTTTTTTCCATTGCCTGGGGTTTCTCTCTGGGATAGGGTTGGGAGAAAGGAGGGAAAGAAGAAACTTGAGCAAATTATGGGGCTCTCATGAAACTTAAGAGGACTGCCCAAGGATAAGGGGAAGGAAACTTCCTGGAGTGATTTCTCATGGACCTGCTCTCCCTAGAAGCTGTGGAAGAGAGGATGAGCATCTTTTCAGCCTGAATTTGCTGCCAGAAGAGTCAACTTGCAGACAAAGGCAGCATGTTTTCTGGGAAGTCTACCTTCAGCTTTGCATTGCTGTCATGTCCTCCTATCACCCTTAACCATATGGATGAGTCATGCGTGCTAGAGCTGTAATGTGCCTCAGGCCTGGGGCATGAGCCCTGTTACATCAGGTAGACTGGGTTTCTAGGTAGATAGTCCCCGTTTTGGCCCAGATTGGGACCTGCAGTGCTCTGGGTGCCTCAGGCAACCTTGCTGGTCACTTACACTTTCCCTTTTGGATCTGCTTGGGAAGGGCTCCCAACCTCGGGCAGGATCAGCCTCCAAGAGGTTGCCTGAAGTATTCACATCCAGGTGCTAGCAGAGGACAGCAGCAGGTCACCTTAATTTTTCAGCCCCAGTAGAGCAAAGCAGTGAACCACTGAGAAAAGGTGCGTGAGGTGGGACCAGAAGTTTCCTCATGAGTGAGGAAGCAAACCAAAAATCTCTTGCACCTAGTGATAATCTCACTTGGCTCTTGGCTGAGAGCTGGGTAAGGCACCCCGCTGTGGTGTCTGGAAGTCAAGTTGAGACTGAGGCCAAG